>NC_083571.1:10639388-10982722 GCF_027579695.1 Neoarius graeffei
GTGTGTGTGTGTCCTGCCTCCAGCAAACACACTGCAGTGACACACAGCCACACCCGCTCTCTGATCAGATTATAGACTTTCCCTGCGCCTCAAGCGTCTCATAACCTTCTCTCTTTTCCACTCTCACTCACTCTGTGTGTGTGTGTGTGTGTGTGTGTGTGTGTGTGTCCCCATCCTGCCCTCCTGTACCTCACACACACGCTTGCATGGAGTGCTGGTTGCCATGGCGGTAGAATCTCCAGTGAGACACACGCCAGTGACAGCAATGCAAACACTGCACACCGGCGCAAACAAGCAAACGTCAACCCCCCCCCACACACACACACACAGCTGATGACGGAAGTATTTGCTCCCTGTGTGGGCGGGGTGATGTTCTCAGGGTCAGGTAAAATGACTTATCACAATATTTCCCCACCAAAAAAAAAAAAAAAAAAAACCTCAAAATGACTTTTTAAGGCTTAAATTTAAATCAGTCGGTCATTTTAACTTTTTAGTTTTTTATTTGGAGTTTTGTAAATTGCCACGGAAACTGCAAAGAAATACATTATTTAAAAATGAACACCCCTTCCCAATCAAGTGGTGCTGCACCAATGATTAGTCTTGTGATGGTGAAAGATATAAACCACCCTTGGACATCAGTTGTAGGAAAATAATGAACGTTCCCAGCTCCCCGAGGTTTATCATTTCCACAGAGGTTTATTCCACTAGCGCTACAGCAGCTTACCCGTTCACAACTATACGTTTAATGTTGTGGAACGTCCACAAAACACGTCACCACTTACGCTGGTCACTTCCTCACTAAAATTCTCTCCCTCTCCCCCGACCGTCTTTGTCTCTCTCCCCCAACCGTCTTTGTCTCTCTCCCCCGACCGTCTTTGTCTCTCTCCCCCGACCGTCTTTGTCTCTCTCCCCCGACCGTGTCTGTCTCTCTCCCCCGACCGTGTCTGTCTCTCTCCCCCGACCGTGTCTGTCTCTCTCCCCCGACCGTGTCTGTCTCTCTCCCCCGACCGTGTCTGTCTCTCTCCCCCGACCGTGTCTGTCTCTCTCCCCCGACCGTGTCTGTCTCTCTCCCCCGACCGTGTCTGTCTCTCTCCCCCGACCGTGTCTGTCTCTCTCCCCCGACCGTGTCTGTCTCTCTCCCCCGACCGTGTGTCTCTCTCTCCCCCGACCGTGTGTCTCTCTCCCCCGACCGTCTGTCTCTTTCCCCCGACCGTCTGTCTCTCTCCCCCGACTGTCTGTCTCTCTCCCCCTCTCCCCCGACTGTCTGTCTCTCTCCCCGACTCTGTCTCTCTCCCCCTCTCCCCGACTGTCTGTCTCTCTCCCCCTCTCCCCGACTGTCTGTCTCTCTCTCCCTCTCCCCGACTGTCTGTCTCTCTCCCCCTCTCCCCGACTGTCTGTCTCTCTCCCCCTCTCCCCGACTGTCTGTCTCTCTCCCCCTCTCCCCGACTGTCTGTCTCTCTCTCCCTCTCCCCGACTGTCTGTCTCTCTCCCCCTCTCCCCGACTGTCTGTCTCTCTCCCCCTCTCCCCGACTGTCTGTCTCTCTCCCCCTCTCCCCCGACTGTCTGTCTCTCTCCCCCTCTCCCCCGACTGTCTGTCTCTCTCCCCCTCTCCCCCGACTGTCTGTCTCTCTCCCCCTCTCCCCCGACTGTCTGTCTCTCTCCCCCTCTCCCCCGACTGTCTGTCTCTCTCCCCCTCTCCCCCGACTGTCTGTCTCTCTCCCCCTCTCATATCTGTCTCTCTCCCCCTCTCCCCCGACTATCTCTGTCTCTCTCCCCGACTCTCTCCCCCGACTATCTCCCCAACTCTCTCCCCCGACTGTCTGTCCCTCTCCCCCGACTGTCTGTCCCTCTCCCCCGACTGTCTGTCCCTCTCCCCCGACTGTCTGTCCCTCTCCCCCGACTGTCTGTCTCTCTCCCCCGACTGTCTGCCTCTCTCTCCCTCTCCCCCGACTGTCTGCCTCTCTCTCCCCCTCTCCCCCGACTGTCTGCCTCTCTCTCCCCCTCTCCCCCGACTGTCTGCCTCTCTCTCCCCCGACTGTCTGCCTCTCTCTCCCCCGACTGTCTGTCTCTCTCTCCCTCTCCCCCGACTGTCTGTCTCTCTCCCCCTCTCATATCTGTCTCTCTCCCCCTCTCCCCCGACTATCTCTGTCTCTCTCCCCGACTCTCTCCCCCGACTGTCTGTCCCTCTCCCCCGACTGTCTGTCCCTCTCCCCCGACTGTCTGTCCCTCTCCCCCGACTGTCTGTCCCTCTCCCCCGACTGTCTGTCCCTCTCCCCCTCTCCCCGACTGTCTGTCTCTCTCCCCCTCTCCCCTGACTGTCTGCCTCTCTCTCCCTCTCCCCCGACTGTCTGCCTCTCTCTCCCCCTCTCCCCCGACTGTCTGCCTCTCTCTCCCCCTCTCCCCCGACTGTCTGCCTCTCTCTCCCCCTCTCCCCCGACTGTCTGCCTCTCTCTCCCCCTCTCCCCCGACTGTCTGCCTCTCTCTCCCCCTCTCCCCCGACTGTCTGCCTCTCTCTCCCTCTCCCCCGACTGTCTGTCTCTCTCCCTCCCCCGTCTTTGTGTTTGTTTTCTTGTCTTTCTCTGTCTGCTCATCTCTCTTTCTCTATCTGCTTGTCTTTCTCTTTCTCTCTCACTCTGTCCATCTGCCTGTCTCTCTCACACACACACACACACACACACTTCATGACCCCAGGCTATTCTGTCTTTCATCAGAATCCAAACACATCATTCATTGATCGATGGATTTGATGGAATTTGATTCGAGTTCGTTTATCACCAGCATCTATGATTAAGCCCCATGTGTCTCGTCTAACAGACTAATCCTGTCCCGTCCCATTGGTCTGAAGGAGCTCAGTCTCGGTATGAACGACTGCTCACATTTCTCCTGTTCGCGTCTCCTCCTGCGCTCATGTTTTAACATCTTTACTAACATTATTTTTCTATAAAAAATACAAAAATATTACTCAACGTTTTATATACTTTTTTAAACTCTAATATTTTAACCAGTGTTTTTTAAATCTGTTTATTTTGAAGTAACATTGATGTCCCTGAGAAAGAGCTGTTGCTATAGACACGAAAGCATGATCTGCAGCTGCACTACACACTCAGACAATTACTTCACACTTTCTGACCAATCAGAGATGACAATTCAGCGTTGGGGTCTAAACCCTATTTAAAAAAACAAACAAAAAAAAGGCAGTTATTTCCCATTTCCATTTGTTCCCCTTCATTTTGTTTGGAGTTTTTCTGATTCGACTCCCGGTTCCAGTGATTAAACTGAACCACTGAGAGCTTTACGGATGGGCAGGTTGGAGTCTGGGGGATGTTTACGTTATAGGTTCAGTCATGATTACAGATTGGATCGTGTCGTCCCACAGTGCCTTTACATTCTCAAATCTGATTGGTCAGGAGGTGTGTTATCGTTTCTATGGTAACAGCTCACTCACAAGAACGTGTATGATGGACACACCACATGATCTAAGACTAATAATCAACTTTTTAAAATGTGTCACTGTTTACAAAAAAGTGAAATGTATAATCGTTAATGTGGTGATATTTTTAAGGAGACATTTATTTAACATGGATGGAAGAGTCTCAGGGAGTTACAGAGAAAGAGATAGAGAACGTGAGACAGAGAAAGATAAGAGATATATGGAGACAGAATGAGAGAGATAGTGATCAGAAAGGGAGAGAGATGGAATGAGCGAGAGAAAGAATCCGGGTTAATGAGAGGCAATGAGAAATAACAGACAGAAAAAAAAGAGAGAAAATGATACATAAGAGACAAGAAAGGAGAGCAATAAGAAATATAGATAGATAGATAGATAGATAGATAGATAGATAGATAGATAGATAGATAGATAGATAGATAGATAGATAGATAGATAGGAGAGCGAATGAGAGAATGTGAGACAGAATGAGAGAGAAAGAAAGACAGAATGAGCGTGAGAGACAGAGTGAAAGAATGAGCGAGAATGAGAATGGAGAGCAAATGAGAGAGAATGAGACAGAATGAGAGAGACAATGAGCAGAATATGAGAGAGAGAATATGAGACAGCAAATGAGAGAGACTGAGCGAGAATGAGAATGGAGACAGAGGATGAGAGAGGAGAGCAAATGAGAGAGAATGTGAGACAGAATGAGACAGCACGAATGAGAGAACGAGAGACAGAATGAGAGAGAGACAGAATATGAGAGAGAGAGAGAGAATGCAGAGCAAATGAGAATGGAGAGCGAATGAGAGAATGAGAGACAGACAGAATGAGAGACTGAGCGAGAATGAGAATGGAGAGCGAATGAGAGCGCGAATGAGAGAGAATATGAGAGAGAATGAGAATATGAGGGCGAGAACGAATGAGGCAGAATATGAGAGAGAGAATGAATGGGACAATGAGAGAGAGAGAACGAGAGAGCAAATGAGAGAGAATGTGAGACAGAATGAGAGAGAAAGAGACAGAATATGATCGAGAGAGAGAATGCAGAGCGAATGAGAATGGAGAGCGAATGAGACAGAATGAGAGAGAGACAGAATGAGAGACTGAGCGAGAAGGAGACAGAATGAGAGACTGAGCGAGAATGAGAATGGAGAGCGAATGAGACAGAGAAAGAATGAGAATATGAGCGAGCGAGAGAGAACGAATGAGAGAGAGAGAGAGAGAGAGAGAGAGAGAGAGGAGAGCAAATGAGACAGAGAGAGAATATGAGAGAGACAGAGAGAGAGAGAATGATACAGATCCAGTTTCCTGATGTGGTCCTCAGTGGACTAAGCGTGTGTGAGGAGATGGTGATGACGACGACGTTGGGTGTAAAGTGATGAGCCCTGAGGTGTGGCTCGTGCTGTACACATCCTCTCACCCTGACTTGTGTCTGCCCTTCACCATGCCCCCCGGGTCCCTCTTGGCCAGGGCGTGGTCGTAACTGGGGTCCACGAACTTGAAGACGTGCGCGGCGCCGAACTGCAACGTCATTCCGCTGCGCAGCACCGTGGTGTCCGAGATCCTCTGTCCGTCCACGAAGGTGTCCGCATCCAGAGTGACGGGCGTGACCATGACCAGGCCATCGGCGTGCCTCAGGTTACAGTGGTGGGGCAGGATACCCGGCCCAAACAGCTGTCACAGGGGAAACGCACACACTTCTTTTAACCCGGCCTCTCTTTAGTTCAGAGTGTGTGTGTGTGTGTGTGTGTGTTCGGCTCCAGATTCCCTAACGTGCGTGGCACCGAAAAAGTGAGTTTATCATCACATGTCCACTTTAAGCTGCTCACCTGGATGTTGCCGTCTTCACTCCGGTCTGAGCCGACCTCAGTCACGCTGTGCTGTAACCGGTACAGTTTAGGCTTATCCCTGGAGTCTGAACCATCTACACACACACACACACACACACACACACACACACACACACACAGTGAGAGAAACAGTACACTCTGCTGCATTTCCATCACATGCACGCAGGCACAGAAAATTAAACACGCCTCTCTTCACAACCACCACAACACACACACACACAACACTTCACACAGCAGCTCTATAGAGCCATCTGATCCAAAAAGCCCCGTGAACAAACGTCTACACAGATCGGACACTTTTACATCCAAAAATCGGATTCGATTCTTCTCCTCCAGCTGGGTTTCTAATAAAGGACATGCATCATATGCGATCCTCTGAACCTAAAATGGCGTAAGAGCACAGCTACCTGTTTAGCCCGATTCGAAAACGCCACGATCTGTGAATTTACACCAATTTGAAAAAACACTCCATATTGCCAGCATAAGGTAGTTTAGCTAGCTAGCTGACTGACTAGCTAGCTACAAGTAAACTAGCCTGCTCTTGTTACAAATAGACATCGAGTTTCAGCAGTACGTAGACAAACCAAGTGGTGCCTGAGACAATCAGATTTAACCAGCGAGCAATTAGATTTTAATTCGTACGTGTGAGCAGCAAGTTGTACGAAAATTAACTCCTGTTAGCTATCAAATTCCACAAAGCAAACCTTTTCATCTGGTATGTTGGCTGTTTAAACGTAGGACAACTCACAGCAACTATTTTTTTTGGCTTGGTTTTGTTTATTTTATGTTTCCTTTAAATTGTACGAACGAACTAACTAACTAGCTAGCTAGCTAGCTAGCTAACTAACTAACTAACTAACTATATGATGTCATCACTTTTCTAGCTGAGTAAATCTCTGGTTAGAATCAGCAACACACTCAAATTCGTACGGTAATTTGTCCAGTTATTGACAGTAGTACTTAGTAATCAGACTTAGTTCTTCTTAGTTCATCAATAACTTTAACTACGATATCTAGCCCATAGCAACGACATCCTCTTCTCACCTGTGATTGGCTGAAAAGTGTCATCACAAACTAGGGTCCAATCACAGCTGAGGTAAGGATGACCACACACCTGACCTGGAAAGTTCTGGTAGCTTGGAATGAGCATGCTAAGCTAGATAGCTAAAGCTAGCTAGTCAATGAACATAATACGTTTTGTCACAGCAACGTGATATTTTATCATCAGGTTTGAACATGAAAATCATTTGAGGACAAATCGCAAAGCTCTGCAGCTAATTCTAAGCCAAAAAAAAAAAAAATTCCGGTGGTTTACGAAGCCATAAAAACTATTTTAAAATAGATACAAACGACATTAAGTTCAGAGGTTGTTTAACATTTGTAACAGGAAAAATGCAAAAAAAAAAAAAAGTGCGCAGGCACTAAAACACTTGCTTACATAAGGAACCTTTCTGCGACGCCATGTTTCATTTACGTACGTATATTCAACAGTTATACCACGAAATTGAGTCGTATATGAACTGATCGCGGCTATAAGCCGTGTACAATCAGATTGAGTGAAATAACCGTTTTATTCTAATCAACGTTCACTGGATTTTGAGAAAAGGACCATTTTTATTTTTAGCAAATTCGATGAATAAAACCTTTATACAAAACGTCCGACAAAATCATTTCCGCTTAGAACGGAAACAAACCGGCGAAATGACTGGAGCAATTTGTGAAAAACGCGATGATGATAATTCTTGAAAAGTGTAAAAGATACGTCCTTACCATCAAATACTTTCATTCCATGTTTTGTTGCTTTTTCTGGGGGTTTTGTTTTCGAGTTTTTATTTCGTCCTCGGTTGGTGCAGCGACACGCGCCGCCATTTTGTTTTTCTCTACTCGCGGTATATGAGCTGATATCCTAGTAGTAGAGTAGCCAATCAGAGCGCGCGGTTGCTCATATCCAGTGAACGTGGATAGAATAACGTGCAGATATTTGATGGCGCTCGACAGAACAAGGTGTTTTACACCCTGGGTTCCGTTTTGGTCATGTCGAGAGCGACAGGTGAGTGAGGAAATGTTAGTGAGAGGGATGCAGGGGGCGGAGCAACAGGTGAAGAGAGGCGGGTTACCTTCGTGCTGCCGATAAGCGTAGTAGGCATAGTGATTCCCTCGCCCTAGGAGAGGACACATGCACAGGAGCCAAAGTGACCAGACAGAGAGAGAGAGAGAGAGAGAGAGAGGTAGCAGAAGAAAGATGATTAGTTTGATGATTAGCACACCACAGCTACCCCTCCGTCACCCGTCTCAGAACTGGTTACACACAGATAGTGTTAGTGAAATACAGGAACTGCAGCAGGAAGAGAGGGTCAGTGTTCAAGCAGCAGATATGGGGAAAATAAAAAACATCTGGCGCTCGGGAGTAACCGATGTGTTGTGTGTTATTTTGTCTCGAACGGCGCGCTTCAGCGACACGAATAGCATTCTGTCTGACCTACAGTATAGTGCACTATGTAGGGTGTACAAGACTGAGATTAAACCCTACGTAGTGGACATGTAGCGTGAGTGAGTGAACACAAGCCGACAGTCATGTGAAAAAGAAAGTACACCCTCTGAAGTCTAGATTTTAAGTGTCCGGACATCATAAAAATAAAAAAAAAATGATCTGGCCCTTCCCAGGTCTTAAAATTGGGCAATACAACCGCAGATGACCAATAACGCAGGACATTCACCCTGTACTGCGAGTTGACCTAGTGGGTAGCGTATCCGCCTCTCGATCGGGAGATCGCGATCTCTACTTGCGGTCGGGTCATACCAAAGACCGTCATAAAAACGGTACCTACTGCTGTCTGGCCAGGCACGCTGCAATACAGATGCAAGTGGGGAGTCAAGCTCTCGCGGTTACCAGAGGACACGCCCCCCCACACTGTAACCCTAGCTATGTAATAGGCGAGAGGCCGAGGGCTACGGAAACGGAGGTCGGCGCCGCCCTATGGCGTGGGAAGGACTTTGATTCGATTTTCACCCTGTCATTATTTATTTAACACAACAGTAAGCCAAAAATGCAGTAGCAGTGTGTGAAAAATTAAGTGCACCCTTACTGCTTCCATAGAAATTATGAAGGCAATTAGCAACCAGGTGTTGCTGATCAAACGAATTTGATTAATTGATCAGCAGCAAGTGTCTTAAAAAGCAGAAGTTTTGGCAGTTTGCTAGTCTGGAGCACTCAGTTGCATGTTAACACAATGCCAAGGAGGAAAGACATCAGCAATGATCTTAGGCTACATCCACACGACAACGAGATTTTTTTTTTTTTTAGCGGGTAAAAAAAAAAAAATATCGCGTCCACATGGGCAACGGATCAGTAAAATATCAGGTCCATATGGCAACGCAACGCTTGCTGAAAACGATGCAATACACATGCCACACCTCTACGTGCGCTGTAAGACGGTCCCATCGGAGACACCAGAACAATAGAAGAAGTAGGACGCATGCGTATAAACCCCTTCTTCTGTAGCATCAGCCACATAAAGTTTTGATTATTAGTCAGTAGCGTAAAATAGTATCTATTGTCTAAGACACTTATTTATATTTCATATTAAAACGTCTATGTAAATTAATACATAGAAAGCCTGGCCAGGCGCTGAACGTTCTTCTGCCTTCACTTTAAGAGAAATTCAGGGCGAGCATGAGCCTAGGTTCTTCCCTGTCACTGTCACACGCGCACACCTCCTCACTCCCTATCCTATGGCTATAGTCCCTTTAAATCACGTGCTCGTTTTTTGAATGGAGATGCGGAAAGAGGAATGAACGGGGGTAGATGGAGAGAGAGAGGAATGAATGGGGGTAGATGGAAGCCGGTACGCCAACATTCTGATATCCTCCAGAATTCTTTAATGGTCCGGAATAAATTGAATGCTACACGTTGATGGATTACTTTGTTCTTCTACGCCCTTTTTGAGGAATGTATTGTCGGACTTAAACCAACATCTGAAGAGGTGAGATCGCTCCTTTTTTTTCCCTTTTTTTGCTGGCGGGATTGTCATGTGGTTGTGACGTCATCGTAAACAAATCCGTTCTACTCAGGAACAAACACACAACAACAAGAAGAAGATGGCTGCGACTACGCGAGGAAAAACCGACTCTCTTGTCTGGACCGATGACGAGGTGGAGTTACTCCTGCGAGTTACTCCTGGGGTCCGCCATTGTTGCGGTTGTTGTTACGAATGATGCGCGCGAGAGTGCTGCTTGTTCTGGTCATGTGGTTGTGACGTCATCGTAAACAAATCCGTTCTACTCATCCAGACGACTTCGCAACGGCGCCGTTGCCAGATTTTTCCACTCTGGAAACCGTTCTCAAAAAATATCGTTTTGGGGCACCCAAAACGCTGGTGCCGTGTGGACACCAGGCCGAAACGATAAAAAATTTTTTAGCGGATTCACCTGAATCCGTTGCCGTGTGGACAGGGCCTATTAGAGAAGCAATCGTTGCCGCACATCAGTCTGGGAAGGGTTATAAGGCCATTTCCAAACAATTTGAAATCCATCATTCTATTGTGAGAAAGATTATTCCGAAGTGGAAAACATTCAAAACAGTTGCCAAGCTTCCCAGGAGTGGACGTCCCAGCAAAGGTCAGACCGTGCAACGCTCAGAGAAACTGCAAAAAAAACAAGAACTACCATCGAGGACTCTACAGGCCACAGTTAAAGTTCATGACCGTACAATTAGAAAAAGACTGCGCGAGTATGGCTTGTTTGGAAGGGTTGCTATAAGAAAGCCTCTTCTATCTAAAAAGGATGTGGCAGCACGGCTTAGGTTTGCAAAGATGCATCTGAACAAGCCACAAGCCTTCTGGAACAATGTCCTTTGGACAGATGAGACCAAAGTGGCTATAATGCACAGCACTATGCTCAGCAAAAACCAGACATAGCATATCAGCACAAACACCTCATACCAACCATCAAGCACGGTGGTGGACGGGTGATGATTTGGGCTTGTTTTAGAGCCACAGGGCCTGGGCACCTTGCAGTCATTGAGTCGACCATGAACTCCTCTGTATATCAAAGTATTCTAGAGGCAAACGTGAGGCCATCTGTCCAACAGCTAAAGCTTGGCCGCAATTGGGTCATGCAACAGGACAAATCTACAGCAGAATGGCTGAAAAAGAAAAGAATCGAGGTGTTGGAATGGCCAAGTCAAAGTCCAGACCTCAACCCAACTGAAATGCTGTGGCGGGACCTTAAGAGAGCTGTGCATAAACAAATGCCCTCAAACATGAATGAACTGAAGCGATGTTGTAAAGAAAAGTGCGCCAAAATTCCTCCACAATGGCGTGAGAGACTGATAAACTCGTACAGAAAACGATTGCTTCGAGTTATTGCTGCAAAAGGTGGTTCTACAAGCTATTGAATAGGGTGCATCAGTTGCCCCCTAAAAATGAAAAGTTCCTCCGATCATGATGCATTTTTGTTTTTATGTTCCTTTTGGTAAGAAAACACAATGGTGCCCCTTTTCCAGTAAATCAGTTCCAGGGCTGGTTCGGGGCCAGTGCTTAGTTTGGAACCGGGTTTTCTGTTTCCACTGAACAAAGAACTGGCTCTGGGGCCAGAAAAACCGGTTCCAGGCTAGCACCAACTCTCTGCTGGGCCAGAAGAAAGAACCACTTACGTCAGCGGGGGGGCGGAGTTGTTAAGACCAACAATAATCGCAAGACCGCGAAAGGTCGCCATTTTTAAGCGACGAGAAGCAGCAGCTGTACAAACGTGAAGTCATCCATTATTATTGTTGTTGTTGCTTTGATGTTCGCGCCAAGGTTTATGCAAACGTAGCGACATAACTGACGTATACAGCGACGTAATGACGTGGCTTCCCTTAGCACCACGAGCTATAGAAAAGCAAACTGGTTCTCAGCTGGCTCGCAAGTTGAACGAGTTGTGAACCAGCACCAGGACTGGCCCCGAACCAGCCCTGGAACTGATTTGGTGGAAAAGGGGTATGGGTGAAACATTTTGACAAAATTCAAAAGTTTAATGGTGGCACCAGGAGCTCAAAGTTCTGGAAAAAGCTGCTATTTTATGACTTTTATGACAAAATTTCGATCACTTTTCATGAAACATTATGGCACCTTATAGAGTATACCAAATATCTTATGGCCCTTTTCCACTACCCTTTTTCAGCTCACTTCAGCTCGCTTCAGCCCGACACAGCTCGCGTTTTGACTACCTTAGAGCAGCATGACTCAGCTCGCTTCAGCCCTACTCAGCACCCAAAACTCGCACGGTTTTGGAGTCGGGCTGAAGCGAGCCAAACCGAGCCGAGTGGGGCTAGGGGCGTGAGGAGACACTCCCCTGTGCACTGATTGGTGAGGAGGAGTGTCCTCACATGCCCACACACGCCCCGCGAGCACGCTGGGATCTGTAAACACCGTAAACCCAGAAGAAGAAGAATTACAAATTACGAGAATTTCTGAAGCCTTATGCGCCTCGCCTCATCTATACGCTCTTGCCAGTATCTGTTGGCGTTGTCGGTAACAACAAGCCACAGCACCAAGACCAGCAACACTAACGACTCCATGTTTATTGTTTACTATCCGGGTCGTGAGACTACCGCTTAAAAGATCACTGACGTCACTGTTTGCGCCGCCTAACGACATCACGTGACGTCCACCCACTTTCGTTAACTCCACCCAATGTGTCCACCCACTTCCAGCCAGCACGGTTCAGCGCGGTTGTAGTCGAAATGCAACGCCAACAGCCCCACTCAGCTCGACTCAGCACGGCACGACTCAGCCCAACTCAGCCGCGTTGGTAGTGGAAAAGCGGCATTAGATACACATTTTTAGTCCATATTCTAAATATATTATCAAGCACAGTTTGAGTTTTAGCTGTTCATTGAATCATTGTTCAACTACTTTTAAACAATACAAATGTATTATGAATCACATTAATGCTTCTCAATCCCTTGCAAAGGTTGTTAACATGATCTCTGGCTCACAAGAAATCAATAAATGGAGTCCAACATTGTGATTCAAACCTTACGCGAAAACATAAAATAAGCGTTTTTTTGGCAAAAAATGAACCTCATGGTGCCACCATTAGACTTTTGAATATGGTCAAAAAAATTTTACAGGATGTCTTTATTGGCGAAAAGGAACACCCAAACAAAAATGCATCAGATTTTATGAAAGTGACGGCAACTGATGCACCCTACTATTGAATCATTGGGGTGTACTTACTTTTTCACACATGGATTCGGCATTTTTCACTTAGTTTTTGTGAAATAAATAATGACACGGTGGAATCTGTTGTGTGCTGCTCTACACCTGAGGTCAGATTTGCAGAATTTTAGGACCTGGTAAGGATCAGATTTTTTTTTTTTTGCGTCATGTCTTGATTGGTAAAACTATGTAACTGGAAGAGGGTGTACTTTCTTTTTCACACGACTGTATTTGGGATTCAGTCTACGATGTGGATGTCTGGCTTCCTGAACACAAATGTGAAATGTTGAGTTTTAGGAATAAAATATGACGTGATGTGATGTGATGTGATCAGGGCTTTGAACCAGAATTTTTTTCCTATTGGTTCGTTCTGAACAGAAACGGAATTTTAACGTTTCCGGTTTTGGGTTCCACCATTAAATAGACGTTCCCGAACCGGTTAGAACAAAAAATTTTCGTTCCCGGAACGGTTAATTACGTTCCCTGTCAGCTGTTTCACAAATGGCTATAAAATGATGTCTCTGTCTCATCCAGCTTAAGCCAAATGTAGGCTAATTCTATTACAGCCTTCATTAAATAAGACAAGAAATAATTCAAAACAATTATTATTTCAAATGTTGGCGATTTGGATTCTCAGTATGTCTTCCCATCTACACAAACAGAAAAAGTGCCAAAAATGAAAGATAATTCGTTTAGTGTGTTACCAAAGGCTAGTCAGGCCCTATGCATTGATAGGCTAACAGAGGTTAACGTCATTTAATGTTCGCGAGCCTCTCATTAACGTGGACAAATGTATTGATATCGTGTTTGAAATTGACGTTTTTGAATAACGACAGACTGCAATATTTACCTCTTATTTAAGATGTGGAGACGTGATAGTAGTCCACCCTCCCGCTCTCTCCATTCAGTCAGCGAACGTCACACAGGAAGTGAACCCCAGCGGGTCATAGAAACTTGCGCAGGAGAAGAATGACTTTTTTATTTGTAGGCTACGGAAACTTTGAGGAACGAAATAAAAACCGGTATTAACCGGTTACCATTATTTTTAATGAGCGTTTCTGTTCCGGAACATAAAAAATAATAAAGTTTCTGGTTTCGTTTCTGTTCCATGTGAAATAGAAAAAGTTCTCGGTTTTCGTTTTCGTTCCTTGAACCGGTTCAAAGCCCTGGATGTGATACTTCCCTGCTTAAACAAGAGTGCTCCGAGGGCAAAGTATCCCGTGCTGGCAACTCGGCCATAACTCCGGTAAAATGCGACTGAATTGAACGAAATTGCAATATGCGCATTACTGACGTATAACAAAGAATCCTGCCAAGTTTGGTGAAATTCCTCCAAAAATTGTGAGAGGAGTTGATTTCAGAAAGCAAGCACACCTTGATGAAATTACCAAAGGACAAGTTTGTTAATAATCAAGGGCGTAACTAGGGCTGGGTAAAAAAAAAAAAAAAAATCGATTTAATCGATTTTGGATCGATTTCATTTAAATTTCGCACTATTGATTCACAGGGCATGAGATCGAGTTTTTTTTTTTTTTCCCACAACACAATCTCGTGTGTTGTATGATATTCCTCCCTCAGCCGTCTCGTGCGTGATGACGCAGCTGCGCAGTCGTACGTCGTGACGTTCAAGCACGCACACAAAACGGCTGAGGCCAGAGCCATGGCTGAGGCAGGGAAAACACCGCTCGGCAAGCCGTCTCAAATCAAATCTGACGTGTGGAACCATTTCAAATTTAAAACGACAAAGGACGAAGAGCTTGATAAAACCAAGGTATTGTATGGAGATATTTTCATTATTTAAGAGCAGATTGAACTGACTCAGATTGAATCGAATCGTGATTAATCAATTTAAAACCCTAAGAATCGAAATCGAATTGATCAAGGAAATTGACTGTGATACCCAGCCCTAGGCGTAACTCTGGCCAAATTTGCCCAAATTAAAAGTCCCATGGCATGAAATTTTCACTTTCTGAGGTTTTTTAACGTTAAAATGAGTTCCTCTGACCTTCTTAAGTCACCCCAGTGGCTAGAAATTTCATAATGTGTAAACCAAACTATGCCCAACATTTGAGAATGGCGCGTCAAAACGGCGCGTTGATAAACTCTTCCCTTGCCTACGTCAGCAAGGGAGATGATCCCCACGCCCCCCCCTCTGGATTCCCACCCACTGTATGGATTGCCCGCCCAGCTCAAAAGTTGCCACCAAACATGGAAATTGCGCTGTACATGGATGTGACAACACAGAAAGGAGTCTGTTTTTACTGCCGACAGGAGAGCCCCTGAAGACGCAGTGGCTTAATTTTATTTACTCCAATAATACGCCGTCGAGTCTACCTAAGACGGTGTATGTTTGTCGGAAGCATTTTCCTGATGAATGTTTCCACAACTTGGGACAGTACAGGGCAGGTTTTGCACATCAACTGTCACTGAAGCCTGGGTCCGTACCAAGCATCCCTGCCGCATCAGCCACAAACACCGAACAAGTAAGTGTATAACTGTTAAGTCGTTTTGCCATGTTTTAAAATCGATGCCACGTTAGCCTTGCAATGGCTACATTAGCTGTGCAGCTAACCGCTTCCTGCAGTTAGCCAGGTACTCTGCGCTACAAAACCAAAAAGCATGCAGCATGCTCTGTTATAATAGCCAATCAAAACAGTTTTTACAAAGACACCCACATTCTTTTTTTTAAGTCACTCGTTCATTTTATTTGTTTGTTTGTTCAGTAAAAACCCAAACATTTGTTGAATTTATTTTATTTCCTCGCGTCGCACCTTAATGACGTCAGCGCGCGGTATTTTTCCCTTCGCGGTTTGTTCCTTCTCTCTCGCCATAGTAAGACACCCACATCCGCTTGTTCTGACCCACTGGAGGTAGCGTCACAGTGCTGTTAGCCAATCAGAGGTAACACGTTTACATGTCATGAATATTAATGATAAGACCCGCCCCCACCCTCTACCCTTCCCCGCCTCCTGCTTCTCATTAGCAAAACGACGCACTGGGAAAAGCGCTGAAATGGGGCTTTCTCCCAGGAGGCTATATCTACGTGCCGAGGGTTCATTTCGAGTAAGGCTGCGGATATAACATCCGGAAACCTCCACGAGCCCGTTTAAAGCATCAACAAACCACCATGCCATGGGACCTTTAAATGAAATGTCAATCTGCGTATAACGGTCATATAACAAAGCCTTTTGCCAAGTTTGGTGAAATTCCTCCACAAGTTGTGAGAGGAGTTGATTTCAGAAGAACGTACACCCTCATGAAATTGTCAAAGTGCAAGTTATTTAATCAAGGGTCAAAACTCTGGGAAAATTTTCACAAACGAAATTAAATCGCAATCTGCGTATTACAAGGCCTTTTGCCAAGCTTCGAGAAATTCGTCCAAAAATCGTGACAGGAGTTGATGTCAGAAGGAAAAAACACGCTCGTGAAAAGTATAATTTTGTTAATCAAGGGCTGTAACTCTGGTAAAATGCGACTGAATTGAACGAGATTGCAATATGCGTATTACCGACATGTAACAAAGAATCCTGCCAAGTTCCGTGAAATTCCTCCAAAAATTGTGAAAGGAGGCGATTTCAGAAGGTGACCACCCTTCCCGGGACGGACAGACGGACATCACAATGACACAATCCCCCTTTGGGCCTTTCAGGGGATTAAAATAAAAAAGGGGAGAGTTTTGAAGGCTGATGCTGCATTCATGTGCTATGGGGAAGATGATATTTTCCAGTTGGGAAGTGGTATTTACCAGTGTGTTGTGTTCACATGCTTTTGTTGTTGTTGACAAATTAAAGATGGTGGACCAGATAGCTATCGTTAGCAATAGCGTCTGCTCTGGATAGGTAAAAACAAACCATAACACATTTTTAAAGGAAACGGATTTCTAACGTATTATATTACACTTGTTAATGACGCAACACTGCATAGACACCAAAAACTACCCACTAGTACTAGTAAAAAAAAAAAACCTTAGTAGCGTACAGTGCTTACTAGGGCTGTAACGATCAGTGATGGGAATAACGGCGTTAGAAATAAACGACGTTACTTTTTTTAGTAACGAGTAATCTAACTAATTACTTTTTACATCGTTATAACGCCGTTCCCGTTACTTACAATAAAATACTATGCGTTACTTTATTAAAGCTGTTCTCATCTGGCACGCTGCTCGCTCAGCCTTTCTTTCCTCTGCTTTAGTGTGGGGCGGGGAGACGCGAGACAACGGCACAATAAGCCAATCAGAGTAGATTTGGACAGCATACGTAGGTAGGCTCCGCCTACTGCACTACTGCACACACTTTCAATCAGAATACACAGCGATGGCAAGCGGTCAGCCCAGCACTGCGCTTTCACACTGGAAATACAGCCATTACTTTTCATTACTTGAAATAAAAGGCAAGAGTGTTTACGTGCAATGCACATTATGTCGAGGAACAAAGCGTTTGTCCTCGTCGGTGGCCAGTAATTAGTAACATAATTTTAATAACTACAAAAATATATTACATTTGATAGATGTCTTATCTCACATTATCCCACAAAAATATTAATATAGTGTAGATAATGTTATTAACTGGTTCTGTTAAGTGTCAATTTCAGTCATTAAACACATTTAACATTCACTTTTATTATGATTACACTAATTGAATTTGATTTTTTTTGGGGGGGGGGGGGAGGGGTAACACAAAATGTAACGGAATAATTACTTTCCCTGGTAATTAGTTACTTTTATGACAAAGTAACTCCGTTACTAACTCAGTTACTTTTTGGGAAAAGTAACTAGTAACTATAACTAATTACTTTTTGAAAGTAGCGTGCCCAACACTGGTAACGATACACCCAACTCACGATTCGATTTATATCGCGATTTTTGACCCACGATTCAATACGCCCACGATTTTTTTTAAAATGTTTTTTTTAAAGTAGTAAATTTGACTTATTAACATTTACTTACTTACATTAACTATTTATAACAAATAATTCAGACCACTGCAGAGAATGCGAGTTACTCCTGGGGTCCGCCATTGTTGCTGTTGTTGTTACGAATGATGCGCGCGAGAGTGCTGCTTGTTCTCGTCATGTGGTTGTGACGGCAACGTAAACAAATCCGTTCTACTCATCCAGACGAGCATTTTAATTCTGGCATCTCCATGTTACCTTCTGCTTCCTGCACTTCAGTGTGGATGCGAGACAAGCCCATGTTCTGTTGCTTTTTTTTTTTTTTTGTCGTCTTTTGGTTAATGTTCTCGTTCTTCTGAATGCATTCTATGGCTGAAACCAGAAAGGGGAGGGAGGGCAGCCGTCGCCGTCAGAGGGAAAAGTGCGAGTGTGTGTATGTGTGTGTGTGTGTGTGTGTGTGGTGCGCGAGCGTGTGTATACACAAGGTTCCAGTTCAGCAAGTGTGTATGCCTGGGCCGTGTGTATCCCTCGCTGTGTACTTGGGACATTGAACTCCACAGCAACCAGACACTGCGTCATTCGACCAGTACGAAGTCATTCATTCTTTACCAACTTGAGAAACAGCGGTTACTGTGGCCAGCTACTTCCTAGCTACTGCGTCATAACGGTGTTGAAGTTCAACGTTGGAAGAACCGTTCAGTGTTCGTTAACCAGTTTAGGGAAAAAAGTCTTGAGAGAAATCTACGCAGCTAATTATCGTAACGGTGACGAAATTAAAATATCGTCGCGTAACCTGTTCTCGATAGCGTTGTTTTCGACGTCGCGGATTCACCCTGCGCTGGCCAGAGGTACTTCACATCTGCAATCATGAAAACATCGCTTCTTGTGAAAAATGTTCCGTGAAAAGGGGAGGGTTTTTCATGAAGACGTTTCAGTTTCGCGTACCAACAAAAACGTCCATGATCTCTTGGTTCGAAGTGATTCGTCGCTGCAGTGCATGTCGCCTGAAAGTTTTTCACGGTTTTCAGTCTTCCTTACCAGCAAACTTGACTTACAGTTGTGGTCAGAAGTTTACATCCAGCGACGTGAATCTCATCTTGGATATGAACGTCATGGCAATATTTGGGCTTTCAGTAATTTCTCTGAACTGTTCTTTTTGTGTGGCGGAATGATTGTACAGCATACAGCTTTAATTAAAAAAAAAAAAAAAACACTAGAATTTGGTGCACAAGTTTTAATTTTCTTTGGGTTTTCTGAAATTATACATACGGTACAGCACACCTAATATTTGGGTAAAATGTCTCTTTGCAAGATTCACCTTGACCAAACATTTTTGTTTACCATGAACAAGCTTCTGGCAGAATTCTGGTTGGATATTTCACGACTCTTCATGGTAGAATTGGTAGAGTTCAATTAAATTTGTTTTTTTTTTCTTGGCATGGACTCGACTTATAATCCCGGTCCATATATTTTCAACAGGGTTGAAGTCAGGACTTGTTTTAAGCTTAATGTTCGCCTGCGTTATCCTCCACAACCAGCTCTGATGCGTGTTTGGGTTCATTGTCCTGTTGTAACTCCCAACTCGTAGCCAGCCAATGAGCTGCTTGTTTACAGATTCGCTCCCCGCGTCGCAACCAGAATGGCGACCGCTTAAAAGAAATGAATGCTCTGCCAGTGGCGAGTGTGGACGTTGCGTGACTCGCAGAAGATTGTCGCAGGTCGGCGAAAAAACGACTTACTAATAGATATAAAAAATAAAAGTAAGTTTAAAATGTAATTTAAATAAAAAGTAAAGTATTCATAAATTGAAGTTTGGAAGCGCATCTGTTTTTGGGCTGAGGAGAAGTTTGAAAGGGTGTACCGCGATTCTGCCTTCTTGTATCGCGATACGGATCGTGGCTCTGCGTATCGCGATTTCGATACGCATATTGTTACAGCCCTAATGCTTACCATTCAAGTGTCTTGTACCGCTCGCCGCCGTGTTGAAAAGGTTAAAGTTCATCTCATCTCGGCAACTCGTGTATCAAAATTTTCTACGAGTTGCCCAGTGGAAAATACCACAAGAGGGGGCGTTCATGTGTGCTTTCCATGTCGGCGTTTGGTATTTACCATAATTCCCATAGCACATGAACGCACCATGAATCTTTTAAAAAGATTAAAATTGCGAATAGAATTTTGAAAGGAACATGGCATTGATGCTACAGACATGTTTTCCTGAGACGTCGGACTCACTGCTGCTCTTTTTAGATCAAAACAGTCACAAAACCCGTGCGAAAGGGGAAGAGAAAAGGAAAAAAGAGTGACTGTGTGGCGCACCTGGACTCAGCTCGACCAGGTAAGGCAGTTTCTCAGGAGGTAGCGCTCCATGCACTTGCCCCATCCTGTCGCCCGGCTTGACACCTTTCTTCGGCAGGAAGTCAGGAGGACGTTTCTTCAGCTGGAACACTAACACCTCTGGAATGACACAACATCTGCTCTGAGAAATCACATGCTCACCATGCTCCTCTAACAGCATCACCCTGTGTAAACACTCGTACAGGGACATATCGGTCGTGTGTCAGACCTTTATCACTGGTCCAGTCTCTGAAGATCTGTAAAGGGCACTCCGAGTCCTCCAGTATGGTCTCTTTGACAGGTTTATCATCAGAGTGGACCACCTGAGGAACACAACACAACACAACACGTCAAACTCATCACCAGAATCACAAGCATGTCGAGGCTGGATCAGACTTGCCTTTGCCTACAGGCGCTGCGTCTCAAATTGCACCCTCGTGCACTATTCTGGATCGTTATTAAGCCATTACACAAACTGGTTTTCCTATTAGAGTTAAGGTGATGATACACAGGGCAACAACCAACCAAATCACATAAAAGCAAATCTATTGCCAGGGAGACGGACACCGCAAAGACAGACACTGAAGCATTTGTAGCCGTCACTTTTAAATCAGACGATAAGTTTGACAAATCTCTATTACAGCTCAAAAATCATGAGCTGTCCATCAGTTAATCTGACGCAAGAGAAGAGCTGACGTTATCCCGACATAGCTAGCTATAACTTCCAGCTAACCATGTTAGCAAAAAACGCCGCTAGTTAGCTAAATCCCATTCATTCAATCTCTATAGAGCGGTGGTTAGCTAACGGGAGTTTACACTTAGCCGGGAAAAAAATGAGGTAAATTCACCACTCTAGGTTTACACGGAGCAATTTATGACGCCGCGACCTTTGTTGAAAATTTCAGAAGCTCTCAGGTGGTCATGTGATTTGCTGCGAGCACTCTGATTGGATGATCTTAATAATAAAATGTTACCCAAAACCATCAAAATCGCTCACATAGAAATGTCGTCGCCCGATCTCAATGGGAAAGTGTTTCGACGCGTAATTGCTCGGCAACACTGCCCAAAAAGTTGCCCCTTTAGAGCTGGTGTTTGAATTTTAAAACGCTCTTGTGCAGCCTTCGAACCAACCAAAAGCTCCGTTTTGTGGATTTTTGAGATCGATATTTTCAAACGTAGGTCAGAGATTTCGATTCGAGATCGATTTCGGCAGCTTGTCGGCGTCGCGAAAACGTTTGGCGTGGAAACCTGACGGACGGACGTTTCAAGTCTGATGCGATCCAATGGATGCTGCTTCTAATCCTCCAGGTGTACATGAGGTGCGCAGATGAGTGAGTGCGCCACCTTCCAGTCCAGGCTCTCTCTCGTAAACAACGGTGGTTGGTTTCTCCAGTTGCTGAAACTTTATTAAACTTTAAAAAGTCTGTCTCTTTAACAATTTAGGAATTAAACGGAAAAACTCATGACAAAGCAACTCATAGCTTCACAGATTCACAATAAAAGTGTCCTTATTTTGTTTGGATTGTACAACCCCGATTCCAAAAAAGTTGGGACAAAGTACAAATTGTAAATAAAAATGGAATGCAATGATGTGGAAGTTTCAAAATTCCATATTTTATTCAGAATAGAACATAGATGACATATCAAACGTTTAAACTGAGAAAATGTATCATTTAAAGAGAAAAATTAGGTGATTTTAAATTTCATGACAACAACACATCTCAAAAAAGTTGGGACAAGGCCATGTTTCCCACTGTGAGACATCCCCTTTTCTCTTTACAACAGTCTGTAAACGTCTGGGGACTGAGGAGACAAGTTGCTCAAGTTTAGGGATAGGAATGTTAACCCATTCTTGTCTAATGTAGGATTCTAGTTGCTCAACTGTCTTAGGTCTTTTTTGTCGTACCTTCCGTTTTATGATGCGCCAAATGTTTTCTGTGGGTGAAAGATCTGGACTGCAGGCTGGCCAGTTCAGTACCCGGACCCTTCTTCTACGCAGCCATGATGCTGTAATTGATGCAGTATGTGGTTTGGCATTGTCATGTTGGAAAATGCAAGGTCTTCCCTGAAAGAGACGTCGTCTGGATGGGAGCATATGTTGCTCTAGAACCTGGATATACCTTTCAGGATTGATGGTGTCTTTCCAGATGTGTAAGCTGCCCATGCCACACGCACTAATGCAACCCCATACCATTAGAGATGCAGGCTTCTGAACTGAGCGCTGATAACAACTTGGGTCGTCCTTCTCCTCTTTAGTCCGAATGACACGGCGTCCCTGATTTCCATAAAGAACTTCAAATTTTGATTCGTCTGACCACAGAACAATTTTCCACTTTGCCACAGTCCATTTTAAATGAGCCTTGGCCCAGAGAAGACGTCTGCGCTTCTGGATTGTGTTTAGATACGGCTTCTTCTTTGAACTATAGAGTTTTAGCTGGCAACGGCGGATGGCACGGTGAATTGTGTTCACAGATAATGTTCTCTGGAAATATTCCTGAGCCCATTTTGTGATTTCCAATACAGAAGCATGCCTGTATGTGATGCAGTGGCGTCTAAGGGCCCGAAGATCACGGGCACCCAGTATGGTTTTCCGGCCTTGACCCTTACACACAGATTCTTCCAGATTCTCTGAATCTTTTGATGATATTATGCACTGTAGATGATGATGTGTTCAAACTCTTTGCAATTTTACGCTGTTGAACTCCTTTCTGATATTGCTCCACTATTTGTCGGCACAGAATTAGGGGGATTGGTGATCCTCTTCCCATCTTTACTTCTGAGAGCCGCTGCCACTCCAAGATGCTCTTTTTATACCCAGTCATGTTAATGACCTATTGCCAATTGACCTAATGAGTTGCAATTTGGTCCTCCAGCTGTTCCTTTTTTGTACCTTTAACTTTTCCAGCCTCTTATTGCCCCGTCCCAACTTTTTTGAGATGTGTTGCTGTCATGAAATTTCAAATGAGCCAATATTTGGCATGAAATTTCAAAATGTCTCACTTTCGACATTTGATATGTTGTCTATGTTCTATTGTGAATACAATATCAGTTTTTGAGATTTGTAAATTATTGCATTCCGTTTTTATTTACAATTTGTACTTTGTCCCAACTTTTTTGGAATCAGGGTTGTAAACCTGTAAAGGTTTTATGATTCTATTTAATTGCTGTTCAGTTTTCTCCCTGATATGTTCTCGGTCAGATCTACATGATCACACGACAGCAACAAATTGTGGCGGTGGTAAATGTCAGAAAATGAAGCACCAATGGGTTTTTTTCGAGCCCATGGACTATTGACTGACCCTGAACTTGCTTGTCCTTAGGGAAGACAGGGTTTATTTTTCATGTTGTGTCTCAGAGACACCTCGATGGGGCATAGGACAGCCAACATAATCACTCAGAGGAAAGCGCTATCTGCCCTCTTCTGCATACATGAGCTCACTGAGAGCTCATTGGCTAGTGTCACTGTGGAGACAGCCTGAAAGCATAGCCAATTTTACACTTTCGGACTCCCGATCACGGATGGCCGTGGCATCAAACTGTTGGGATTCAAACTCGTGATCCTTTGACGATCAGAACTCTTGTCTGTTGCGACAAATCGACATTTTCTTTATTCAGTCCCTACACCAATCGTAGATCTCGTCATTCAGCAACAAGTTGGTCCACATATCCATTTGGCATGAAGGCAGTTAAACCTAGTTTATCAAAAACTGGAAAAAAAAATCTGCAGAATGGCACGACTGGGTGTGACCAGGGTAGGCGATTGAGACACGGAGACTGAAAGTAACACCCCCACCACCACCTCTATGAGGGGCTCTTTAAGTGACTCCATAAATACTGAGAGGTGCTCCAGGTAACGTAACGCCTGTCACATCTGGACAGTGAAGGAGATGTCAGAGTTGTGGTGAGACTCGGACCAGATTTACCACTACAACAACGTTATTACTATGGGTTATAAAAATTATCATCTTTCGCTCCACCAAGAAGACGACGAAAGATGGAGTGAAGAACAAAAAGCAGGTGCAATATTTCTGTCCGCACATGCTGGCCCGCCATCGCCGAGCCAAACGGCAATTAATCAGACGCAAAGAGCTCCTCTGAACATTCGACTCTGGCTTGAGTCCCGCACACACCCTGTTCAGACATGCTGAGATACTGAGGATTTGTCGAGGGAGAAGCTGGAAGCATTTCATTATTATTATTATTATTATTATAATAAAGATCAATAAGCAAATTGGAACCTTGGCCAATTTACTACAGGCACAAAAAACCAGCAGGAGCGCTTTTAAAATTACTGATCATATTTTACATGTTCACTTGGAATGTTTAGAGATATCCCAAGGCTATTTTAACCATTCCCTGGATGCTGAGAAATTCTACAATGAGTCAAGTTTAAAACCAGTACCAACATGCATACTGCTGCTTTAAAGGGGAAAAAAAAAATTCAATGCTCTGAATAACTTGCATATTAAGCATTAAAAATAATCAAGATGTGATCTTCAAAAGACGTCCATTAATTATTTCCAAGTCGACTACGTTTAAAAGTAGTAATCAGGGATCTCAGCAGTAATTGAAAAAAATAGAGGAATGTAAGAAACTATCACCGGGCGGCACGGTGGTGTAGGCTAGTGGTTAGCGCTGTCGCCTCACAGCAAGAAGGTCCGGGTTCGAGCCCCGTGGCCGGCGAGGGCCTTTCTGTGCGGAGTTTGCATGTTCTCCCCGTGTCCGCGTGGGTTTCCTCCGGGTGCTCCGGTTTCCCCCACAGTCCAAAGACATGCAGGTTAGGTTAACTGGTGACTCTAAGGCCAAGTTTACATTAGACCGTATCTGTCTCGTTTTCTTCGCGGATGCACTGTCCGTTTACATTAAAACGCCTGGAAACGCCGGGAAACGGGAATCCGCCAGGGTCCACGTATTCAATCCAGATCGTGTCTGGTCCGGTGCTGTGTAAACATTGAGAATACGCGGATACGCTGTGCTGAGCTCTAGCTGGCGTCGTCATTGGACAACGTCACTGTGACATCCACCTTCCTGATTCGCTGGCGTTGGTCATGTGACGCGACTGCTGAAAAACGGCGCGGACTTCCGCCTTGTATCACCTTTCATTAAAGAGTATAAAAGTATGAAAATACTGCAAATACTGATGCAAATACTGCCCATTGTGTAGTTATGATCGTCTTTAGGCTTGCCATCCTTCCACTTGCAAGTGGTAAGTGATATGCGCTGGGATCACACACACAGCGGCTCAGTCCCAAATCACTGCTCGTGCGCTTCACTCGCGCGCTCTGTGAGCTGCGCAGGGCCGGAGTGCGCACCCTCCAGAGGGCACTCGCTGTTCAGGGCGGAGTGATTTGGAGCGCAGGATGCCTGCGGAGCCGAGCGTATCCGTGTATTGGCGTTGCTGTGTGCACGCGAATCGTGTATTAGTGTTGCTGTGTGCACGCTAATCGTTTTAAAAACAATAATCTGATGATCTGCTGATACGGTCTAATGTACACCCCACCTAAATTGACCGTCTTCTTCCAAGCGAACTCGATTGCAGTGAGAAAGTGAATCGATTCTGAATCGAATCGGATGCAGGAAGTGAATCAGTTAAGCAGTGAATCTAAAAAGCAGTGTGTGGGTTGTTTTTTTTTTGGAGAGCCAAAAGACAGAGCTGTAGAACTGTAACTGTAACCAATGAGCAAAAAGAGAAAATAAATGCCAGGTAGAATCCACAGAATGTTTTCAACTTCTTGTTATTTATGTAATGAATCATTTCTCTAGCACTGACTCTGCTCTTCGCGTTTGGGTGATTTCTGTTTGTCTTTTTTTTTTTGTTTGTTTGTTCGCTGTATTTTTGACCAAAGAACCCGAGTTCTACAAGGACATTTCCAGGACACACCTCTATACACACACACACACACACCTCAGCCAGCATTTTTTTTTGGCGTTTTGATTCATTTATTTACGTGAAACCAAACCCAGCCAAATAGCAAATGAATCAAGAGTCTACATTTGATTCGGATTCATCAAACTATTAATTAATAGACATGAAAGTGGCCTTAATGCCTCTGTTTGTTTAGATTTTAAAGGAGAACTGAAGTCATTTTTAAACTTGCTTTATTTCTTAACGTGTTATTCAATGACGTGTTCGGTTTTAGTAACCTTATATCGTGACTCGTATCGCCAATTAAATATTATACTTATCGGCCTATTCGGTTTTTAGCCGTGTTGAATTTAGTTCGTTTGGTCCACGGCAGGGGCGGCACGGTGGTGTAGTGGTTAGCGCTGTCGCCTCACAGCAAGAAGGTCCGGGTTCGAGCCCCGTGGCCGGCGAGGGCCTTTCTGTGCGGAGTTTGCATGCTCTCCCCGTGTCCATGTGGGTTTCCTCCGGGTGCTCCGGTTTCCCCCACAGTCCAAAGACATGCAGGTTAGGTTAACTGGTGACTCTAAATTGACCGTAGGTGTGAATGTGAGTGTGAATGGTTGTCTGTGTCTATGTGTCGGCCCTGTGATGACCTGGCGACTTGTCCAGGGTGTACCCCGCCTTTCGCCCGTAGTCAGCTGGGATAGGCTCCAGCTTGCCTGCGACCCTGTAGAACAGGATAAAGCGGCTACAGATAATGAGATGAGAAGAAACTATCAGCAGGGGTCAAGGGGGCTGCATTTAAAGATGCTATAGAACACATTTTTTACATAGATTTAACATAGAAAAGCAACAGAATTTAACCATAATGTGTATCTATTTGGGGCTGCACGGTGGTGTAGTGGTTAGCGCTGTCGCCTCACAGCAAGAAGGTCCTGGGTTCGAGCCCCGTGGCTGGCGAGGGCCTTTCTGTGCGGAGTTTGCATGTTCTCCCCGTGTCCGCGTGGGTTTCCTCCGGGTGCTCCGGTTTCCCCCACAGTCCAAAGACATGCAGGTTAGGTTAACTGGTGACTCTAAATTGAGCGTAGGTGTGAATGTGAGTGTGAATGGTTGTCTGTGTCTATGTGTCAGCCCTGTGATGACCTGGCGACTTGTCCAGGGTGTACCCCGCCTTTCGCCCGTAGTCAGCTGGGATAGGCTCCAGCTTGCCCGCGACCCTGTAGAACAGGATAAAGCGGCTTGAGATAATGAGAAGAAACTATCAGCAGGGGTCAAGGGGGCTGCCTGAAGTTGTTGAGATTTTAACATTTAAAGATGCTATAGAACACATTTTTTACATAGATTTAACATAGAAAAGCAACAGAATTTAACAATAATGTGTATCTATTTGATGCCATATTTTGTAATCAATGACACAAGTGGCAAAAAAAAAAATTATAAAAATTAGACGAAAATGTAGCTTTGAAGAATATACTTGCCTAAATATTCCACTGATTTTGTTATAACAATAGCATCCATAGTTCATCTCATTTGTTTAATTTTTTTGTTTCAAGTTAATGTCAAAACTAGTCTAATATAAGCCACATTCGTTTTTCAAAAATCATGAATATGAGCAGAAATCAATGATTCAGTAATATTAGGTATATACATATGTACAGCAAATACTGGAGATATTTGATTTAAACCTCTCTTTTTGAAAGGTTTCACTGCAAAGGAATTTAATGCTCTTTTCTGGGGTGCATTCTGTCTTTCCTCCAGTTTTCTCTGCTTTTGTTTCTCTGATCTTTCCTTCTGCTTTTCTGATGTTCCTGCAGCGCTCTGAATTAAGTTCAACGCATTAGAAACAAAAGCACGAACGGAGTTAAAACATGTTTCCTAGCAAATGGGCGCAGCCATATTGTTTTTCTTGTTCTATCGCGTACAGTCTCGCGGTCAGTGTTGCCAGATACTCCTGACGTTTTCCAGCCCAAAATATGTTCAAAACCCGCAAAAATGCACTTGAAACCCCCCGACTGGGCGGAGAACCGCGCAATCTGGCAACACTGCTCGCGGTATTTACATCAATTTAACTTCCGAGTGTTCCCGAATGTCGACGAGAACAAACGAAGCCGACGAAAACATCGCTAAACAAGCAAACCAAATCAGAACGTATTCTGCTGGTCATTTTACTTAAACATATTTTTAATGGATATACAAGAGATTTAAAAAAAAAAAAAAAAAAAAAAAAAAAAAACACTTTCGCTAGAAAATAGCGGAATTCCGCTAAATAGCGGACGTCTGGGATCCCTGAGTAATGCCAGCAGTGCTTGCCGTGCGGGATCCGTTTACGTAGTAAACTGCAAATTTTCGATTGCCGTGTGCCAACATAAAAAGTACGTTCAGCTTCACAAGAGTTGGGTATTTTATAGGAAAAATCCTGAATTTTCAGGATATGCACTCAGATTTTCATGTTACTGACTATTTTTGACACGGCGATCTTTTTTCTGAATGTTGACGGTGAAACCGCTGGGTGCGGCCATGTTGGATTTTGGTCGTAAGCCAATGACGTGCGATGTTGGACTCTAGCTCGCTTTCTATTGGTCGACACTGGCCGAAATCGATACCAGAGGTCGGGAACCATCATGACCCCTGGTGGACCTTTTCGCGGTCATTTCGGTCAAACTGGAAGCTGGCCAGGGACAGCAGACGCTCTAGTCACAGTCAATAGATGTATATTCTTCTATGGAAAACAAAAGATATAGGATTCTGAATGATCGAGAAAAAACGAGAAGGTTCAGGGATGTTAACTATATTGTTTTCAAGAAGGTACATTTGATTAGAAACGTGTAATACATAGCCTACCGCTTTTGAGCGCCGCCCTCTGAAAAGTAACGTGTGGAACTGTGCCATCACATGCAACAGTAAAACTTGACCATGATGGTGCATTTCATTCGTCCTGGGAAGTCAGGATTTCCGAGTTCCCAGTCGGAAATGTGAACTGGAACGCCCCGTGAAGTTGGATTTCTGACTCGGAACCTCACCGACCCCGACTTCAAAATCCAAGATGGCCGCTCCACAGGTCAACAGTAACGCCTCGGTCACAACCGGCCGTACGTGCTCCTACGGCCGGTCTACGTGCAAAAAAACGCAAGAAACGCACAGAGGGCGCGCGTGTGATGTGCTGATTTTCGAGCCTGGCCGCAGAGGTTCTTTGTCATGTCAAACAAACTCTACGGGCACTTACGTTTTTTTCAGGTTGCAAGACAAACTTACGGCCAACGCGCATCTTTCTCCACGAACAAAAAAAAAACGCAGCGATTTGGGAAATGCCAAAAATCGCACGGCCAAAAAATCGTATGTCCAGTTGTGACCTAGGCTTAAGAAAGCTGGAGTAACATACTGTTTATCAGCACGTCTGTCTTATTAAATCAGTAATGTCCGACTTCTATCTGTAGACATCTCAGGACGCTGTTTGAACATCCAAAATATCACGCATCAATATCGTAATCTGGTATTGGAACGCAACTTTATCCTTTATGTTTAAGATCGTTGAAACGTTTTCTTCTCATAAATGCTGCTAGCAATACAAAGCCCCCCCCATGACTCTTCAGATAAATAACACAGCACTAAGCGACAAACTAGCACCAGAGCAGGGTTCTGTGTACTGTACCCGAGCGATGCAGTACTCTTTCGGGTTCTCCTTCTCCAGGCCGTACTTCTCCAGAGCCTCAGCCACGGCGAAGTCGGCCGTGTCGGTGGTGGAGAGCAGGATGGTCTTATAGGGGATGTTGGGCTTCAGACTGTCTGCGTAGATCCTTAACGTCCCCCCTGAGATGAGCAGAAACAGAAAATAATCAGTTTGTTTCCTCCCCAAAGTTGTCACCCTCATGTGGAAGAACCATGCCTTTTGGTTTCACTGATGCTCCTGCAAAACTGGACAATTAGCTACAATTGAAAAGGCTTGGAACTACGTCCCTAGCTAAATACTGTACATAATAGTGTTGTTTTAGCCAGAAATAACGCTCCAAAGTTGGCAAAAACGCATTCTTATGCAGAGCCGATGTAGAACATACCCAGAGCAGCCTGGGGTGTGTGTGGGGCAGCTGGGGGTTAGGTGTCTTGCTCAAGCAGCCATTCCTGCTGGTCAAGGGAATCGAACTGGTGACGTTTTGGTCCCAAAGCTGCTTCTCAAACCTTTAGGCCATGGCTTGCCTGTTCACTTTGCTCACTCGTGAAATATGTTCACCACTCAAAGAAAAACTTGATACATCTTTGTGCAACTGTGTAATATCCTCTATTTATTTTTTTCGCGGTCCGGTTTCCATCAAATCCTGCGCTCTGATTGGCTGGCGAGCGGGTCCGTATCCTACGATACGGACCCCGGTTACGGACCTCTGGCGACTCGCTCGTTCACAGCAACAACAAACATAGTAGCAATTTTTGTCAACATTTATTTTCGCATTTCTCAGGAGAATAGCATTAATTTTACAGCATGGATAGCGATAACGACAGTGTTCACAGCGAAAGCGAGTTTTACTACCCTGAGGAAGAAGAAATAAAAGAAAACACTTCAGAAGAAAGCTAAAAACCTGTAACTGTTGCTAACGCTGAGCAAAAACATGGCTGAATCCTGAATGACTCCTATTTGTATAAATAGGGGACTACATAGGCAGCAAAATCTATGTTTTTTCCTGTCATGGAAGTGCACTTGTATACCGAGGAGGAAGCCATTTGCATTACAGCCGTGAATGAGGATTCAAAATGGCGGCTCGGCTCGGTTTTCCCTTTCGGGCGCTCTCGTTTTCTGTTAGAATTTGGTAAAGAAAAAAATAAATATATTATTTATCAGCTTAAGGTCGGTCCGTATGGTGAAATACCGTGACCTCGGCCTTGAATACTGACCTCGGCCCAGAGGGCCTCGCTCAGTACTTTCAAGACCTCGGTCACGGTATTTCACCATACGGACCTCCCAGCTGGTAAATAACATGTATATATTTTTTTCGCGGTCCAAATCCTGCGCTCTGATTGGCTGGCGAGTGGGTCTGTATCCTACAGTACGGAACCCGGTTACGGACCTCTGGCGACTCGCTCGTTCACAACAACAACAAACATAGTAGCATTTTTTGTCAACATTTATCCTTTTTTTCTGAATAAGATTTATTTATAAGATTATCAAAAATCTTATAAATTTTTGCCAGCATTTCTCAGGAGAATAGCATTAATTTTACAGCATGGATAGCGATAACGACAGTGTTCACAGTGAAAGCGAGTTTTACTACCCTGAGGAAGAAGAAATAAAAGAAAACACTTCAGAAGAAAGCTAAAAACCTGTAACTGTTGCTAACGCTGAGCAAAAACATGGCTGAATCCTGAATGACTCCTATTTGTATAAATAGGGGACTACATAGGCAGCAAAATCTATGTTTTTTCCTGTCATGGAAGTGCACTTGTATACCGAGGAGGAAGCCATTTGCATTACAGCCGTGAATGAGGATTCAAAATGGCGGCTCGGCTCGGTTTTCCCTTTCGGGCGCTCTCGTTTTCTGTTAGAATTTGGTAAAGAAAAAAATAAATATATTATTTACCAGCTTAAGGTCGGTCCGTATGGTGAAATACCGTGACCTCGGCCTTGAATACTGACCTCGGCCCAGAGGGCCTCGCTCAGTACTTTCAAGACCTCGGTCACGGTATTTCACCATACGGACCTCCCAGCTGGTAAATAACATGTATATATTTTTTTCGTGGTCCAAATCCTGCGCTCTGATTGGCTGGCGAGTGGGTCTGTATCCTACAGTACGGACCCCGGTTACGGACCTCTGGCGACTCGCTCATTCACAACAACAAACATAGTAGCATTTTTTGTCAACATTTATCCTTTTTTTCTGAATAAGATTTATTTATAAGATTATCAAAAATCTTATAATTTTTTGCCAGCATTTCTCAGGAGAATAGCATTAATTTTACAGCATGGATAGCGATAACGACAGTGTTCACAGCGAAAGCAAGTTTTACTACCCTGAGGAAGAAGAAATAAAAGAAAACATTTCAGGAGAAAGCTAAAAACCTCTAACTGTTGCTAACGCCGAGCAAAAACATGGCTGAATCCTGAATGACTCAATTTTGTATAAATAGGGCACTACATAGGCGTGTGTCGAATGTTAAAATGGCGGACATTTTGTGATGCCGCATGAAAACTAAGGATCGTCTAGAAGGAACAGAGGCCGTTTCTTTCTGGAGTCTTTGAGGAAGTATTGTGCGTCTCAACCGCTCAGATCTACAGACAATGAACAAAAGCACTGAGACTCTTCAGAGGGAGAAAGAGAGAAAATAGCTGTTCCGTACTAAAGGTTCAATAGGTTAAAAAAAAAAAAAAAAAGCTGGAATGCTCCTTTAAAAAAAAAAAAAAAAAAAACAGATGGGAGACAACAAACAAATAAACACGGGTCAGGGTACTCCAGTTGATGACATAAGATCTGATCTGCTTGAAAAAAAATAAAAATAAAAAATAATAGGTTTTGCGTCAAAGTATTTCCTGGAAACTAATTTGTGGTGCCTTTCAGCCTTGGGCAGCCATTTCCAACCCACACAGAACAGTGTGTCCGCCAAGGAGATGCCAGAGGCTGGCTGTACCCGAGGGCACTGACCAAAACCCAAACCGAACCCATCATTACAGAATCGCAAGCTGGTGTTATTAGACTCCAGTTCATTTTTTTTTTTTTTTTTAAACTTATTCATCGGTCTGAAATGCACAAGCTGCATGGCCTATATAAAATGACCCTGTGTGTTTTAACCTGAGTCAGGCCGGCCGTCTCCGCTGCGGAACTCCTGCATCCTCTTCTCCAGCTTCTGCTGTCTCCTCCTCTTCATCACCACCTCAGGGTTGGAGATGGTGCGAGTGAAGCTCGTCTCGGGCATGTCCTTGTACACTTCCGCCGCCAGCCTCGAGTTCTCACTAATCATTAAAATAATAACAGAACGGAGATACAGATCCAAATAAACACCTGCGGAACTAGAGGAGTTTCATGTGCATTTTTCGAGGACGAAACGTATAAAAAAAAAAAAAGTGACGCTTTTCTGTTCCGGATTCTCACCCGTCCTCTCTGTTCAGCGCGTGCTCGTCTCCGTCGGGAATCCGGGCGCAGGCTTCTTTATCTCTCTTCTTCTCTTTCTTTTTCTCTTTCTTGGACAGCGTCCTTTTGAAGTTCTGGATCACACCTTCTTTCTCTTTCTCAGGCCCGTTGCTTTGGATTTTCTAAAGAGAGAGAGCAGAAGCGAGACGAGATTTAAAAACTAAAGTTCGATCAGAAATAAAAATCTGCAAAATCCGTCATTATATCTGAGCTGTGACCATTTCGACGTCACAGTTTGGCCGACGACACGATCAGACCACAGGTTAAAGTGCATACAGCATCACGGGTAAATTCAGGAGCGAGATCAATGTAATTCTCCCATTTTATATTAAACTTTGGTCAAATATCTGTAACATTCTGCGCAATTTTTTTTTATCTTGCACAATACCAGAAAAATTCAGTTGAAATCGAGCCATTTGAGGCGAATTGGTCCGCCTCTGAAAAAACTCGGCATTTGGATTTCCCGGCAAACGTTGATTTTCGTGACGTTGCGTGCGGGACGCCTCCTTCTGAATCCTACGTCAGCGCTGGTTTGTTTATGAGGAAACGACCTGGTGGTTTTCTGCAAATTTCTTCAACGTTATCGCGTAATTATTAAAAATGGTTAACAGATGTATCGTAGGAGGGTGTACAGTAGCAACACCAATCTTGATGGGATTAGTACTCATCGTCTCCCAAAAGACCGGACAATGAGAGAGAAATGGGAGCGCTTGGTCTACACAGACTGTGCACTGAAACCGTGCAAAGCTCGCGCAGCCTGCTGGCGCTTCCGCAGGTAACGTCACGAATCTGGCTCCAGACTCCCTTGGGATTTTCCCAGATGTGTTTTGTTGTTTTATTTTTTTCTGCTGCAGACAGACGGCCTTGTGCAAAATTACCCTTCTGGATGAGTGTGTAAAGGGACGTACTTTCATATTAAAAAAACCCCACAAAATTGGTCCAGGAAACATGTTATACAATAAAGATCCTCTTACGATAGACCTATGATTTTAAAAAATGACCTGTTCTGTTGATGTGAGACAGAACGTGAATTCTAGACGATGCAAACTGTTCTATTTCTATTGGAGTTTCCAGATGTTGCACTGCCCCCCCCCCCCAAAAAAAATGTATCCTGTGTGTAAATGCTTTGCCGAGATAAAAAATGTCCCGCATTTTACGATTCAGAAGATCGTCAAAGCAAGTGAGCAACAATATCACGTGACCACTATGGCGCGTGTTTGACCCACTTTTAACCAAAACAAGTCGGCGCGGGTGAACATAGCGGACTCGGCTCTCCCTCCAGCGGAAAAGAAAAGGAAAGCCTGCCTAGTGAAAGCAACTGCAAGATGGAGCAAGGTCAGATGATGCCGTTTTTCTAGATGGATAACTAAATCATTCTAGCTAGCGCTTAGCTACCTTAGCCTTAGAATGCATGGGCTGGACTCGGGCACGGTAGCGAGTGAGTATGGAGTTACACACCTAAACAAACAAGAACACAAAAGCAGTAACGGAGAAAAGATATAAATATTCTTTTGTTTCATGGATCTATTCGCGAACGTCAACCACAAATTCCCTCCCTGCAACTCAAAAAAAAATAATTTAAAACTTCAGATGACTTTGCAGTGAGCACCTTTAATGTAATACGGACATATTTGTATATTAGCATGTTTCGTCGCTACGATCATATGACGTCCTGGTATTGGCTGATTTTAAACGAGTCTCGAAGCAGCGCTCGGACTCCGAGACTTTAATCCGAAAGCTACCACTTTGTCGTCAGCCATCTTTAGACCAAATAACGAGCAAAGAATTATTTTCCGTTCATCGGCACCACGGATAATACAGAACATCCCGGAATTTTCTAAACAACGATTTCATACATGTTCGCAAAACATTAGTTCCCGTTTCAGTTGTGATAAAGCCATCATCCCCCACATCATTCTCTCTGGTCACGTTACAAAGAAACCGCGACGCATAATTTTCTGTCCTGAAGATGTCCCTTTACCTGGAGCGTCCACCATACTCATCCTAGTTACTATGGAGCACTTGCATGTGACGTCACAGACAATCCAGATAGTGACAGACGCCATCTTGTCGGTCAAACGCCATATTTCCGCCTTCTACTTCTACCTTTTCTTCTGGAAAACCCTACTATATACAATTCTACTACAACGGCTGCGGCTACAAGCTCTCCCTACCTGTGCACGTTTTTTATGGTTTTTGTGTGTATTTTTGCGTGTTGTTCGTCTGTACCGGACTTCAATATCCACTACAACCGTATGGACTTACTGGACATTGGTTTCCAGCAGAAAATGACGGTTTGTAGCGATTTCCATCGCATGCACGACATTCCGGACGAGAAAAAAAAAAAAAACATTCCGGACGAGATAGCGAGACCAGCGGGGTCTCCGTGGATTGTTATCGGAAGCAAAGCGAAGGAGGCGGTGTCGGGAGCGGAAGCAAAAGCGAGGCTACAGGCAGAGCCGGCCTGTTGACTAAGCTCAGAAAACAGCCACTCAAACCTCCACTGCCAAGCCTCTACCTCTCCAACGCCAGATCCATGTAAACAAGACGGACGATTTGGAATTACAGCTGGAATTACCTTATTCTATTCTATAATCGGCTGGTCAGTGCAGTACTAGTAATACTTAAGTGACTTACCCATCCAATGAGGATTATTTTCTTGTTTACAAGATGCTACATCTGAGTCGCTGACAAATCCTGAATTTCTGTAAAGATAACTGTGCAGAGATTTATAAGCATGCAGTGCTTCACCACTGAACAGCGAGGGAAAGTTGATGAGGTAATTATACACGTCTGGGTATTCCGCTGGCAGTTCAACATCCACTGACACGGTCGTGAAAACTCCGTCCGGTAAGCCATAAGGGTCACTAACCTGTAGATCGTTTATTTTAGACATATATCTAGTTATCTGTTCATTAGAAAAATGAGCCGTGTAGTCCGTTGGTTGAAATTGATCCATTCTGTACACGAGTGCAGCAGTATTCAGCGGTGTTCTTTACCGACAAGATGGCGTCTGTGTACTTTCCGGTCACGTGACTGCAAGATCTCTATAGCAACGATAACCTATTTGGATAAACCTGCGGTTTTGTAGCTGGTTTTACAGAAAATTCATCAACGCTTTCTGGCGGGTCGCGCAGTCACTCACCTTTGGGATGATGTCGTTCTCGTTCTTGAGGACAAAGCGTCCCTCTCGGTCGTCTTTGTTCCAGTTGAGCTGCACCACCAGGGGCTTCTCATCCAGGTCCAGCTTCCGTTCTTCTGCCAGAGAGGACGAGTTCATGGGTCATATCTTTTTTTTTTTTTTTTGGGGGGGGGGGGTTCATATTCTTAGTTTGAAGTCCGTGCTCATCAGTTCTAGTCCACGGATTGTTTAAGGAGGTCAGAATATAGAGTTGGGACCAAAAATGACGAGAGATAATCCAAGTTTTTCGACTTAGCCTGGATGTTGTTTACGCTAGTATTAAATGCTTATCGACATCACTAGCTAGCAAAGACACAAAAAACTGTAAATACAGGAAGCAGATCATTTTAAAAAAAAAACTAAGTGTAATTCTGGAATCTGGTTCCAGATGTCAGTGCTTTTGTAACAGCTGTTAGCTACAACTAGCTAGCTAGTGTTTATGACTTGACTACTAATCATTAAAAGCAAAAAAAAAAAAAAAAAGCACCCGAATCAAGTTGTACAACAACGAAATTTGTCAGTTGTAAATCCAGCGAGTTCTGGGCGATAAGGAAACTCACAAATGTTAACCACGACTGATTGACTTCAAAATCGCACAACTGACAAAACGCGACTTGATATTCATGTTATCCTTAATTTATTTATTTACAATTTGTTTCGATTGCGCACCAACGTAATGAAGATATCGGAGTAACTCCGTCGCTTCATGTTTGCTACTCAAAAGAAAGGTGATCCAAAACAAATTCATACATTAATGCAAAAACTGTTTGGTGAAGAAAAAGTAATGGCACCCTGTAAAAGGAAGGAAATCGGTGTGAAGACTGAACGTGGTTACGTGATTTCCAAACGACAACATGAGAAAAATATGGACACCTCGATGAAAGAGGGTTTTGTTAGCTAGCTAGCTCACAGTTTATGATGCATTTGCATTCTCAAAAACAGCAAACTAATCTTGAGGTTGAGACGACGCTCGTGAATTTACGAGTAAGAATTCGGAGTTGAGAAGGTGCTTGCCTTGTTTTTTTTTGGTTTTTTTTACTTTTAGTTAAAATGGAATACTAACGCGCAAATACGCTTCACTTCCGTGCGCACTCGGCTGTTACACGAGTGTCATTGGTCACGTGTCCACTAGAGGGCACATCAGAGCCAAAACAGTCTATCTGGTTTCCAAGTCGAACTGAAACTTTTAGCCAGTTTTTTTTTTCCCGCAACGATGTTAAACAGACCGGCAAGCTTCGTTTCTTTAAAACTTTGCCGTCTTCTTGACTGTCGTCATGATCTGCATGCATCTCCAACCTAAAAGCCTCTTGTACCTTCAAAATGTTTAACTAGCAAATCCAGAAGGGTGTTAATCAAATCCAACCGAAAGCAGACCTTTCAGTAGGTTTAAGAGGCTTTTAAATTTCAAAACACAAGTGCTCGATTTTGAGACGTGATGTACACAGGGTCACATGATGCTATACCGCCTCCGCTATTTACGTAGGTATTGCACCTCGTTGAGACGCTAAGTTCTGAGGAAGTGCACGAGTCAAATGAATATCGGATTTGCATGGCGGCCATTTTGTGCAAGTCTGTGTCCATGGTAGAAGTCTATGGCTGAGCAATGATTTGCATCTAGGGGGCGTTCTTTTGCCATTTCGTCACCATTTTCAACACTGCCTTTTATGGAGTTTTGAGGGCGTGGCTAAATGTAAATCAGTTGTACCAGGTAATGAGAGTGGTACATTATACGTGATTGATATTTATCAACAAACACGTTATAAATTACGAAGATGATGTGGAAAACTTTTTGTTCGGTCTGGCCGACGAAAACACTGACAACTTTACGAAAGAATTTTGCAACAATTTCAGAGAACGCTCAGCTTTACAGATGTCCTGTGTTGCTACTCACCCCCACTGACGTGGACCTCGTATAGGGAGTATTTGGGCGAGGAGAGCATCCTCATGTCGGGCCGGAATTTCTCGGCCAGCGTCTCGATCACGTCCTGCGTGGTGGCTGTGCTGGACACACGGATGCACTTGGTGGCAAAGTTCCCAGCCACTCGGTCCTGGAAATAAAACCGCATCACGCCATGGAACTCCAACTCCTGCAGAGAGGAAGGTGAGCACAAATCAGTCCGGCTGTTTTGCACATCAGGTTCTCTAGAAAATCTGAAGTAGCCAGCTTAAACAAAAAAAAAAAAGGAGGTGGCTGTGAATTTGCAGCAGCAAATGCCAGGGGGGTCTGGGGGCATGCCCCCCCTAGACAACTTTGAAATTTACATGCCTTCTTGTGCATTCTCAGGTAATAAATTACCAACCATTTCCCTGTAAAATTCTGGCAAAACCTGTATGAAATTTCCCTCCAGATGTGCGTGCTTGGCTTTCTCAGTCCCCCTCTGTAGTACGCTGTCCGGCTCTATAACACGACTACATGGTGAGCTTATTTGGAGCATGTGTAATGTACTTGATGTTCTTCTGGTGTGATACTGTGTACGGTATAGTTTTAATTTCATCATAAATAATTTGTACACAATTAGTTATTTGCATTTGCACTTTATAAGTATGAAGCCTTAGCTAAGGTATTTGGGGTCTGGCTAGTAGTACTCGAGTCTGACTCGTGACTTGAGCACTGATGACTCGGATTTTTTCTCTTTAACATGCCATAATAATTTGGCGTAAGATATTTATACCTACATCAATTTTTACACTAATTTTGTCCAAGAGATGCACATTAACCTGCTCATACGTCATGTTTAGGAACAAACTAACATTAACGGCACTAAAACGTTTGGAAAGAACGCCGCTAGGATTGCTTCTACAGACTTCTCATGCAGTGGGGAAAAAAAAATGCACTGCTGTGTGTTCCATATGTAAAAGAACTATCGAGGAGACGACGGGGACGACCTCGAAATTCAATCGTCATTTGGCAAGACTTCGCCCAGAGAAGGAAGTGATATGCCATGTTCATTGCTCTGTTGATAGTGGGCGATGCTTGCTTGCTGAGTAGCTAGTGTTAACCCTCTCATTTTATTTGCCCTGTTTTTAGTGGGCGGGGCTTGCTGAGCAACGAACAAGCTTTTTATCTGTAGCCTGTTAACTAAAATGGAGCAGTCGAGCAGGAACGTTAGTCCGACACAGTAGCAGAGACGCTTTCAGATAAAGGCAGCAACAGCCACCGTCAAATGGTGCGGGTGGAGTCTTGTTCTCGGACTCGACTTGAAATTGAACACTGCGGACTCAAAACTGGACTCGAAATCTCGTCGAGTTCATTTCTACTCATCTCTGATGAATCGATCAGCTTTCGAAACATGAAGGAGCGAGATCCATCAGTGCCCGAACGGTGCTGTATGCCAACCCTAACCACATGACCCCATATCCTGAGGTCCTGATATTCTCTTTTTCCGGGTCGTGAGGTGGTCAGAGTGCCCTGAGGAGATCGGTTTTTGTCTCCACATGGCACCACGAGAGCACCTTTTGTCTTTCAACAGCCAAGCAGGGACTCCCCCCATTCTCATAGCACCAGGGCGTAATTTTCAACAGTAGCCAATGGATACAATCTCAGCCACTCAGGTATCCGAAAGCTTCTGTCCGATACAAACCGGCGGCCTCGAGGCGACACCCGGCCATCTGGGCCGAGTCAGCTCTGTGTTCCACCTACCTTCCTGCTTCAGCTACGTCATTTATTTAAATACGGCAGGGTTTTTAATTTTTAGCGATTTAAACCTGAAATCCCTGGTGAAAGATTTTAATGGAACATTCTAGCGATATGTACATTTTTTTTCCATCTTAAACAGTCTCCTGAAGGGTGCAAGAGAAAATCTGTGCTCCGAGTGGGTGGGAGGGGCTTACACAGGGCATCGTACTAGCTTGTGTATGTGGAAGACGGCGGATAGCGCTTTCAGAGTGTGTTACTCCACACCCTGTGATACGCAAATCATTACCTACCACATCTGCAGCATGCGAGACATCACGACAATCACGACTCCGATTAAAAGTGAGATTGGATCTCAGGTTTTTCTTCGTACTCGCTCGATGAATAGATGGACAGAGGTTCAACAAGAACAGATTAAAAGCTGCATGCTGTTATTTTAACAAAGGAGGAAACAAGAAAGCCTGGTGAATGAACAAGGCTCGGTTTGTTTGTTTTTTCAGCTGTTCCACAACATTAAATGCAAAATTTAAAAAAAAAGGACTGATGAGGGACTTCGGTCACTGATTTGTATTTTTTTTTCTTTTAGGTGGAATTCCCCTTCCAGCTCCATCAGAGCGAAAAACAATGAGGGTCAGGGGAGGGGGAGGGAGAGAGAATGTGTGTGTTTCCTGTCCACACTGACGACAGCGCAGGGATACAGAGTCTCATTCCCACTGCACGAGATCAAGCAGTGTGACGAGGAAAATCAAATTACGGGTGTGTAAACTTTATAACAGAATTAACAGCACACACACGCACACACTCAGGAATGTGTTTGAAGTGAGACTGTTGTCCTCTCTCCTTTAGACCAAACCTGTACCTTTGACCAGGACTCCTCCCCGAGAGGATCTGTACGATTAGTCATCTCTCTCTCTCTCTCACACACACACACTCCTGTCCACACAGAGTAACACACACACACACACAATCCTGTCCACACACAGTAACACACACACACAATCCTGTCCACACACAGTAACACACACACACTCCTGTCCACACACAGTAACACACACACAATCCTGTCCACACACAGTAACACACACACACTCCTGTCCACACAGAGTAACACACACACACACACACACTCCTGTCCACACAGAGTAACACACACACACACACACACACACACTCCTGTCCACACAGAGTAACACACACACACACACACACACACTCCTGTCCACACAGAGTAACACGTGCACACACACACACAGTAACACACACACACTCCTGTCCACACACAGTAACACACACACAATCCTGTCCACACACAGTAACACACACACACTCCTGTCCACACAGAGTAACACACACACACACACACACTCCTGTCCACACAGAGTAACACGTGCACACACACACACAGTAACACACACACACTCCTGTCCACACACAGTAACACACACACAATCCTGTCCACACACAGTAACACACACACAATCCTGTCCACACACAGTAACACACACACACTCCTGTCCACACAGAGTAACACACACACACACACACACTCCTGTCCACACAGAGTAACACACACACACACACACACACACACTCCTGTCCACACAGAGTAACACACACACACACACACACACACACTCCTGTCCACACAGAGTAACACGTGCACACACACACACAGTAACACACACACACTCCTGAACACACAGAGTAACACACACTCCTGTCCACACAGAGTAACACACACACACACACACACACACACACACTCCTGTCCACACAGAGTAACACGTGCACACATACACACAATCCTGTCCACACACAGTAACACACACACACTCCTGTCCACACAGAGTAACACACACACACACACTCCTGTCCACACAGAGTAACACACACACACACACACACACACACACACACACACACACTCCTGTCCACACAGAGTAACACACACACACACACACACACTCCTGTCCACACAGAGTAACACACACACACACACACTCCTGTCCACACAGAGTAACACGTGCACACACACACACACTCCTGTCCACACAGAGTAACACGCACACACACTCCTGTCCACACAGAGTAACACGCGCACACACACACAATCCTGTCCACACACAGTAACACACACACTCCTGTCCACACAGAGTAACACACACACACACTCCTGTCCACACACAGTAACACACACACTCCTGTCCACACAGAGTAACACACACACACACTCCTGTCCACACACACTCCTGTCCACACAGAGTAACACACACACACACTCTCCTGTCCACACAGAGTAACACACACACACACACACTCCTGTCCACACAGAGTAACACACACACACACACTCCTGGCCACACAGAGTAACACACACACACACACTCCTGGCCACACAGAGTAAAACACACACACACACACACACACACACACACACACACTCCTGGCCACACAGAGTAAAACACACACACACACACTCCTGTCCACACAGAGTAACACGCGCACACACAATCCTGTCCACACACAGTAACACGCACACACACACACAATCCTGTCCACACACAGTAACACGCACACACACACACAATCCTGTCCACACACACACACACACACAATCCTGTCCACACACAGTAACACACACACACAATCCTGTCCACACACAGTAACACACACAATCCTGTCCACACACAGTAACACACATACTCCTGTCCACACAGAGTAACACGCGCGCGCACACACTCCTGTCCACACACACACACTCTCCTGTCCACACAGAGTAACACGCGCGCACACACAATCCTGTCCACACACACACACACTCCTTCCACACACACGCTCTCCTGTCCACACAGAGTAACACGCGCGCACACACAATCCTGTCCACACACAGTAACACACACACACACACACACTCCTGTCCACACACACACACTCTCCTGTCCACACAGAGTAACACGCGCGCACACACAATCCTGTCCACACACAGTAACACACACACACACACACACACTCCTGTCCACACACACACACTCTCCTGTCCACACAGAGTAACACGCGCGCACACAATCCTGTCCACACACAGTAACACACACACACACACACACACACACTCCTGTCCACACACACACACTCTCCTGTCCACACAGAGTAACACGCGCGCACACAATCCTGTCCACACACAGTAACACACACACACACACACACACACACTCCTGTCCACACACACACACTCTCCTGTCCACACAGAGTAACACGCGCGCACACACAATCCTGTCCACACACAGTAACACACACACACACACACACTCCTGTCCACACATAGTAACACACACACACACACACTCCTGTCCACACACAGTAACACACACACACACACACACACACACAGTAACATGGAGACAATATAAACCTCAGCTTCACAATATGATTTTGTGGGTGTGTGATGATACTTTTACAACACTGACCACCTCAAGGGTTTTAGTTCCTCGTCCTCTCAGAGCCGGACCTGGACTTTTCACTGTCGCTGAGGTTCAGCGTCTGCCTTTTACCTCAAAACACGGATGCTGAGTCTCTTCATTCAAGTAAATTAAACAAAACTACTAATTTTACATTTATTAAAAAACTGAAAAGGAGAAAAGACGAGGGGGGGAAAACAAAAAAGTTATCAGATCAGCTGTTTTCAGAGACTTTTTTTTTTTACATTTATATTTAAAAAAAATTTTGTTACATGTGATGTGCATCACTATTTCAGTTTGTTCTGAAAATGTCAGGAATTAAAGTGTTAAATGTTGTAAGGTGTAAGTAATTACAAAAAACACATCTTTCTTTTTTAAATTGGTAAAAATATGAAATTTAAAAAAAGGATATATTTTGACATTTATAAACAAGAAAAATACAAAATCCTTATAATTTAAAATTTTCAATCGGTAAAAAAATTAAACAGGTAAAAATATACATTTATGCTACATTTTAATAAAGAAACAGAAATATGCCTCACGTTTCAAAACAATCTTAGAATTTGACATAAAAATTCAACACATCAACAGCTTGCAGTCAGATTGTCACCACTTAACAAAAATCAATTCAAAACAAATATTGCAACCGACAATTTTTTAGATCGTTTTCTGACAATTTTTTAACGTCCTCGTTCATGTGAAGCAGTGCAGAGCGCAGTCCCACCAGCAGGGGGCGACGAGACATCACCTTACACTGGATATAAAAGCATCTGAATCTGAGAGTGAACTCGGTCGTCATCCAGGACGTAAATCACACCAACTTCATCGCTTTAACACTATGGTTACGTCGCGAACTCGTCAAAACATACCGGACTGTTATTCCCCTCCCCCCACAGGCCATGCTGAAAATCTGAGTGACAGGTTAATCTAATCTAATCTCCACACACGGCCCGCAGAATGAGACACTGCCCTGAGATACAGCGATAACTCAAGCTGCCAGTGTGTGGGACAAAAGGACAAGAGCAGGATGGTGTACAGAGGGACGAGAAGAGACGAGACTAGACGAGACAAGACTCGGGTCGGCGCTCATGTGACCCCTAACGCGATTAGCATGCTAACAGCGCAGCGCCGTAGTCGTGTCCTGTCTGGAATCTGACGGATTTGTGTCCCGGAGTCTGGCTTTGTGTCCCAGAAATACAAAAAAAAAAAAAAAATACATCATTTGTAATCTCTAAGAGAGCTGAAGCAGGTGAAATACAGACGGTGTAAATCATTAACGTTAAAATTCCTTCATTTTAAGACGGACAAACCGAACCTTGGTACAAATCTCCCAAAATTCCCACCTGCACGTTGAACAAAAACGTTTCATTTCTTCTTCTCTGGTTGACTAGCTATTATCCTACGATCCTCCGTGAGAGCCTGTCAATCAACTAAGCCACGCCCACAAGCTCATGACCTTATCATTACACGAAACTGAGTGAAGTGTAACATTCGTAGAAGGACTTCTTCACGTCACTTGGGTCTAGATTCGGTCTTGACCCCGAGTCCGGGGATCCGGTCCCTGCTCTTTGTGAAACTGTCGACCGAACCGCAGCCCGATCCTCATCAGGAGTGACAGCTTCATACTGCGCAACGGAATTGGTCCACCTTGTCGCACTACTTCCTGTTTGCACTTTCACAATGGCTGAGAAATGACTACCACCAGACCTTCGTACGACTGGAGCGCTGGAATTAGCTCAGCTCTGTAACGCGAGTGCTTACACCGAGATCACTGTGGAAATATATATACACACACACACATGAGATCAGCAGGACTTCCTGAATGCATTCGGTAAACATGTCGATACCACAAAGGATGAACCTGTGATTGCAAGCCCCGCCCCAAACATGGAAAACGTCTCAAGCAGGGCATAACCTAGACAAGTGCAGCTCTAATTGCGTCTGTGTGTAGATGTCTGTGAAGATTCTCAATCATCCGGGTCATAGTAAACTGTGGGTGGTAGAAAAGGGCAACTGGACTTGCTTGAAGATTCTTGAAAACGTTTCACCTCTCGTCCAAAAGGCTTCCTCAGTTCTGTCTGACTAACAGGGAGGATCAGATGTGTGTAGGTTTCACTCTGAATATCCAGTGCATGGAAACACTTTCCTCTCAACATTAGTGATAAAGCAGGCGCCTGCTCTCTCAGACACACCCTACTGCTCCGACCGCTAAACCTGTGACACGCAGGAGGCATGAGGAGAATGTGATAACATTCCACCACACACACACACGTTACGTCACTCCAAACAGCACCCTCATGCAGCAGCTTCTCCCCCCCGACCTGGCTGCAACGCTGTTCTGCATTCAGCAACTGTTTTAACACTGCTTTTTAACGAGCAGAGAAAGAGCAATGCTCCAGTGAAACGTGTGTGTGTGTGTGTGTGTGAGAGAGAGAGAGAGTGAGTGAGTGAGAGAGAGAGATTTGAGGGAGGGGGGAGAGCGAGAGAGAGAGAGGAAAGAAACAGGGGGAGAGGGGAAGAGATTTTTGGGGGAGAGGGGAAGAGAGATTTTTGGGGGAGAGGGGAAGAGAGATTTTTGGGGGAGAGGGGAAGAGAGATTTTTGAGAGAGAGAGAGAGAGAGAGAGAGAGAGAGAGAGAGAGAATGAGGGGGGAGAGGGGGAGAGATAGAGGAAAGAGACAGTGGGGGGAGAGACAGAGGGGAAGAGAGAGAGGAAAGAGACAGTGGGGGGAGAGACGGGAGAGGGGAGGGGGGAAAGAGATTTTTGAGAGAGAGAGAGAGAGAGAGAGAGAGAGAGACAGAGTGGGGGAGAGGGGAAGAGAGAGAGGAAAGAGACAGTGGGGGGAGACAGAGGGGAAGAGATTTTTGAGAGAGAGACAGAGACAGTGGGGGAGAGACAGAGGGGGGAGAGGGGAAGAGATTTCTGAGAGAGAGAGAGAGAGAGAGAGAGAGAGAGAGAGAGAGACAGTGGGGGAGAGGGGAAGAGAGAGAGAGAGAGAGGAAAGAGACAGTGGGGGGAGAGGGGAAGAGAGAGAGAGAGAAAGAGAGAGAGAGAGAGAAAGAGACAGTGGGGGAGAGGGGGAGAAAGAGAGAGAGAGAGAGAGAGAGAGAGAGAGAGGAAAGAGACAGTGGGGGAGAGGGGAAGAGAGAGAGAGAGGAAAGAGACAGTGGGGGAGAGGGGAAGAGAGAGAGAGAGGAAAGAGACAGTGGGGGGAGAGGGGAAGATAGATTTTTGAGAGAGAGACAGGCAGTGGGGGGAGAGACAGAGTGGGGAGAGGGGAAGAGAGATTTTAGAGAGAGAGAAGGGGGGAGAGGGGAAGAGAGGTTTTTGAGAGAGAGACAGGCAGTGGGGGGAGAGACAGAGTGGGGAGAGGGGAAGAGAGATTTTAGAGAGAGAGAAGGGGGGAGAGGGGAAGAGAGGTTTTTGAGAGAGAGAGACAGGCAGTGGGGGGAGAGACAGAGTGGGGAGAGGGGAAGAGAGATTTTAGAGAGAGAGAAGGGGGGAGAGGGGAAGAGAGGTTTTTGAGAGGGGGGAGAGACAGACAGATTGAGAAAGAGATCTGAGAGACACAGATTTGAGAGGGGGACAGAGACAGATTTGAGAGAGAGAGATTTGAGAGAAATAAGTGGAGAGAGAGAGAGATTTGAGAGAGAGAGACAGATTTGAGAGACAGAGAAATGGGGGAGAGAGAGAGAGAAGTGGAGAGAGACAGATTTGAGAGAAAGAGAGAAGTGGGGGGGAGAGAGAGACAGATTTGAGAGAAAGAGATGTAGAGAGAGAGATTTGAGAGAAAGAGAAGTAGAGAGAGAAGTGGGGGGGGAGAGGGAGAGAGAGAGAGATGGGTAGGTGCTGGTCCTGATTTGGTATTTCCGAGGTGTCCTTAATCAGACAGGAGAAGACACTGAAGAGTTCAAAATAATTACAGCCAAGTTTATAGAAGAAAGTAGAGAAAGGGGCCACACACACACACACACACACACACACACACACACACCGGGGGGACGAAAGGAAAGCAGCTCGGACTCAGCAACTTTTGCGAAGTTCACGGCTTAATCCTTTCTTCTTCTTTAAGATTGTACTGTTAATGTCACAACGTTTAATTTTCCAGAAATAAAAGAATAAACACATACAGACGCAGTCAGCAGTCTGAACACACATTCTAATTCAACGGCTTTTCCTTTAGCTTTATTCATTAAAAGCCACTTCACGTCTTACAGGAACGACTGACGCCGTTTCTCTTCACTCAGTTGAGCGGCTCTTGATACATGTATCGATTACTGCAGTTGTGGAACAGGGCGATTTTATTATTGGCATTTTGATAATTTACTGTTTGGTCTCAAGCGCGTTAAGACAACAAGAAATTAGTCCACTGATCACCTTTCGACGAGACACACCTGCTAACGGAAAAGCATTCCAGGCGACTACCTCATGAAGATGGTTCAGATAACGCCAATAGTGCGCAAAGCGTCATCAAGGTGGATACTTTGAAGAATCTAAAATATCAAACACTGACACTTTTTGTTCGCTACATAATTCCACATGTGCTCCAGATGTTATTTCATAGTTTCGATGTCGTCAGTGTTGTTCTACAAATGTACAAAATACAGAAAAACCTATGAAAGAGTGGAGTAGGGGTGCACAAACTTTTGACTGGTACTGGAGATCGCTGCAAACTCAATCATCTAATGCGGCCAAATTAATAAACGCACTCGCTCGCCTTCGACTCGTTCCGTATCGTGCTAGCTGAATGGAATACATCTGATATACCACTCAACGCCAGCTAATATTTAAATTATTATAAAACACAGGAGACTTTTTCCACGGAATAAAAACGCGCGTGCTATTCCCGTCTAGCGGGTTTCATTCATTTGGTTTGATAGCATGCAATATTGGTAGCATATCGCTTATCCTACGTTTATTACGTCACGCTACCCAATGGGGAATGAGCGTCGAATATGGTTTACGATATTGCACGGTTGTCAAGACAGCACGATGTCACACATCGGAGACGTAAAACTTCCACGCCAGCGAGCGACTGGGACAATTAGTAAGCAAACACGGCCGTCAGGTTTGCATTGTTAAATAAGGAAGATTTTGCGAGAATTTTGAAAAAGAAAGACGTGTCGAACACCTGAAAAGAATGTACATGTATAATACTAATAATAATGGCTTTTTTTTTCATGGTACAGTGCCTTGTAAAAGTATTTACCCCCCTTGGCTTTTTACCCAGTTTGTTACATTACAGCCTGTAATTTAATTATTTGAATTTTATGTAATGGATCTGCACAAAATGGTCTAATTTGGTGATGTGAAATGAGAAGAAAAAAAAATTTTCATAAAAAACTGAAAATTGGCGTGTGCATATGTATTCACCCCCTTTGCTATGAAGCCCCCTAAAAAGTTCTGGTGCAACCAATTACCTTCAGAAGTCACATAATTAATGAAATAAAGTCCGCCTGTGTGCAATCTAAGTGTCACATGATCTGTCGGTATATACACACACACACACACCTTTTCAGAAAGGCCCCAGAGGGTGCAACACCACTAACCAAACACCACCATGAGGACTAACCAAACAGGTCAGAGACAAAGTTGTTGAGAAGTACAAGTCAGGTTTGGGTTATTTAAAAAAAAAAAAAAATCTTCCAAATATTTGATAATCCCCCAGAGCACCATCAAATCCATCATCATCAAATGGAAAGAACACGGTACCACAACAAACCTGACGAGAGAGGGCCACCCACCACAAATCACAGACGGGGCAAGCAGGGCATTAATCAGAGAGGCAGCACAGAGACCAAAGGTAACCCTGAAGGAGCTGCAAAGTTCCACAGCAGAGACTGGAGTATCTGTCCATAGAACCACACTCCACAGAGCGGGGCTTTATGGAAGAGTGGGCAGAAGAAAAAAAGTCATTGCTTAAGAAATCACGTTTGGAGTTTGCCCAACAGCATGCGGCAGACTCCCCAAACACATGGAAGAAGATTCTCTGGTCAGATGAGAATCAAATTGATCCTTTTGGCCATCATGGGAAATGCCATGTGTGGCACAAACCCAACACCCTGAGAACACCATTCCTACAGTGAAGCATGGTGGTGGCAGCATCATGCTGTGGGGATGTTTTTCATCTGCAGGGACAGGAAAGCTGGTCAGGACTGAAGGAAAGATGGATGGCACTAAATACAGGGCAATTCTGGAGAAAAACCTGTTTGAGTCGGCCAGAGGTTTGAGACTGGGACGAAGGTTCACGTTCCAGCAGGTCAATGACCCTAAACATACTGCTAAAGCAACACTGGAATGGTTTAAAGGGAAACATTCAAATGTCTTGGAATGGCCTAATCTAGCGCTACGTTCACACTGCAAGGCTTAATGCTCAATTCCGATTTTTTTGTGAAATCCGATTTTTTTGTGAGGTCGTTCACATTAACAAATATATGCGACTTGTATGTGATCCTCAGTATGAACGAAAAGCGAGCTAAAAGTGTTCCGCATGCGCATTGCAGGATACGACGACGTCACACGCAGTGAGCATGGCCAGTGTTTACGGAAGTAAAACCGCCCGGTTGCGGTATGACTCATCCAATCTAGCTTGAATAGCTGCATCCCCCCCAAATGGAAATCAGCTCCCTAACCTCTGCGTCCTTCCATTGAGAAGATTCAGAACCTTCACAGCCCGAAGCGTCCCTCGCATTGATGTCATGCGCAGGGGCGCAGATACGTTTTTTGAACTGAGGGGGGACAAAGCTGCCAGCAAACCAACCCCAACCCCGATATGCCTGTCAAACTTGTTGTAGGTTACCATAGCAACCAAGCTCGAGCTCGCAACCTGTGCAGTCTGCGCAGCTCAACCAACCGAATATCAGTCTTTGTTTTGTTTTATGTTAGTTGTTGCAACTATGTATACACTGCTGTGCACCTCAATAAACCGAATGGTAATTAGTCTTTTGATTTTTCCGTGAGGTTTGCCTTATGCAAAGAAAGACAGCATAGACGTTTTTTCCTCCCTATAAGTAGGGGGGACCGAACGAGGTGAATTTAAATCTGACTCGTCCCACCCTCTATCTGCGCCCGTGATTATGCGCCATGTTGTTGTAACTTTTTTGAGAGACCCGCCGCCTACTTCAGCGCAGAATAGTGACGTTTGTGGCTTGTTGATGACGTGTAAGTCGGATGAATGTGACCTGGCGGTTCAGACTGAAGTCGCATATGAAAAGAGCGGATAGGAATCGGAATTAGCACCACATATCCAAACGGCCTGGGTCGGATTTGAAAAAATCGGATCTGTGTCGTTCATATTGTCAATAAAAGATCGGATACAGGTCACATATGGGCGAAAAGATCGGATTTGAGTCACTTCAGCCTGCAGTGTGAACGTAGCCAAAGCCCAGACCTCAATCCAATTGAGAATCCGTGGCATAACTTGAAGATTGCTGTACACCAACACAACCCATCTAACTTGAAGGAGTTGGAGCCGTTTTGCCTTGAGGAACGGGCAAAAATCCCAGTGGCTAGATGTGCCAAGCTAATAGAGACTTATCCAAAGTGACTTTCAGCTATAATTGCTGCAAAAGGTGGCTCGACAAAGTACAGACATTAGGAGGGGGAATAGTTATGCACGTTGAAGTTTTCTGTTATTTTGTCCTATTTGTTGTTTGCTTCACAATAATAATAAAAAAAAAAAATTCACATCTTCAAAAGTTGTAGGCATGTGCTGGAAATGAAATGATGCAAACCTTCAAACAATTTTAATTCCAGGTTGTGAGGCAACAAAACCCGAAAAATGCCAAGGGGGATGGGGTGTCAATACTTTTCCAAGGCATTGTATATCAGATATATTCCATTCAGCTACTCGTCTCCGACTCGTTCAGTATCATGCTAGCTGAATGGAATACACCTGATAGACCACTCAACGCCAGCCAATATTATTTAAACGTGTCCCTCAGATCCGCGATGGAGTTCGTGTGGAAAAATGCGAGTTTAACACGAGAAGATAAACTTCATATCTTCAAACCGGCGTGTGATTTTTCTTATTATATCGACACATTCACAAACAAAAAGTCCCCAAATTTATCAAAACCACTCACTCACTGATCTCACGAGCGACATCTAGAGATTTATATCTTGGTTTTGGTTCTCCGTGTCCTGGATGATGGAGCTCATGTGAAAAATACACTACCGTTCAAAAGTTTGGGGTCACTTTGAAATGTCCTTATTTTTGAAAGAAAAGCACTGTTCTTTTCAATGAAGATCACTTTAAACTAATCAGAAATACACTCTATACATTGCTAATGTGGTAAATGACTATTCTAGCTGCAAATGTCTGGTTTTTGGTGCAATATCTCCATAGGTGTATAGAGGCCCATTTCCAGCAACTCTCACTCCAGTGTTCTAATGGTACAATGTGTTTGCTCATTGAGTGCGTTTACATGCACATAGAGAAAATCGAATTTCTGCCGTAGCTCGACTGAAATCGAAGTTCTAAATGCCATGGAAACACCTTAGCTCGGCTGAAATCGAACCGAACTTGATTTCTCGTAATCGAGCTACGCGACCTAGATTATGCGATTGTAGCCGAGCTACTTAGTGCATGTAAACCCTATCGAGCTACGTAGTCGAGCTACTTACTTCAGCACTGCCCCTTCCGGAAGTGACGAGTGACGAGACCACAAGCGGGAAACACGACAGCCTCGGTCGGCATGACAACGAATCATGACAACGGCATGAACCTTTTCTTTTTGTGGCATTGTTTGCACTGTTAAAATTTAGCTCACTTACTGTATCACCAAATACATCTGTACAGCTGTTGCATAGCTGTGAATTGTGTACATAAGTCATTGTATTTGTGTGTGTGTATATATATATATATATATATATATATATATATATATATATATGTCCAACATCTGAAGAATGTCAAAAACAAAACAATTGAACTTTTGTGTGTTTATTAAGACATAAGTTAAATTGTAAGCAAAAAAAAAATATTTTTTTGTAAGCAAAAAATGGACTTTAGAAAAATATACAATTGTGCAAAATAAGTTGTCTTACAAAACAGTGGTCTGCGCAGGACAGTTTGTAGCCATACAGTCTGTTAGAGCAAGCCTAACAGCTTGAGCATGGAACTTGTGAACACGGAACTGCCAGTGTTGCCAGATTGGGCGGTTTTAAGTGCATTTTGGCGGATTTGAACATGTTTTGGGCTGGAAAACGTCAGCAGTATCTGGCAACACTGCTGATAACTTTGTTTATACTCTTGAATAGCTCTTCTTCATGATGACAACCGGAAGTGTACCAACACGATGGGGCATGTAGCGCCACCTGTGGCTCAGGTGCACAATGTACCTCACACAATAGCTCGATTTCCTTGTGTGCATGTAGGATTGGATTTCTCTGGCACCCCTGCTGGGACCCTTAGCTCGATTTGGATGTGCATGTAAACGCACTGATTGCCTCAGAAGGCTAATGGATGATTAGAAAACCCTTGTACAATCATGTTAGCACAGCTGAAAACAGTTGAGCTCTTTAGAGAAGCTATAAAACTGACCTTCCTTTGAGCAGATTGAGTTTCTGGAGCATCACATTTGTGGGGTCGATTAAATGCTCAAAATGGCCAGAAAAATGTCTCGACTAGATTTTCTATTCATTTTACAACTTATGGTGGTAAATAAAAGTGTGACTTTTCATGGAAAACACAAAATTGTCTGGGTGACCCCAAACTTTTGAACGGTAGTGTACGAGTGGCTTATTTCCCAGTAAAGCACTCGTATCCATATAATATAACCTATAAAATCACGTATTTAAATCTGTAACAGTGACCCTACAGTGAGCTGGATATCTTGCTGCTCGTGAAAGAGGAACATCGAGGTGCTTTTGTAGCTCGAACGCACAATTCGGAGTTACGGAAAATGACGACTTATTGCTTCTGGGGTGAAACGAATGCAGCACGCGACGGTGTTGACCATTTACTAAACGAGTAAAACCAATAAACAAGCAGTGGAGGAGTTATACGGTGTTACTCTTTTGAGAAATCATTCTTTAACCAATAATAAAAACACACCCTGCCTGGTTGTTTTGTCCGTTTCTTCTCCTTTTTCTCATAACCTCTGCATGATCCGATGCGCTGAGGCTGTGTGAATCATCTCATCATTAACCATCCTCATTACATAGCTCGCGCTCTTCAGCGGAACGACTCGCTCGCTCACACAGGACTCAGCCACTGAATCGAGTGTGTGAAAGAGTTTCAGGAGACAATGGAGCTACACAAACGTGTACGCCACGGCACAGAGAGCAACGTACACCAAAATGGAGCACGAAAAAAAAAACCCAACACAATCGTCGATAAAAACGCAGTCAACACAAAAATGTAGCGTTGATCATGTAAGGAATAAGACAATAACACATTGTGTCATGTCTTTACAGGAAAATAATCAACGACAGGCTGGTGTGACGAAGCAGAGTCACTGTTACAGAGTCAAGGTTGATTATTTTCCTAACAGCACGTCCCCGAGGTGTTCGATTCCGCTTAGATCACAGCAATTTGAACAAATAAATAACAACCTAACTATTGGTTTTCGCAACCACAGGGAATCCGATCGTAACTGCAAGGCAACGAATCTCAAACACTTGATCACCGGACAACGAAATCTGTATCTTTATTTACACAAGATGGACAGGTTTTTAAATCCAGTGCTTATATTTAATTTGCTTTTTAAAAAAAATAACGTGGGATTATTTACGAACACATTTTACACTCATCGGGAGCGCCAATTTTAGGCAGTGACTAAATATTATAGAACTACATAGACACGAGTGTTTTACTGGGAAACACGCCACTAGTATTTTTCATACAAGCTCCGTCATCCGGAACATGGAGAACCAAAACCGGGACATAAATCTCTATTTTCTTTTATGGTGCAGTTTCCATCAAATCCTGCGCTCTGATTGGCTGGCGAGCGGGTCTGTATCCTACGGTACGGACCCCAGTTATGGACCTCTGGCGACTCACTCATTCACAACAACAAACATAGTAGCATTTTTTTGTCAACATTTATCTTTTTTTTTTAATAAGATTTATTCCTAAGATTATCAAAAATCTTATACATTTTTGCCAGCATTTCTCAGGAGAATAGCATTAATTTTACAGCATTGATAGCGATAACGACAGTGTTCACAGCGAAAGCGAGTTTTACTACCCTGAGGAAGAAGAAATAAAAGAAAACATTTCAGGAGAAAGCTAAAAACCTCTAACTGTTGCTAACGCCGAGCAAAAACATGGCCGAATCCTGAATGACTCCTATTTGTATAAATAGGGGACTACATAGGCGGCAAAATGTAGTTTTTTTCCTGCCATGGAAGTGCACTTGTATACCGAGGAGGAAGCCATTTGCATTACAGCCGTGAATGAGGATTCAAAATGGCGGCTCGGCTCGGTTTTCCCTTTCAGGCGCTCTCGTTTTCTGTTAGAATTTGGTAAAGAAAAAAATAAATATATTATTTATCAGCTTAAGGTCGGTCCGTATGGTGAAATACCGTGACCTCGGCCTTGAATACTGACCTCGGCCCAGAGGGCCTCGCTCACGGTATTTCACCATATGGACCTCCCAGCTGGTAAATAACATATATTTATTTTTTCGCGGTCCAAATCCTGCGCTCTGATTGGCTGGCGAGCGGGTCTGTATCCTACGGTACGGATCCCGGTTACGGACCTCTGGCGACTCGCTCATTCACAACAACAAACATAGTAGAATTTGTCAACATTTATCTTTTTTTAATAAGATTTATTTACAAGATTATCAAAAATCTTATAAATTTTTGCCAGCATTTCTCAGCATAACAGCATTAATTTTACAGCATGGATAGCGATAACGACAGTCTTCACAGCGAAAGCGAGTTTTACTACCCTGAGGAAGAAGAAATAAAAGAAAACATTTCAGGAGAAAGCTAAAAACCTCTAACTGTTGCTAACGCCGAGCAAAAACATGGCTGAATCCTGAATGACTCAATTTTGTATAAATAGGGGACTACATAGGCAGCAAAATGTAGTTTTTTTTCCTGCCATGGAAGTGCACTTGTATACCGAGGAGGAAGCCATTTGCATTACAGCCGTGAATGAGGATTCAAAATGGCGGCTCGGCTCGGTTTTCCCTTTCGGGCGCTCTCGTTTTCTGTTAGAATTTGGTAAAGAAAAAAATAAATATATTATTTATCAGCTTAAGGTCGGTCCGTATGGGGAAATACCGTGACCTCGGCCTTGAATACTGACCAGTTAGCTTCCAGCCGGTGTCAGGTTAGCGAAGGCCAATGCTAGCGCAATCAAGCCGAATATTATTTTTTTTTCCCTGTGCACTTTAGTTACTTTTAAAATCAACATCGACGGCTACACACAACAGAGCGACCTGGCAGCCAAAATTCTCTCAAAACCTTCCGTATTTAATGACACAAACCTCGTGGCCATGTTTGGTTACAAATTGTCACAGTCACTCACTAGTGTGGAAGTTTTACATCTCTGATGTGTCGCTTTTCCAGTTTTTTGATGTCCGTTGGTACGTTTTTCTCTCAGCGTGTCTTCGGTTTCAATTTCCAGTTTACTTATTTAGTGCTTAATCCTAGCCGTAGCACTGGATTAGTCTCGTCTTCTCTCTTTCCCGGCAGACAAAGAAATGATCGTGCGCATGCGCAACAGAAACGTTTCGTCACTGACTCTTCGTACGGGCTCTGATGTGTGACTGTGTTGTCTTGACAACATGCATTCTTATGACAATATTGCACGCTCGTTCTGCATTGGGGAGAGCGGCGTAATACACAGAGGATAAGCGATATGATGACATTGCATGCTATCAATGAACCCGCTAGAAGGGAATAGAACACATTTTTATTCAATGGAAAAAAGTGGCCTGTATGTATAATAATTCCCGATATTTCACTCCGATGACGTCACTCCCAGTGTTTTCCCGCTGACTGGATGCGCGTTGTCAAAATGGCGAACCGGTTCAAAATTTAAATTTTCATTAACTTGTGGGGGTTTTTTTTGTAGATGTGTCCAAACACTCGTTCACGTTGCTCACTCTTGTAATATATAAAAATATTTTCCTCGGTTTTTATACTTTATTAAAATCCATTTGTTACATTGAACATCGTCATAATCCAGTGACTCAGTATTAGTTCCTGTTCCAGCTCTTTTCTTTGCTCTCTGACTGTTACACAGAACTGACGCTGGAGACTCCTTCCATAAAATGCTAAAAGTCTCCTTATATCAAACCGTTTTAAAAATAATAATAATAATTACGCAACGCGTCTGCTGTATAAGCCCCTGAGAACGAGCCGTTACTATGGAAATGATAATGTATAAGAACAAACTGCTGGTAAAAGGAAATTGTTTGGACAACCTGTGACCAATCAGGGTCTTTTAGAAAAAAAAACCCATTAAAATTCCATTCAATTCTATTTGGAGATATTTGCAAAACTGGTTTGAAGAAGTTAGGAAAAAGGGTTTGGGATAAGTACTGCTACTGGATCTACTTTCACCTCCATGTTTCTGGAATATTCTCAACATGTGTACGGTAAAACATTTTGGCGAGACGTTAAAAACGGACTACGTCTGAATATTAGCCCATGTTTACATTAGACCGTATCAGCGGATCATCAGATTAACGTTTTTAAAACGATTAGTGTGCACACAGCAACGCCAATACACGATTCGCGTGCACACAGCAACACCAATACACGGATACGCTCGGCTCCGCAGGCATCCTGCGCTCCAAATCACTCCGCCCTGAACAGCGAGTGCCCTCTGGAGGGTGCGCACTCCGGCCCTGCGCAGCTCACAGAGCGCGCGAGTGAAGCGCACGAGCAGTGATTTGGGACTGAGCCGCTGTGTGTGTGATCCCAGCGCATATCACTTACCACTTGCAAGTGGAAGGATGGCAAGCCTAAAGACAATCATAACTACACAATGGGCAGTATTTGCATCAGTATTTGCAGTATTTTCATACTTTTATACTCTTTAATGAAAGGTGATACAAGGCGGAAGTCCGCGCCGTTTTTCAGCAGTCGCGTCACATGACCAACGCCAGCGAATCAGGAAGGTGAATGTCACAGTGACGTTGTCCAATGAGACGCCAGCTAGAGCTCAGCACAGCATATCCGCGTATCCTCAATGTTTACACAGCACCAGACCAGACACGATCTGGATTGAATACGTGGACGCTGGCGGATTCCCGTTTCCCGGCGTTTCCCAGCGGTTTAATGTAAATGGACAGTGCATCCGCGAAGAAAACGAGACAGATACGGTCTAATGTAAACGTAGCCTTAAACTCTCGACTCTAACGACGGCCGTTGGAGATGGTCGTGTCTTATAATCTCTCTCTGAGGTGATTAGTTTCCTTCCCTCAGGCCTGAGTTAATAATTAAACCAGCAAATCTTATAATCTGTCAAATCGGCACTTAAATCTTTCAGCTATCTGCACACACACGACCCACCACCTGCTCCTCTACATGTGTGTGCATGTGTGAGAGAAAAACACACCGCTGCAGCTGAAGCTCAGCTCATCCAATCAAGTGACAGCCCTGAGGTCACTTCCTGTTTACAGCCTGTTCTGTGCGAGTCACGCCCTCGGCACGGTCCGAGCGAAATCTGATTAGCAGCTTGTGTGTGTTCAGATTAACAGCTTCTGCAGTGTGAAACACGGACGTACGAGACGTGGGGGTTAGTCACGTTATTACTGTACTCATCAAAATGACCTGCGCGCGCACGTGTGTGTTCACGAATTACCTCAGAACTGTGTGTGAACTAATCTCACATACACAGAGTATCTGATAAAACGTCACATTTTCTTCCTCTTTGTGCAAACACTTATAAAAATCACCGTAAGGACAAGAAATTGACCACACTGCAGTCCCCCCCCCCCATCAAATTAGCGAACAAATCGAGAGATTTAAAATAAAACTAAATTCTGAATCGAGTAAATAAAACCCAACAGAAAATATGAAAAACACAAAGCTAAAACTTAAATAAATAATTAAAACTCCGAAGCATGCTGTGAGATAAGCAAGCAAATAAATAATCAAAATCAAATTTAAATCAAGTAAAAATAAGAGTACGAAAATAAAAATGTAACAAAACTCGCCAAAAGCAAAGGACCTGGGATCAAACAAGCAAATTGGGGGGGAACCAAACCCTAATAAATTAAAAATAAAGTAAATAAAATTAAAGAACTTAATAAATAAATACATAAATAAATATTAATACAATTAAAAAATAAAATTAAGGAAATAAAACAAAGAATTAATGTCTAAGTTAATTATAATGCATTTTTAAACAAAAACAAGAAAGTTAATAAATTAAAACAGGCAGATTAATTAAAATAAATTAATTAATCCTCTTTTTGCTATTTATTATTATTATTATTATTATTATTATTATTATTATTATTATTTGTTTTTATATTATCCATACTGTGTATTTCATTGTGAGCCATTTTAGGACAAAAGCAGATTTATTATTATTATTATTTATTTTTAAATCAAACTTAATTTATTTATAACAGAGGACTCGGAGGAAATGATCTTCCAGTCAAGATGCGACTCAACAGTCGACACCTGGTTACTCAGTGGCCTTAAAGTGCCATTCCACCATTGGATGTATTCTTTGGCATAAAATACAATATATTTTATGACACCATGACTAGACAGAGAAATCTTTTAGCTTCAAAATGATACATCAAACATCATTTTCTGACAACGACAAGTATATTAATTTTGCGACCAAAGTCACCTACCCTTTTAATTTCCGCGCGGTAGTGAAACGTGATGTCATCGGCAGGTTCCCCTTCTTGTGTACCACGTGTCGGTCTATTTTTAGACCAGGAAACGCCCAAAGTGAGAGAGTCATTTCTCCACGTATATGGGGGCCAAAAAAATTGCGAAAAATTTTGAGTTAATCTTTCAGTTAGCTAGATTTATTGGTATTAGCTAGATTTATTGGTATTATTTTTATCGCGTTCTATCCGCCATTGCTGATAATACGTGCCACGTCACGTGGTACACAAGAAGGGGAACCTGCCGATGACATCACGCGCGGAAATTAAAAGGGTAGGTGACTTTGGTCGCAAAATTAATATACTTGTCGTCAAAAAATTATGTTTGATATATCATTTTGAAGCTAAAAGATTTCTCTATCTAGTGATACCATTTATATATGTTGTCAAAATATATTGTATTTTATGCCAAAGAATACATCCAATGGTGGAACGGCACTTTAAAGACACTTTTTATATGTAGAAAAATTAAAAATAAAAACGCCGTAATGCTGATGTGCTACATGTCTACAGTGCCTTGCAAAAGTATTCATACCCCTTGAACTTTTTCGCATTTTTCCATCTTACAACCACGAAAAGTTTTTTATTGAGATTTTATGTGATAGACCAACACAGAGTAGCACATAATTGTGAAGTGAAACGAAAATGATAAATGGTCTTCAAAATTTGAAACAAATAAAAATCTGAAAAATGTGGTGTGCATTAGTATTCAGCCCCCCTGCATCAATACTTTGTAGAACCACCTTTTGCTGCAATTACAGCTGCAAGTCTTTTGTGGTATGTCTCTACCAGCTTTGCACATCTAGACAGTCAGTGCGTTTACATGCACATAGAGAAAATCGAATTTCTGCCATAGCTCGACTGAAATCGAAGTTCTAAATGCCATGGAAACACCTTAGCTCGGCTGAAATCGAACAGAGCTGGATTTCTCGTAATCGAGCTACGCGACCTAGATTATGCGATTGTAGCCGAGCTACTTAGTGCATGTAAACCCTGTTGAGCTACGGAGTCGAGCTACTTACTTCAGCACTGCCCCTTCCGGAAGTGACGAGACCACAAGCGGAAAACGCGACAGCCTCGGTCGGCATGACAACAGTAGTAGTAGCGAGCAGCAGAAGAGAACACGGAACTGATAACTTTGTTTATACTCTTGAATAGCTCTTCTTCATGACGACAACCGGAAGTGTACCAACACGATTGGGCGTGTAGCGCCACCTGTGGCTCGGGTGCACAATGTACCTCACACAATAGCTCGATTTCCTTGTGTGCATGTAGGATTGGATTTCTCTGGCACCCTGCTGGGACCCTTAGCTCGATTACCGACAGCAGCTCGATTTGGATGTGCATGTAAACGCACTGACTGAAATTTTTGCCCATTCTTCTTTGCAAAATAGCTCAAGCTTAGCCAGATTGGATGGAGAGCGTCTGTGAACGGCAATTTTCAAGTCTTGCCACAGATGCTCAATGGGATTTAGGTCTGGACTTTGACTGGGCCATTCTAACACATGAATATTCTTTGATCTAAACCATTCCATTGTAGCTCTGGCTGTATGTTTAGGGTCATTGTCTTGCTGGAAGGTGAATCTCCTTCCCAGTCTCAAGTCTTTTGCAGCCTCCAACAGGTTTTCTTCCAGGATTGCCCTGTATTTAGCTCCATCCATCTTCCCATCAACTCTGACCAGCTTCCCTGTCCCTGCTGAAGAAAAGCATCCCCATAGCATGATGCTGCCACCACCATGTTTCACAGTGGGGATGGTGTGTGCAGGGTGATGAGCAGTGTTAGTTTTCCGACACACATAGCGCTTTGCATTTAGGCCAAAAAGTTCAACTTTGCTCTCATTCTTCCACATGTTTGCTGTGTCCCCTACACGGCTTCTTATGCCTGTCTTTCAACAATGGCTTTCTTCTTGCCACTCTTCCAAAAAGGCCAGATTTGTGGAGTGTCCGACTTATAGTTGTCCTGTGCACAGATTCTCCTACCTGAGCTGTGGATTTCTGCAGCTCCTCCAGAGTGATCATGGGCCTCTTGGCTGCTTCTCTGACCAGTGCTCTCCTTGCTCGCTCTGTCAGTTTAGGTGGATGGCCATGTCTTGGTAGGTTTGCAGTTGTGCCATACTTTTTCCATTTTTGAATGATGGCTTGAACAGTGCTTCTTGAGATGTTCAGAGCTTGGGATATTTTTTTTTATAACCTAACCCTGCTTTAAACTTCTCCAGAACTTTATCCCTGACCTGTCTGGTGAGTTCTTTGGTCTTCATGATGCTGTTTGTTCTTCAGTGTTCTCTAACAAACCACTGAGGCCTTCACAGAACAAGTGTATTCATGCTGAGAGTAAATTACACACAGTAGGACTCTATTAACTAATTAGATGACTTCTGAAGGCAATTGATTGCACTGGATTGTATTTAGAGGTATCAGAGGACAGGGGGCTGAATACTAATGCACATCACATTTTTCAGATTTTTATTTGTTTAAAATTGTGAAGACCATTTATCATTTTCGTTTCACTTCACAATTATGTGCTACTCTGTGTTGGTCTATCACATAAAATCTCAATAAAAAACTTTTAAGTTCGTGGTTGTAAGGTGGAAAAATGTGAAAAAGTTCAAGGGGTATGAATACTTTTGCAAGGCACTGTAGTATGGAATCAATTTTGTGCCAAAATGTTCATACAATACTTTTGAAATATCAAACAAAAACGATAAATCAAAATAAAAAAAAAAGTCTTTTTTTTTTTTTTAGACTGGCAAACAAATTATTTGTGTAATCGTGCAAAATATCAGTCTATTACTCTTCAGAAACCTTTTATTTTTGTTCCGCGTCTTTCTCGGTTTTGTTTGACGTAATTTATTTTGGTTGTGATTCCAGCTTTCTCGTTTGCACTCCCTGACTTTTTGCTTGCAGTTTTGGCACAAACTTCACGTGTGGGTGGGCTGTCCAGGAATGCATTCCCATTGGCTAACTTGTGTTTGACTGACAGCTACGCTCAGCCATTCCCCCGGAGGCTGTTGCGGCCATTTCCTACTCGGATTCTGGCGGACTGTTTGACGAGTGACCGATCCATTGACGGTAAACAAGGATCGAGTGGACTTCAGTGGCGACTATGATATTGAATTAATTCAACAAAGTATAAGTACGGGACAAACGTGTTGTATGTGTTGCAGTAGTGCACATTATGCAGGTGTTTCGTGGCAAGTCAAATGTTAGACTTAAGCTAGCCGCACACTACGCCGATTTTCAGCGTACCGAGCCAACTGAAGTCGCGAGTCAGGCGTAAAGACTAGTTTTCGATGGTACCGACTCATCTCACAGCCGATTCAAAAAACTAATCAGGAGCCAGACTGATCGGCGAGAGTTGCTAGCCATAGCCAATCATATCTTTCGCAAATAACACGTGATATTTCGTGATCATATGACTTCTATCTTTTTGAAAAATGAACGGACTGACAATGTCAAACTGAACCGTTGATCAAGGGAGATCTGCGCCCCGACATGCGGTGTGCGCACGCACTCGGTGCATGCTCAGTTGCATGAATGTGTCATGCACCGAAAATAAGAGATTTACAAGCCAGGAACGCCTCATGATGCAATACGCAAGAAAAGAAAGAAAATTTACTTCCATTTTACTTTGTATTTGAGTAAAGTGAATAAATAAATGGTCTGTGGAGAATACATTTAATCCTGGGAACTGCATGCACAGGAGTTTATTTTGTGTTTACCCCCCCGGCTGGCTACTTATTTGTCATGGCTGGCTAGTATGAGCCTTAGTGGAAAGCCCTGGGAATGCGGAAATGTCAAGTTCGATTTTAGATTTACGAACCCGAAAAAAAATGTCGAAAAACCGGCATTAAAAAAATTTCACCCGCACAAACGGCACTCACCCGGCCGGTGGACCGGAAACAGAACATTTTTTAATAATGGCCCAAGATATTAACCTCTGCTTTCTTTCAGTCGTGAGTTAGTCAGGGATATGTGCGTGCCCTGTCGGGAGTCGGCTCTGAAATGGGTCGGGTCGGTACCGCGTGGATCGGCGTAGTGTGCAGCTCGCTTTAGCTCCACTAGCTGTCTTGCTAACGTTAAACACACCTGCATAATGTGCACTACTGCGACACATACAACACGTTTGTCCCGTACTTACACTTTGTTGAATTAATTCAATATCATAGTCGCCACTGAAGTCCACTCGATCCTTGTTTACCGTCAATGGATCGGTCACTCGTCAAACAGTCCGCCAGAATCCGAGTAGGGAATGGCTGAGCGTAGCTGTCAGTCAAACACAAGTTAGCCAATGGGAATGCATTCCTGGACAGCCCACCCACACGTGAAGTTTGTGCCAAAACTGCAAGCAAAAAGTCAGGGAGCGCAAACGAGAAAGCTGGAATCGCAACCAAAATAAATTACGTCAAACAAAACCGAGAAAGACGCGGAACAAAAATAAAAGGTTTCTGAAGAGTAATAGACTGATATTTTGCGCGATTACACGAATAACTTGTTTGCCAGTCTAAAAAAATTGACTTTTTTTTTTTTTTTAAATTTTGATTTATCGTTTTTGTTTGATATTTCAAAAGTATTGTATGAACATTTTGGCACAAAATTGATTCCATACTGTAGGTCCTGACCCCACAAAAGACACACACACACACACACACACACACACACACACACACACACACACACACTGAGAATAACGCAGTCGAGCGATGCAGAAACACTGTTCATGCACAGAGGGGCAGCTGCTTTTCCACAACAGGAAGTCCAGTGAGAGAGCAGAAGGCTGATTTCCTCTCCGTGCCCCACACACAGACTCGACTCAACGCTGTTTTAAATCACACGTCCTGCGTTTGCATTTCTGCACAAGACGTACGAGCTTCCTCCACTGAAACGCCTCGATGAAGTGAAATATTCATCCCCATGCCAAACAAGCATCCTTTATCTCTCTAATAGTCAAAAAAAAAAAAACCAGGTTATTAATCCCAGACTGCCTGCATTATCAACTACACTGAGCTTGCTTGCTAACGTTAAAGGTCACGGACCGTGATGCAGCTCTCGATCAAACTGGATACGAAGGAATCGATTTGAAGTTCAAACAAAATGCGTTCATGAGAATCCAGTTCACTGGGAAAGACGCTCGCATCAGTCATCAATCTGTGAAACTCGGGTCGTTTCGTATTCACAGCTTTGATCCGAAATTAAAAATAAATAAGACTAGCCCTTCAATAAGGCCAAGTTTACATTAGACCGTATCTGTCTCGTTTTCTTCGCGGATGCACTGTCCGTTTACATTAAAACGCCTGGAAACGCCAGGAAACGGGAATCCGCCAGGGTCCACGTATTCAATCCAGATCGTGTCTGGTCCGGTGCTGTGTAAACATTGAGGATACGCGGATACGCTGTGCTGAGCTCTAGCTGACGTTGTCACTGGACAACGTCACTGTGACATCCACCTTCCTGATTCGCTGGCGTTGGTCATGTGACGCGACTGCTGAAAAACGGCGCGGACTTCCGCCTTGTATCACCTTTCATTAAAGAGTATAAAAGTATGAAAATACTGCAAATACTGATGCAAATACTGCCCATTGTGTAGTTATGATTGTCTTTAGGCTTGCCATCCTTCCACTTGCAAGTGGTAAGTGACTTGCGCACAGCGGCTCGGTCCCGAATCACTGCTCGTGCACTTCACTTGCGCGCTCTGTGAGCTGCGCAGAGCCGGAGTGCGCACCCTCCAGAGGGCACTCGCTGTTCAGGGCGGAGTGATTTGGAGCGCAGCCGCTGAGGAGGAAGCGGTGAGCCGCACTGACACATTTCAACTTACATGCCGAATTAGTCATGTGATTAGCGTATCCGTGTATTGGCGTTGCTGTGTGCACGCGAATCGTGTATTGGCGTTGCAGTGTGCACGCTAATCGTTTTTAAAAACGTTAATCTGATGATCCGCTGATACGGTCTAATGTAAACCCCACCTAAGGGCAAAACTAATGGCACTCGATGAAAGAAGGAAGATTTAACGACTGCGTTTGTAGGTGTGGCAGCAACATGTGCACATGAGTATGGAGAAGTTGTGTCAATCCGGCAGGAATATTTTTGTTCGAAAAACATTTGCACTTTACGACTAGACTGATACATGAGGCGCAACATAAATAAAACTCCAGGTCATATCTTGACCTCTAACCTTTTTTTTCCCTCCCCCTCCCCAGATCCTGTTTCTTTACACATCCTCGAGCAAAGATATTCATTTTTGAAGTATTTCAGCGCTCAAACCCATCGCGTCAGCAGGTCCAGACCTACGTTCGTCAGTCCAAGCTCATGTTTGGGTGATTTAGGGGTTAAAAAGCAGGTGTGCGTTTTTAACCGCTACACAAACAAAACGCCCCACGTCCTGCACATTTCGCCTGAACAGGGTTTACAGACAATACTCACAAGGTCAACCGCAAAAAATGTGCTCCGTCAGTCCGAAACACTGACACACACACACACACACACACACAGAAAAGGAATGAGTGCACTGAGAGCAGCCGTGCACAAGACAGCCCTCTTTAGAGATCAGCAGCTGCTTTCAGCCCTGATCCCTGCACGTCCTCCTGTGTGTTACAGGAGCAGGACGGCTGCTGACCTACAGACTGACTCACCACACACACACACACACACACACACACACAATGAAGCTTTTCATACAACACTTGTCTCCCCCCCCGCCCCGCTGTGGATACACCATCATGCACTTGCTCGCTCTGCCTCAGAGTGCTTTCAGTTCGGCTCAAACAAAGAAAGAGCGGGAAAAACAGAAAAGACAGAAATGGGGGGAAAAAAAGGAAGACTGAATCAGAAAGACTGACAAAAAGACGGCGAGAAATGGAGAGAAGAACGAATGAGAACACAAAAATAAACAGAGAAAGAAATAGATTGTGAAAAAAAGACAGATTAAAAGGAAGGAAGGCAGACAGACACAGAAAAAGAGAGACAAGGGACATAGAGAAAAAGAGTGAGAAAGACTGAGCTGAGAGACAGAGAGACACATAGAAAGGCAGAGACAGTGAGAGAGAGCACAAAGATAGGAAACAGAGCAAAGATAGGAAAGAAAGAGCGCGAGAGAGAGAGAGAGAGCACCAGAGGTAAAAGGGAGCAAAGATGGAGAGAGAGTGTAAAGAGAGAAAGGCACAGGACAAGAGAAAGAAAAATATTGTTGAGAGAGGGAGAGAAAGTGAGATTGGGGAGGGAGAGGGAGGAAAGATGGAGAGAGAGAGAGTGAAGAGAGCGTGAACGAGAGACGGGGTAGAAAGGGAGCAAAGATGGGGAGAGAGAAAGACACAGGACAAGAGAAAGAAAAATATGGTCGAGAGGGAGAGAGAGAATGAAGAGAGAAAGACAGAAAAATATTGCTGAGAGGGAGAAAGTGAGATGGGGAGAGAGTGTGTGTGAGAAGAGAGCGAAAGAGAGACCGAGGTAGAAAGGGAGCAAAGATGGGGGGAAAGACAGAAAAATATCAAGAGGGAGAGAGAAAGTGGGATGGGGAAGGGGAGAGAGAGAGAGAGAGAGAGAGAGAGAGAGAGAGAGAGAGAGAGCAAAGACAGGAGACAGAGAGTGAGAGACCAAAGATAGGGGAGCACAAGAGTGACACAAAGGCAGAAAGAAAGCAAAGATAGGAGAGAGAGAGAGAAAGGCACAGAACAAGAGAAAGAAAAATATTGTCGAGAGGGAGAGAGAAAGTGAGATTGGGGGAGGGAGAGAGAGAGAAAGGGAGGAAAGATGGAGAGAGAGTGAAGAGAGTGTGAACGAGAGACAGGGGTAGAAAGGGAGCAAAGACGGGGAGAGAGAAAGACACAGGACAAGAGAAAGACAGAAAAATATGGTCGAGAGGGAGAGAGAGAGAGAATGAAGAGAGAAAGACAGAAAAATATTACTGAGAGGGAGAGAGAAAGTGAGATGGGGAGTGTGTGTGAAGAGAGCGAAAGAGAGACAGAGATAGAAAGGGAGCAAAGATGGGGGAGAGAAAGACAAAAAAATATCATCAAGAGGGAGAGAGAAAGTGGGATGGGGAAGGAGAGAGAGAGAGAGCGAGCAAAGACAGGAGACAGAGAGTGAAAGAGACCAAAGATAGGGGAGCACAAGAAAGACACAAAGGCAGAAAGAAAGCAAAGATAGGAGAGAGAGAGAAAGGCACAGAACAAGAGAAGGACAGAAAAATATTATCGAGAGGGAGAGAGAGAGGGAATGTGGGTCAGTGAAAGGTGTCTCCGTCATGCCCCCACACCAGCTCTGTCTCCTAGGAGAGAAGAAAAGCTATGTGCAGTTTGGCATGGTCATGTAGAGAGAGAGAGGGGCAGGGTGAGACAGACAGCTCAGCCCCGTGTGTGTGGGGGGGGGTGGGGGTTAGGGGTCAGTCAGTAGGGGCCCAATAAGTACAGGAAACTGGGAGGAAGGGTTCAGAGAACGGCCACATCCTGAGCAGCCCACTTCCTCACCATCAGCCGTACACCTGATGAGTGAATGGCTCTGAGGACGACACGTCTCTCCCACACACATTTACACTCATTTCCTCCTCTCCATTTCCTCCCTTAATCATGTCCCGCCCCCGGCGCTGGAGCAAAGCATTTCTTTTTGCCCAAAATACTAACCAATGCCTCTTGCTGCCTCATGTTGACTGTACTACTGTACAATGCTGCACACAAACACCACAAAAACAAGCAGCCCGGGGGCAGGAATGATTCTGATGGGTTAACCACCAGCAAAGACTCAGCTCAGGCACTGTATTTAGATGCAGAAGTTAACAGATTTTGTCCCCATAGTTTCACTGGAGCAAACAACGACAGTCTCCGTAGGATCCCAAGGGTGTCAAGAAAAACATGGAAGGCTGAAACTGCACAAGTTAGAAATTTCGCACGGACAGAATTCCTGGGACGGAAAAAGAAACTAACAAGTTGCCTTGAACTGCATAACTCCACCAATCCTTGAGGGAGACTAGAAAGAAAATCAGTCCTGAGCTGACAAACACACGCCTGTAAAGTCAAATATAATCCCTACAAACAGCAGAAGTATGCTTCCCAGTCCTTCTGACTCACAATCAAACTCTGGCAGAAAGAAGAAGTGGCCAAATGCCGAACCAGATGGTTCCTCCTCAGAATAAAGATGCATAATAGATGTAGAAAGTTCACAAGTTAACCAAGAGTGTGGATTTGACGGCTCGGGTGCTCAAAAGCGCCACCACGCCATGCTCCAGGCTCCATTTATCAGATACTAGGCTAAAAGTGGGCGTGACTGGTTTCTCTGGCTCTGTACACGGCTTCTTCCATGGGGAGGTGCAAGTACGAGTTATGTAGATGCGGCAAAGTCCAGATCTCAAACTTTTCCTGGCTCTGAGCCCTCCAAGGTTGCGTATCAACCCTTTCCTCAAGCAGTCAACATCGCTACGTCCTTCCACACTGAAGGGGGAATACAATATGATCAGGCTTACGGCATCCTTGGTCTGTCTGAACCCTTTTGGCTCTGAAAACCCATTCCACATACTATTGGACCTATACAGGAAGCCAATAGATTCCAGGTGCCTTCCATCAGTGGTCTGGAATGCAAGGTGTATTGAGAGGGATATGGGAGCGCAAAGGAAAACAGCGCTTAACCTTTTAACTATGTAAAGGAAACCTCAATTTCCTCTGTGGGGCTTTCCTCGTTTGCGCCTCAAGGCCTGCCCGTCTCAGGTTGTGCAAATAAAGCTGCCCTCTCAAGACTCTGGGCATGCCACAACAGCTAAATCTGCCAGGAGCAAGTATAGATAAATAAATAAATAAAACTCGAGGCCAATATTGATGGAGCTCGGACCAGGCTCCGATTGCATTCCGGGAGACACACCAAGAAAGACTTGGAAGGTCCAAGACAAATGTACATTTTGTGAAACTAATTCTCCATCCTGGTGCAGAGGACCATCATATTTCCTGGAATAAGCCAGCAATAACACCATGTGCAATCTTGAGCAACTGTTTCAGACGGCTAGAGTATGTTTTATCAGGTCGTTCATCATGCTGAAATGTGTGCCATGTAAACAGCGATGTAACAGTATACCTGGGGTAGAGGAGGATGGGGGTGGAAGGTGTTTCTGGTTACTGCAGGAACGGGGGGGTGAACACTGTTGGGTCTTGGTGGCTCACAGCGGTCTGCAAGCCAAACCGGAATTATTCCTGCCGCCCAGCAAGACGTAAGGGCACACCAAGGGCTGCCATTCCACAACATCCTAATATCTGCCCCTCGATCCATCTCGGCCCCAGAGTGGCTGGTCTTATGTCATCTGCACGTGCGGGAATCTGATGGCTTAATCAAGCTTCGACACGAGTCTTGTTGGCAGTCACAGTGGTGAAGGGCAGCAAAGTGCGTGCGTCCTATGAATCAAATGATCTGGACGAATATCACATGGCTCTGGGCGACCCAATTCAAATGGGACAAAAGGTTATGGACGCTGCAGGAATTATACCAACAGACACCCAAGGAGGAGACACCAAGAATGTATTTATGAAGATGAAACATAAGCACTTCGCTGATAAGGCAGGAAGACGTGTCTCCTGCTCTTGTTTATCTTAGGTTACATCATCATCATCTTACCAAAGCTAGACACAGTTGTGATGATGCTAAACTAAACAGATCCCACTAGCATCATCACCTCCCAGTCATTGCCTTTACAACAAGGGTAGAGCTGGGTGATGGGGCAATAGCTTTGGAATCAGTACTAATCCCTTTAGTGATCAACCAGGAAATTTTGAAGTTACAGGGTTATGTAACTTCATCATTATACATTAATACAAGATGTTCTAGATGAAAAAAATTTAAATGGACTTCAGCTTTAAACAAACAAACAAACAAACAAACAAACAAACAGACAGATGTTCAAGTTGTAACATCAGTCCGCTGGGCCATTTCCTCTGGTGTGGCCATACTGGATACATGGATGTATTAGGAGATAAAAACGAGGGTGGTGCTGTGGGATGTAGGATTCCACACGTCTTCCTCATTCCGTCCTGGATCCGAGACGTTTGGCCGAGTGGCTTCATCAAGTAAAGCGAGAAAACTTTACTCCTGGAAAAAGTAGCAAATTGTGCAGTGAGCATTTTCCAGAAGGTTATTTTGTGGAGGATTGGTATGGGGGAAAAAAAAATATCATAGGGAAGAAGCGAGACACGAGGCAGAAATGACAACTGAAGCCAGACGCCATCCTGACTTTGTTTCACCACAAAACACATGGTATGTTGTGCTACCGGTCACGCATCAAACGGATGGAAGATAAGCAGGTAATTTTTTTTTTAAATAAAAAAAACAGGCAATAAACGAGCCTCTACTTTATTTTGATTCCTTTTCTAATATTGCATTGCCACAATTTTTGTGGAGAAATGCAAACAAATTGACCGAGACCATAATACGCTTGATCATAATATTATACTATAGTCTAGTATAGCATGCACTTGTATACCTCCGGTGCGCGCCGAAAATGACATCACACACGATGGCGGCCTCAAAAAAAATAGTCCTGTCTGTTGGTTATATCGTTAAGAACAAATTCAACATGCAGCATTTTTTTTAATAAAGGACGGACATAAAGACCAACTTTTAGCTCAATTTGTTTATTTGTGAGATATTTCCTTTAACATCACAATATTACAGAATTTCAACTTATGATGAGCTGTGTACTTCCTGGTGCTTCTTCCTTCTGGTTAGATTTGCAATTTCAAAACAAAAGCATGCGATCACGATTCATACCCTATATGGGTACACACTACGTAGATGATATGATCTGGGGATTTTAGGGTTAAATAGGTTTTAAAAGAGAGAGTGTCATGTTCAGACCAAAGAAACCTACAGATATTTTTACATATGGTGGTGGGAGGGCATAGCGTGTGCCTGGAAGGGTTGGGTGATGTTATCGCTTTTTTGTTGTTCAAGAGAATAATCAATTATTTTTAAGATAACACTCAGTCTGTGTACAAAAGTTCTCCAGTGCAACACAATCTCTCGGGCAGACAAGACTCTCCATACCTGGATTGCATCAGGATTGTAGTCTAATTCAGCAGCGTGGAGGTAAACTTACACCCACAGCTGAAACCAGAACACCAAGAAGCACCTGGATCTCCTTTCAAATGCAGCATCCTGTTCCTTTTAGGTTGGCGTCTTTTGGTTTTTCAGTTGGCTTCGCGCACCACTTCACCGTGCCGTATCATTCTCCATAGACTTGGCATCTCGTTTTCTCACTGGCAACGTCTCGGTTGCTGAAACCAAGCCAGGCTGACTGTCTAAATCTATCTTGAGTAGAGAAAGAAAGCAGAGCAAGTCGGGATTCCCATCCAGACAGCTGATCTGTCTATTTTCATTTCCCTGTTTGAGGGTTGTAATGGAGTGGCTGGCGTGGTCATGCTGGTTTCCTGATCTGAAGGACTTAAGGATCTTGTTGTGGTTGGGTTTGTTAGAGAGGCAAGAGAAAAGCCACATCCATTTACCCTTGCACCAGTGGGCAAGTGGTTAGTTTTATCTACCTTGGTTTTCCCAATTTTATCTCAAAGAACAAAAGATAAATTATGCTACACGGCCTCTTGACCTCTTGGCTGCAAAAGCTACCCTGCTCTCCAGCAGGTGTAACAAAGCAACAATCATTCATTGTCGCTTCAGAGAGCAGGAGAAGAAACGACAATGGGAAATCAATACACCCTCGGGGCAACAGCTGGGGCAGAGAAACTGAGCTTGGCTGTGAGCCCTGTGGATACCAAACCCACAAGCAAAGCCGCAAGCCATCAACAAACCAGTCTACAGTCCTTCATACCATGTCCAATATCATGGTTCACAATTCCTTCGACCAGTCGTCTCCTAGTCCAAAGCCCTTTCATATCTCTGACATCATTTAAATAATACACTTGCCTGTTGGTTTGGTGGTGATGGATACCTGATAAGCTGAACGCAGCCATGCTACTGAATAATTCAGTTACCTTCAGGGTTCTAAACCTTGCTGACAAACTCTTTCTTTCGTGTCAGTATTTTCACCGTTACATCGATTCTACCATGTGTAGCAATTCCTTTACATCTGGAACAAATCAATAACTCATTATATCAATTACTTTGTCAAGGGTTGAAGCCGTGTCAGCGGTCTGAAGGCTTTCATGCGAGTCAGCAAAACGCCAGCAACTTCCACCACCACCGCTGAGGTTTCATTTAACTGCTCTTTAACACAAGGTCTTCTTTACCGCACAGAACATCGCAGACATCCAATCATGACGATAAGTGAGCTTTCTCTCTTTCCACCTGCAAAACCTGATTCTTCTTGAGACTCTTGTAACAAAACCTAGTCAAGATCAAGGCTGTACAGGAAGGAAGCTGAGGTCTAGGTTACTGTCGCACTGCAAGACCAAGAGAAATGATGCTCACGATGGCATAGTGGTTAGCACTGTTGCCTCACAGCAAGAAGGTTCTGGGCTGACAGCAGCCTTTCTGTGCGGAGTTTGCATGTTCTCCCCGTGCCCACGTGGGTTTCCTCCGGGTGCTCCGGTTTCCCCCGCAGTCCAAAGACATGCAGGTTAAGCTAACTGGTGGCTCTAAATTGACCGTAGGTGTGAATGCGAGTGTGAATGTCTGTTTGTCTCTACACGTCAGTCCTGTGATGCTCTGCCAACTTGTCCAGGGTGTACCCCGCCTCTCGCCCATAGTCAGCTGGGATAGGCTCCAGCTTGCCTGCGACCCTGCACAGGATAAGCGGTCACAGATAATGCCTGGATGGATGCATGATTCCACTTAACACAAATTTAACGCTAATCACAGTCAGCTCGGCAGAAAATCGCTTTGTTCTCCTCAATCAAGATAATCAGGGAATGAAAACCACCCTGGTCTGATTAGAGCAATCTGGGTTTTCGTATTCATCAATGCAAATAGAGAAAACAAGCAAGGCAAAGTAATCCCTGTTACTGAACCATTTTGAGGATAGGAGACATCTCGCTGGGTACGCCTGTGGATACAGGGAAGTCTAGACTAAAATTGCAGAAGTGCCAGTATCTTCAAGCATGTTTGATATTCTTGGTGATAAATCGTGTAGTGGGAAGAGTTGGATCTCTACAAGTAGCAGCAAGAACAGCACTTAAAAAAAAAAAAACGCCAGAGAGCCGAAAAAGAACTTGAATGCGCAGCAGATTCCTGAATACAGTTCATCATTGCAAGTCACTGCTTTCGCCACATACATTTCTTTGTGGGCAGCACGGTGGTGTAGTGGTTAGCACTGTCGCCTCACAGCAAGAAGGTTCTGGGTTTGAGCCCAGTGGCCGATGCGGCCTTTCTGTGTGGAGTTTGCCTAGGTTTCCTCCACAGTCCAGACATGCAGGTGAGGTTAATTGGTGGCTCTAAACTGACTGTAGGTGTGAATGTGAAATGGTTGTTTGTCTCTGTTACCCCTTTTCCACCAAATCAGTTCCAGGGCTGGTTCGGGGCCAGTGCTGGTTCACAACTCGTTCAACTTGCGAGCCAGCTGAGAACCAGTTTGCTTTTCCACAGCTTGCGGTGCTAAGGGAAGTCACGTCATTATGTCGCTGTATACGTCAGTTACATTGCTACGTTTGCATAAACCTTGGCGCGAATATCGAAGCAAAAACAACACGGAAGAAGCAGCAGCAGCAACAACAACAATAATAATAAATGACTTCGCGTTTGTACAGCTGCTGCTTCTCGTCGCTTAAAAATGGCGATCTTTCACGGTCTTGTTATTGTTATTGGTCTTAACAACTCTGCCCCCCAGCTGACATAAGCGGTTCTTTCCTCTGGCCCAGCAGAGAGTTGGTGCTAGCCTGGAACCGGTTTTTCTGGCCCCAGAGCCAGTTCTTTGTGAGTGGAAACAGAAAACCCGGTTTCAAACTAAGCACTGGCCCCGAACCAGCCCTGGAACTGCTTTGGTGGAAAAGGGGCATGTGTGTCAGCCCTGCGATGATTTAGTGACTTGTCCAGGGTGTACCTCGCCTCTTGCCCATATTCAGCTGGGATAGGCTCCAGCTTGCCTGCGACCCTGCACAGGATAAGCAGTTACAGATCATGGATGGGTGGATGTTTCTTTGTCCCCCCCCCCCATTCACATTTCTCTCACCACAACCGTAATCATGACCGACCCATTTATTTTTGTTTACTTGGGGATCAGGTGCCCTTCACTAGGGATGACTCCAGTGTACGAGCTTCGCCCGTAATTGCTCAGGTAGTAGGTCCTGTTGTGCGAGTTTCAGTGCTTGACGTTTTGAAGTTGTGTGGTCCATGTTCAGCTTCAGCATCATCAGATTTGTTCATGTTAGCAGTATTCGTGTCACACTGTGTGTGAAAACATGGTTGAGTCCGAGCTCTCCAATGTTGTGTCTTTGCCAGCTGGTGTGTTGCTCGACAGTGCTCATGCTCATTCCGGGAAACAGAGAGAGACGGATAAAGAGACAGACAGCACATGAGTGAGAGCAGGCCCAGCTGCAGCATTATCAATAGCTCCAGCACTGCGCCTGCAGCGCTGCTAAGTTCCAAGCAGAGTTTTCGAACGGAAACACACGACTGGGCTCAGCTGTGCTGCCGGCCAGCCCCCCGGGGGCAAGCTTTGATAGGAGCATAACGAGCAAGGGCCGACACCAGCTGTGCTCAGACATTTAATACCACAAAAAGAAAATCATAACTGAGCCATCATAGTCCCTTTGCAAGTGCAGGAAATTAAGGATGAAGTGCAGCCTGCTGGGTCTCAGTTTCATAGTTTTCGAGCCATCTATTATTGCTGGCAAGGATTTTGGAACATGTTTCAGTAATAAATAGTACTAATGATTTTGATTGCAAGCTGAACAGAAGTAGTTCAACATTAAGACCTTTCCTCATAAGGCTGACTATTGGAAACGTAAATACCGCACTGCAACCTAAGTTGTGGAATGCAGTCGAGAACTAGTTTCCGAAACTGGAAACCTGTCATTTTTTTCCCCCCGCAGAGTAACACTTATCTGGATTAAGCCTTGCTGATATGCATCGAGATTATTTAGTGGATAATTTGTTGCTGGACAAATGCACAGATTAAAAACCAAACCGCTTTCTTTGGGTGTATTCAATCCTTGCTCGAATGACAAGTGTGGGACAAATCGAAGGCCTTGCTTTGGAGGGTGTTTACACAACACCAAGGGCTCATGGAAGTAAAGACATTTTTCAGATCACGTCAGAATTCTTCAGCGGAACGATCTCTGCGTGTATGAAGAGTGGGGGCATAATCCTCTCCTCGTACCAGGCGGCGAGAGGAGCAGCACAGGAATGCAGTGAGCAGGGTCTGACGAAACCCAAATGGATAACTGCTTTGCCAGAAAGGGCCACATGCTGAGGCAGGGAGAGAAAGACGCTGCAGAAAACAAAGTGGGAGGACAGCTGGAGCAGACAGATCATCTTCATATGGCAAGTGAGGCCTTAGATTGGAAGGAACGGTCCTGAAGATCTGCCAAAAACAACCTCTTGTGGAATCTCGGTGAGGGTGTAGGGGTGAACAATGGCTGGAGTTTTAATAATGTGGAAATAATTTCCACGCATGACCTCGCCTTAGGTCTCCCTCTCCTTCCCTCTCTCATGAGGACATGGGGTGGGACTGTGCCCTGGTGGGCGGGAATTCTCCAGTTTCGCTGCATTGTGACTGTGTACTGAGAGATCTGATACCACTTGAAGGGGATTAAACAAAAACAACCAGACCATAACACACAGGGCCTGCATTGTAGCGGCGTACGAAGTTCAGAGCTTGGTCGGAAATGTAACTTCTCTTAATATGAAAGTCTAATCCACCATTTGTGGGACTATCTCCAAGGTAGAGAGAGATATCAATCCTTCCCTGAACACCAAGGGTCAGAAAAGGCCTGATGTTAATACTCTCGATACAAAAGGAAACTCGGACTGAATTCCTTACTTTAAAGACATGTGGCTTTGAGCAGAAAAGAATTACTGTGTGTGAGATGGGCGACGGGTCAGACCAGACAGGCTTTGAAAGGACAATCTGAAAGAAGCACCATGATCCCCATGACTAAAGCCAGGCCTGGACAATTTATGACCCTGGTACAACCCTCAGCCATCTACATTCCTCCTGATGAGCAAGGATAGATTACTATGTTAGAGTTCAGGTGAAAGTTGAACACTTTGGAAGTACTCTGGTAGGCGTATCAGACGCTCGCTGGCCGTGCTGTGAAAATTGTCCATGCAGATGCTCATCTGAAGGGGTGTTCACACGGCAACTTTTACTCCGGTGTAGCACCGGGGCTGCCCCGGTAGAGCGTTCACACGGTACAAAGTTATACCAGTGTAGCCCCTGAAAGCTGCTTAAACCGATGCAAATCTAACCCTGCTCGGGAGGTGGTTTAAGAAATTTACTCTGGAGTAAATGCTAGTTTGCGGGGCAGCACCGATATAAAATGGGCCGTCTGAACGCTACAGGGGTAGACTCGCTACGCGTGAGGGGAGTTGATTACATATGGGCATTGCATAATTTGCATCCTGGTATTTTGCGCTTCCAAAATGGCGAATATCAACAACAGAACTGCATGTCTTCCAGTGTTGCCAGATTGGGCGGTTTTAAGTGCATTTTGGCGGATTTGAACATATTTTGGGCTGGAAAACGTCAGCAGTATCTGGCAACACTGGTGTCTTCATCCACGTTGTTTTCCCGGCGCTTGGTGATGCCATGACAACCGGGAAAAGGAAGTACATTTTCACGCATGCGCATATTTCATTTCCGCATTATTACTATCGTATAGCACGGTCGCAAAAACTGCCGTGTGAATGCAAGTGGGGCTGCACCGGTGCTAACACGCTTCTCTCTAGTAAGCAGGTTTGTGACGTGTGAACGCTCCACAAAATTTACACCGGTGTAAGATATATCGCAACAAAATACATCGGTGCAGCATCGATGCAAATATGTGCCGGGTGAACACCGCTTAAGTTTCCAAATCAGTCATTGCTTAACTCTGTTGTGAATACGATCATTAAAAAGCTTATAATCTCTGCTTTCCAAAAAAATGTATCTGGTTAAGATCTGTTCAGTACTTTGGGAGTAACAGCAGGTTGAAGTCGGTACAACAGAGTAAAAAAAAAAAAAACTGCTCCCGGGACGTCGGGAAACGTCCGGTGCTTTTCTGTTTGTCACACGGGAAAGCGCTCAGGCTCGCTCTCTCGATCGGTTTCTGACTGGATTACTCATGAATAGCAATCAGATAACTTTTATTGGGACATTCTCTCGCTGTTTCTGATGAAGTACTCAGCAAAATTTTCCATTCGCTAATTTTGATGTTCTGATTCACAGGAGGCTTTGAAGAAGTGAGTTTTCATAGCTTTACCTACTTATTTTTTTTCAAATCAAACTGATTCTTGTGAATAAATAACTTTAGAATACAACTGTAGTTAATATTTTTAATCAAAAACATACAAGATCTTAGCAGTCGGAATGAGATTTTTAAAAGCCGCAAGTCAGAAACGCGAGTGTCAATTCCAATTCAATTAAATCCGAATTGTTTATTGGATGTGGATCACAAGTTTTTTTTTTTCCAAGGTTAGACTTGAAAGCTGTGAATATTATCATTCTTTCATATAAAACACTAGTAGGCTCTACTTTTGAGAAATACAAAGCCCTACAGAGCACAAACAGGGTATTAGAAATAATCTTTTATTACTTTATTTTGATAATGTAGATGTGAATGACATTCTAATTAACATTGATTTCTCCTTCTTTGTGATGTATAAATGAGAGTCAAGGTCAGCTCTATATGGCACAAATAAAGCCATTTGGTGAAACTTTTTGAAAAAGAGAGTGGACCGATTTAACGTTTTTACCTAATTAGCATAAGCAATACTAATTTGCATCATTGGTTTTTACCGAGTTTTCAAACATTGTATTCAGTATCCAACCATCTATGTGCTGCCAATTTCCATGTAAATATCGTGAAAAATAAAAGTTATGAAGAAAAAAAAAAAAAACATTTGATCTCATTGGCTAACGAGGCCCGTTTTGGACCACATGATCTTCATACAGAATATTACGGCCGTTTTCTAAAAAATAAGCCGTCTCTTCGATCTTTGATTTGTAAGATCGCAAGAACGGATAAACATTCTTTAATTCTGTAAAAAAAAAAAAAGTATGTGGTTCTGCATTCAATTCTGAATTCAGTGAGAGCAATTTGGATTGATTTTTCACCTGATATGCCTACAAGTGGCAGTTAAAGCCAAACAAAGCCTGAAAAAAAAAACCCTTCATTTGCCGATCAAGTGCCAGCAAGCGCCCTGATGAAAGTCCCTCGTACATTATGAAAATAAAACTAACAATTTATCCTTTATTTATTTTTTTTTAAATTTGTGATGTTGCTAAAAACAGGCTTACCTGGGCATGGCCATTTGCACCGAAACTGGATATCCGTTTGTGCGTTGCTTACGCACTTGTGCACCGTATGCCTTCGTAACACCGAGCCATCGACTCAAATTTTCTAGAATTTTTTTTTTTTGCAATTTTGTTGTGCAAACATGAAAAATGTGAGGAGGAAGAAACAAATTCCGGCGATACCGGAAGTGATGAAATGCAGCCATTTCGCAGCTTACTCCTTCAAAGTAATAACCTTTATAAGATTGGGGATGGCGGCACGGTGGTGTAGTGGTTAGCGCTGTCGCCTCACAGCAAGAAGGTCCGGGTTCGAGTCCCGTGGCCGGCGAGGGCCTTTCTGTGCGGAGTTCTCCCCGTGTCCGCGTGGGTTTCCTCTGGGTGCTCCGTTTTCCCCCCCAGTCCAAAGACATGCAGGTTAGGTTAACTGGTGACTCTAAATTGACCGTAGGTGTGAGTGTGAATGGTTGTCTGTGTCTATGGTGGGGTTTACATTAGACCGTATCAGCGGATCAACAGATTAACGTTTTTAAAACGATTAGCGTGCACACAGCAATGCCAATACACGGATACGCTCGGCTCCGCAGGCATCCTGCGCTCCAAATCACTCCCCCCTGAACAGCGAGTGCCCTCTGGAGGGTGCGCACTCCGGCCCTGCGCAGCTCACAGAGCGCGCGAGTGAAGTGCACGAGCAGTGATTCGGGACTGAGCCGCTGTGTGTGTGATCTCAGTGCATATCGGCATGCGCATCACTTACCACTTGCAAGTGGAAGGATGGCAAGCCTAAAGACAATCATAAGTACACAATGGGCAGTATTTGCATCAGTATTTGCAGTATTTTCATACTTTTATACTCTTTCATGAAAGGTGATACAAGGCGGAAGTCCGCGCCGTTTTTCAGCAGTCGCGTCACATGACCAACGCCAGCAAATCAGGAAGGTGGATGTCACAGTGACGTTGTCCAATGACGACGCCAGCTAGAGCTCAGCACAGCGTATCCGCGTATTCTCAATGTTTACACAGCACCGGACCAGACACGATCTGGATTGAATACGTGGACGCTGGCGGATTCCCGTTTCCCGGCGTTTTAATGTAAACGGACAGTGCATCCGCGAAGAAAACGAGACAGATACGGTCTAATGTAAACTTGGCCTAAGTGTCAGCCCTGTGATGACCTGGCGACTTGTCCAGGGTGTACCCCACCTCTCGCCCGTAGTCAGCTGGGATAGGCTCCAGCTTGCCTGCAACCCTGTAGAACAGGATAAAGCGGCTAGAGATAATGAGATGAGACATCCAAACGCTCAACACTTCAGCATCTTTAGGGTTGTTTACAACAGTGTACCCACTAAATCTCAGCCTCGGTAAGTCATGTGTCGTGCAAGTTGCATTAGTCTCAGATTCTCTCATGTAATTTGCACTCAGAGCGCGATATTTAAACCTCGAAGAAAGGAGGATGGTAGCGCCCACGGAAGCTTTATTTTAAAGGGAAAAGAATCTGTATACAGTATATGAACAAATGAAATCTCGAACATGTCTTGTATGGACATTTCTCAGTATAAAGGAGTCTTTTTTTGGGGGGGGAGGGGGGGGAGACTAGGTGCATTTTCACTGCAGGAGGAAACTGGGACTTTGGGAGCGGTTCCACCAAAGGAAACGGGCCTGATAATAATTCCTGGGCTGTAGATCCAGGAAACATTTTATTTCCTGCTTCAGGGTTGGGATGTTTCTGTAAGCCCACGGACTATTTGGTTGGAGCAGGCCATGCGGACCGTTGCCAATTAGTTGAACACAAACTTTACAAAACTACTAACCATCTGGTCCTGCGTTTTTTGTGGCTACTGCCTCATAGAGGTGGAGCCACTGTGGCATCATGTTGTAAGAATGAGTGCAACGATAGCAAAACTTCATAACCAATCAGCACTTATTCTGATTAAGTTTGATTACCCGTTCTACTTCTTGATAAACTTCGGAACCAATCAGAACCAGAAACGAAATAAGAGAAACCTCGTTATAACTTCATAGTATCGGAAGATAATCGGCAGATAAAAAGATAAACGAAATTCACCTCGTGGTTCGCCGAAGCGACTGATTTGATATCAAGTAAGTGGTATTTGTTTTTTATTTGAAGAAAATTTACCTTTTGATCATCATAGCTTTTGGTGGGTCCTTCTGAAAGTTTTTTTTTTTTTTTTTTAGCTTTTTGGTGTACAACCCCAATTCCAAAAAAGTTGGGACAAAGAACAAATTGTAAATAAAAACGGAATGCAATAATTTACAAATCTCAAAAACTGATATTGTATTCACAATAGAACATAGACAACATATCAAATGTCGAAAGTGAGACATTTTGAAATTTCATGACAGCAACACATCTCAAAAAAGTTGGGACGGGGCAATAAGAGGCTGGAAAAGTTAAAGGTACAAAAAAGCAACAGCTGGAGGACCAAATTGCAACTCATTAGGTCAACTGGCAATAGGTCATTAACATGACTGGGTATAAAAAGAGCATCTTGGAGTGGCAGCGGCTCTCAGAAGTAAAGATGGGAAGAGGATCACCAATCCCCCTAATTCTGCGCCGACAAATAGTGGAGCAATATCAGAAAGGAGTTCGACAGTGTAAAATTGCAAAGAGTTTGAACATATCATCATCTACAGTACATAATATCATCAAAAGATTCAGAGAATCTGGAAGAATCTCTGTGCGTAAGGGTCAAGGCCGGAAAACCATACTGGGTGCCCGTGATCTTCGGGCCCTTAGACGGCACTGCATCACATACAGGCATGCTTCTGTATTGGAAATCACAAAATGGGCTCAGGAATATTTCCAGAGAACATTATCTGTGAACACAATTCACCGTGCCATCCGCTGTTGCCAGCTAAAACTCTATAGTTCAAAGAAGAAGCCATATCTAAACACGATCCAGAAGCGCAGACGTCTTCTCTGGGCCAAGGCTCATTTAAAAAGGGGATGTCTCACAGTGGTAAACATGGCCTTGTCCCAACTTTGAGATGTGTTGTTGTCATGAAATTTAAAAAATCACCTAATTTTTCTCTTTAAATGATACATTTTCTCAGTTTAAACATTTGATATGTCATCTATGCTCTATTCTGAATAAAATATGGAATTTTGAAACTTCCACATCGTTGCATTCCGTTTTTATTTACAAGTTGTACTTTGTCCCAACTTTTTTTGGAATCGGGGTTGTACATTTACGCCAAGAATTTCAGCTGTTCAACAAAAACTCGAGAAGGCAGCGAAGACAACGTTGGAATCTTTTCAACGATCCACTCAGTTTGCAATACTACAAGCCCTGATGCTGCTCACAGCTTGGTGATGCTTGCAAGAGATGAGTCGAGTACAATTGATAACATGTATATGTGCGATATTTACTGTCTGGACATGGGATCAGAAAACTATTTTATTTATAAGCAGTAGCCACATGGACCCATAGGGTACCTATTTTTACAAATAGCAAAGTAAAACTTTTGCAAAGCTTTTCAAGCAAGTGTTGGGTCTAAAACACTGCAATGTAGTCACGGTGGAGTTCTCATTTAGGATCGTTTGCTGCGAGATAGCTTGCCCAACGTGTACATTAAACAATAAACCAAACTGAACGACTCCTCGACAGAGGCTATGCTCTATCCCCAAACCTACTTTTAAGGCTACTATCACACTGTCTTGTATCTTGCCACGTAAGTGACATGTGGGTCAAACGCCAAGAAATGAGGCGTATTTTGCCCAAAATTAAAGTCCTGTGATGTGCACGGCATACGTGTGATGTTTCCGTGGAGTTCCTGTGGCGTATCTGGGGTTTATATGGGGTTCAAGGGACGTAAAGTTATGGCGTACTGAGATGTATGCGTTGCCGTGGCGTAACCATTTCATTGCGTTTTGTTCTTACGTGTGACGCTGCTGCTGCGTACCTGCGCCGTTTACAGGTGGGTATATAAAAGGGGACCCCCACACTGCGTTCGTTGTCATCGGTCACAGTCAAGAAAGCGTCATGACAGCAAAGAAGTCAGGACCCAAGAAGGGCAGGTGAAGAGGGATGACAATCAGCCACATCCCCCCAGCCAGCCAGCCAGCCCGCCCTGGATCCACCTTCATCAGACACGTCAACTAAAGCATTTGCACGGCGCAACAGGTGTTCAAGCAACATTCCCGCTGCATCACTGTTGCGTAGCGTGTGACGTATCAAAGCTGCTATGGATTTTTTAAGTGCGGACATAAAAATACGCCGCACCCTGGCACACGAGATTGTGTTAAGCATCCTAGAGTATTAGCTACGTAAGCTGGCAATGCTGTGACGTTCCTTTCTTACTGCCATGTATCCCGATATGCCGTACATATGCAAGACTGAAACGCCAATCCGTGAAACAAGCACAAGTCTCGGGTTCATATATGGATCTACAGGCAGAAAGCATTACTACTTCTGCTATCTTCATCTTAGATGATCGTGTGGAGTCATATTCAAGAACGAAGGTTCAGAAGCAAGTCCACTACCTCCTCCTATCCGTGATCTTCTGAAGTCTTGCCCGAGATAAATAAAAATGTGATGAATAGTCTTCACCCCTACTTGTTTGTGTTTACAGGGTGACCTTAACACCTTCTTGCAGCGTGGGCAGCCAGAGGTTTGCAATGATGGTAATTTTGCTTGTCAGTGTGGATGTCCTCTGAGCCCTCATGGCTTTAATTAGACTGGTGGCAGAGTCAGACACTGCCTCCAGAGATCAGAGAACTGAGTGTGCTCTGGGCTCGCTCAGCCCCCACCAGCCCACTAGGTTTTCACAAACCAGACACTTCTGCTGATGAAGTTGTAAACATGGGATTTGAAATTTGCTTCACGATAACCCAAACACAATCAGTGATCATAGTTTTAATCGACTATTTAATAACGTACACAAACCAGTGGTGCATACACCTCATTTTAATACAACGTTTCACCTTTATTACAAGCTTGGACACGGAAATGCAATTTAACAGGAGGGTTTTTTTGCCCACACAGCTGTTTAGTCCCAACCCTGCGAGCTCTCGTTACATTGCGAGTGTCGAAACGCTCTTAATTTCGCTATTAAAAACAGTCACGAGTTCTACTGTCGATATTTTACGATTCGACTTCACCAAGCATTTAAGTGATCTCTGATCGTAGTCAGTCAAGAGTTGTACCTTTATTACAAGCTTCCACAGGGAAACGTATTTTAATTGGTGTTTAGAAAAAGCCAGCAGTAAAGTAACTGCTTGATCATACTCCCCGACTAACGTGCTCGGGACTTGAAAAACAGGTAGTCGGTTTTCGCAAGTCCTGATCGAAACACATGCCAGCGTTTCAACTCGGAAAACCATGGACATCCAGAGAAAGGTCCAGGGTTCATACACATTTTAACCAACAAATTTCCATGACTTTTCCATGAGTTGGCCACAAGTTTCCATGACTACGCATAACCTCTAAAATGTCAATATTAGGTGTGCTGTATGTATACAGTGGGGCAAAAAAGTATTTAGTCAGTCACCAATTGTGCAAGTTCTCCCACTTAAAAAGATGAGAGAGGCCTGTAATTTTCATCATAGGTACACTTCAACTATGAGAGACAAAATGAGAAAAAAAAAATCCAGAAAATCACATTGTCTGATTTTTAAAGAATTTATTTGCAAATTATGGTGGAAAATAAGTATTTGGTCAATAACAAAAGTTCATCTCAATACTTTGTTGTATACCCTTTGTTGGCAATGACGGAGGTCAAACGTTTTCTGTAAGTCTTCACAAGGTTTTCACACACTGTTGCTGGTATTTTGGCCCATTCCTCCATGCAGATCTCCTCTAGAGCAGTGATGTTTTGGGGCTGTTGCTGGGCAACACGGACTTTCAACTCCCTCCAAAGATTTTCTATGGGGTTGAGATCTGGAGACTGGCTAGGCCACTCCAGGACCTTGAAATGTTTCTTACGAAGCCACTCCTTCGTTGCCTGGGTGGTGTGTTTGGGATCATTGTCATGCTGAAAGACCCAGCCACGTTTCATCTTCAATGCCCTTGCTGATGGAAGGAGGTTTGCACTCAAAAGCTTACGATACACGGCCCCATTCATTCTTTCCTTTACACGGATCAGTCGTCCTGGTCCCTTTGCAGAAAAACAGCCCCAAAGCATGATGCTTCCACCCCCATGCTTCACAGTAGGTATGGTGTTCTTTGGATGCAACTCAGCATTCTTTCTCCTCCAAACACGACAAGTTGAGTTTTTACCAAAAAGTTCTATTTTGGTTTCATCTGACCATATGACATTCTCCCAATCCTCTTCTGGATCATCCAAATGCTCTCTAGCAAACTTCAGACGGGCCTGTACTGGCTTAAGCAAGGGGACACGTCTGGCACTGCAGGATTTGAGTCCCTGGCGGCGTAGTGTGTTACTGATGGTAGCCTTTGTTACTTTGGTCCCAGCTCTCTGCAGGTCATTCACTAGGTCCCCCCATGTGGTTCTGGGATTTTTGGTCACCGTTCTTGTGATCATTTTGACCTCACGGGGTGAGATCTTGCGTGGAGCCCCAGATCGAGGGAGATTATCAGTGGTCTTGTATGTCTTCCATTTTCTAATAATTGCTCCCACAGTTGATTTCTTCACACCAAGCTGCTTACCTATTGCAGATTCAGTCTTCCCAGCCTGGTGCAGGTCTACAATTTTGTTTCTGGTGTCCTTTGACAGCTCTTTGGTCTTGGCCATAGTGGAGTTTGGAGTGTGACTGTTTGAGGTTGTGGACAGGTGTCTTTTATACTGATAACGAGTTCAAACAGGTGCCATTAATACAGGTAACGAGTGGAGGACAGAGGAGCCTCTTAAAGAAGAAGTTACAGGTCTGTGAGAGCCAGAAATCTTGCTTGTTTGTAGGTGACCAAATACTTATTTTACCGAGGAATTTACCAATTAATTCATTAAAAATCCTACAATGTGATTTCCTGGATTCTTCCCCCCCCCATTCTGTCTCTCGTAGTTGAAGTGTACCTATGATGAAAATTACAGGCCTCTCTCATCTTTTTAAGTGGGAGAACTTGCACAATTGGTGGCTGACTAAATACTTTTTTGCCCCACTGTATTTTTGACCCTGTGTTGATTTCAGAAAACCCAAAGAAAATTAAAACTTGTGCACCAAATTCTAGTGTTGTTTTTTTTAAATTAAAGCTGTATGCTGTACAATCATTCTGCCACAGAAAAAGGAACAGTTCAAAGAAATTACTGAAAGCCCAAATATTGCCATGACATTCATATCCAAGAGGACATTCACGTCGCTGTATGTAAACTTCTGACCACAACTGTATATGCCAAATATTATGTAAACGATAGTTAGTACAAAGTACAAGTGTTTAATAGAAGTGACGATGCAACCAAAATGTGCACACCCTTAGAACAAAATTAAAAGGAATTTTCCACATTATAACCATTTAAGTTTATTTACTCAGTAACTGCAGTGAAACTAATAGGAAAGGTGTGTTGCAGTAGGGGTTCACGAATGTGAACCTAGACATTTAATGGATTAATAGGGGTTTTCTTGAGTTACATTCTTTCTGCTTCTCTTATTTGGCGCTGCATTCACCTCATTCCTTCTCACTTATTTTGTCTGAGCTGAAGACTGGAGTCCATTGTTTGCGTTGTTATTCGATCAACATGTTCAAACATCAAATATGCATGTTCGGAATAAACAGGATATAAATGTTATGGCTGCTTTCACAATCTCGCATTCTCATTCTCTTCTTTACCTTGTTATGAAGATAGTCCAAACGTGCAGAGATGTGCACACTTGCGTTCACTGCACGCAAATCTTGTGGCTATCTGACTGTTGGGAAACATGGCCTGGAACAACTGGGCTGTATCCTCACACGACTTGAAGGAGTAGTGAGCTTTGATTACCTTTAGCGCCCAGAATATCTCCGCAGTAAGCGAGTCGTTTCTAGTCACAGCACTTGAAAGCGTTCCTTGTCTCAAAGACGAGGTGGCAGTAATGCAGGTAGATGTCGGCGTCGGCGTGAGGTTGAAAAAAACTGCCGATTGAGTTTGCTTGGCGGGCAGCGACTACAGCTTGGTGCTTATCGCCTTTGGCATGGCTAGTAAGAGCTGCTTCTCCCATGTTAGCCATGTCGAATATTTTACTGCACAAGACACATTTGGCTCTTCCAGGGTCCTCTACCCTCTCCAACCACGATTTGTATTTTTCGGCATGAAGCCAGACATTATTAGATGTACATTTCCCTGGCATTGTGTACTTTGTCTCTTGGCATAGTACAAGCCACGCGATCTGATCTAAAGACTGAGGGAAGTTTACATTGCATCTAGGTAACACACGTCACATGTGATACGAACAGTGGCCGGAGAGGGGGAAAAAGCGGATCAGTAATGATCTCCGCACTGGCCGGTTAATCAAATCAACATGCACGATTTTCTTATCATAAGTTGTTTACAATAACCAATTTTAAATCACATTGTTCACAAAGGAAGGCGGATAAATTCCATAACTTTTCCAGGGTGCTCGTGTTTCCAGGAGTATTCCAGTCCTGGAAGACGACATAAATCACATTCCATAACTTTTCCAGGTTTTCCATGACCGTATGAACCCTGAAGGTCATATTTATATGCCGAGTCCTTTTGCTCATTAGAAATCTTTTATCACATGTTAATCACTTTAGTAAAATTGTGCTGAAATCAACGGACTTGCGTTAGAAATCTAAACTTGCAACGCAAAAGCTACATATCAAGTAAAATCAAGTTTTATCCAAAAGTACAAAATGGTGCAAATGGGAAACCTGTTGAATGTGTCCCGGTGTATTGTTGTGACATCAGGTGTGATTATGTCATAGAACTCGACCAAGGTGGATGTTGCCGGAGTTCCCGACTGGGAATTGTATGACCATTTCATTGCACTTTTCCATGTTGGACGTTGGGTTTTTCCTGAGTTTTGCATCCCACTGTAACACTAATATCTCTTGAGGTAAAGTATCAAGAAAAAAAAAAAAAAGTGCAGTACTGCTGGAGCAGCCATGAACCAAGATCAGTAACGTCTACGCGGTTTGCTTATTCGACTCTGAAGCTTTTTGAAAAGTAGTGGATTTTCCCAGCAGAGTCAGGTTCTTTCATACCCCCTTTCCACCGGTTTGGAGACGGTACCTCCTCGTGAACCAATCATGTTTCAACAGCCAAAGAACCAGCTTTTGGCCTATTTCGAGAGCACCACCAACACTTTGTTGATCTAGAATCAAGAACCATTTACGTCATGGGCTGGGGTCAGGATTATCATGACCAACAAGACCAACTAAAATGGAGACGTATATGTGACAGGTGATTTTTGAAATCAGGTGAATCTGGATTCACAGTTAGGTTGAGGGTTTGGGTAATCTAGTGGAATGTTTAATTTATTTGTCGCAACTCAATCCTCCGTGGTGCAGTGGTAAAGTGGTGGACTTCAAAACAGAAGGTCCTGAGTTTGATTCCCAGCAAGGATAGCAAAAAGTGGGAAAACGATCAACTGTGAGCGACTGCTCACTTACCTATCCCCACGCAAAATAACACACTTATTATGAATGTTGACTTCAAAAAATAACGAACCCTGAAACAATTAAGTAAAGAGCAGTATCTCTCCAGGGATTTCAAATAGCATCCTGCTAAACTGTCATTTTGAAATAGCATCAAAATCAACCCTATATATTTCATCAATACATTGTCAGTAAACAGGAAGTCGATGTGCGACAGACCTGAAAACGGTACACGCGGTATAGAACCCCAAGCTGAAGCTCGGTACCAAATATCAAGCAGTTGTGATTTGTAGTTGCTGAGAAAAGGGCTACGAAATGTTTGTATAGCCACGCTATATGTTTCGTAAATGTATTAAGTCGGTAAACAGGAAGTCGATGTGCGACAGAACTGAAAATGGTATACACGGTATAGAACCCCAAGCTGAAGTTTGGTACCAAGTGGATATGATTTGTGGTTGCTGAGAAAAATGGTGTTTCAGACGAACGGAGGTAAACCAGTATACCCCCGCTCTGAAGGACGTTTTACTTCACTGTCTAAGCAAATTAAATTAGACAGACAGAAAGGCGGGTATACAAGTGTAACTCTGGGTAGAGAGGTATAAGAAGATAGAAGATAGAAAAGGTGGTGGGGTGAGTGAGAAACGAGGGGGAAGAGTGAATAGTGTGTGGTCGGTGAAGTGTTCCCATTCTTTTATGAACCCCCTAAAAAAAAATCCCTTTTAAGAATGTCGAACTAGTTCACCTAAATGAATCCAGATTCACCCCATTTCAAAAATCACCTGTGACATGGCTCTACGGTGGCTCTAATTCACCTAAATGAATCCAGATTCACCCCATTTCAAAAATCACCTGTGACATGGCTCTATGGTGGCTCTCTAGCCTGCGACAAACCAAACCAGTTCTTAGAACGTTCGCAAGTTGAACCAAATCCGAACTAGCACCAGTGTGTCTACTGCGGACAGACAACAAAGTGTCTTGGTGAAAAGGAAGGAAATCTGAACCAAAGCCAGATAAAGTCTCTCGGTTCATTAGTTATGAGGAATCTGACATTGCCCTTTGCCTCCCCCACAGTATTACTACGGTCTAACGTTTAATTGGCCTACATGGTGTTCGGTGAGTCATCCGCAGAGCAAAATACGATGACACCCATGCATGTTGCATAACAGAGCTTCAAAGGCAAACTGAACCTTAAAGTCTGAAACAGAACTCGCACTGTATTGCGTAATCTTTTGCAATTATTTTTATCCGCATGACCTAAAGAAACCTCTATTCGAGAAGCTCTTTATGAAATCGTCTCGCACTCATTCGGGCTCCAAATCAAACTCGCACACCAATAAGACATGCCTCGACACCATTCCAAATGAACATCCATTAACACCCGAGTGCTTAACTCAAACCCAGCCAGATAACACTGCTGTACGACTCTGGATTGGTTCAACTATAAATGGTGCAGAACAGGTTGGGTATAGTCAATATTTACCCACAGACTGTATGACCAGCATTGTGATAAAGTCCCTGAAGGTTGCGCTGAAAGAAACCAGCTCCCATTGAGTGTAATCCTGTTTTACATAAATACCAACACCACCAAAAGTACCACATGACCATGCTCCAAGTACCTCCGAATGGCCATGCTGGCTCAACTACAGCACGGCGAATGCAAGTTGCGGTTTGAAGATTAACTCGTGAATGGAAGAAGCATGTTTACACCAAAGCCTGGGAGAGCCAACTGGAGTTGAAGTTTAACCTCCAAGCAAGCGAGATCCTGTCAAAACCTGTGCCAGGGAAAGTATGGTTGCTTTCACAATCGGTGGTGTTTTCCTTTCAATCATCAGCAAACAATTTGGATATGACCCTCTGGGTAATGCTTTGAATAAAGCACTGCCGTCAGCGTTTTTGGGGGTTTTTTTGATAAGAGGAGAAGAAAAAAGTTGAACTTTTCAGGAAACTGCAGAGTGAAGTTAAGCTTCTCCCTTCGGCCCCCCCGTGACAAATCAGGTCACATGTTGAGCACCAAGTGAGGGGCAACCCCCCCCCGCCCAAAAAAACATGGAAAACAGAGTGGAGGTAAAACATGCAGCCATTTCAAAGATTTACGTCATGCCGAGTCAAAAATATTTTATTCAGAGGTCGAAATCAAGCATATATCGACAGACATCTAGGCAAGTCATTCTCATACTCGGGCAACAATAAAATTATCACTAGGCTAATTGTCCATTGGACAACTGTGTTTGAATGTCTATTTTACCAAGAAAAATTAAGTTGTTGTGATTCCTAACAGAAACAGAACGAAAACTTTTTTTTTCCCGTCTTCTCTTTCGTTTGTCCTTGACTTTGGTTCGTTGCGGTAGTTGACGCTTCCATGCGCGAGATGGCGCTACATGATATTATGATTATTCACACGAGGCGCCGCTGTCACGTAGGCTAGAACGAACGAAGCGTCTTTTTGGACTGATTTTTAATTCTGATTTGATCAGTTACACTTGCCCATGATGACATGATGTTTTCTGACTGTTTAACATGTTTAATAGAAGATACTAGTAGTTTGTGGTTGGTAGAAGAGAGCAACTGGACTTGCTTGAAAAGTCTTGAAGACGTTTCGCCTCTCGTCCGAAAGGCATCCTCAGTTCTGTCTGTCTAATAGGGAGTATCAAGTATTTATCCTCTCATGGATCATCATAGAATCTGAATCAGAATGCTGATGGCTGCATTAAAGGTGGCTGATGGATGTCATAGACACCCACCTCTGTTCAGTGATGGTCGTTCCAGGTTGACAAAAAAGAACGATCCTCTCTGGCTAAGATGTCTGCCAGTTTTCTGGAAGTCCTCTCATACTCCCGCACCAGTCGAAGGGAACTCATCCCAAAGTGCGTAGAAACATATCTGTGAAGATACTCAGTCATCCAGGTACATAGTAATCTGTGGTTGGTAGAAACGTCTTCAAGACTTTTCAAGCAAGTCCAGTTGCTCTCTTCTACCAACTACAGATTACTATGTACCTGGATGACTGAGTATCTTCACAGATATGATACTAGTAGTTATACCTAGTTGTTTTACTGTTCATCATGATGAACTAAACACCAAACACGTATGAGTGTTATAACTTTTCTATCAATCAGTAATCAAACAATGGCAAAACAAGTTGAAATATTTTATTGCATACTCTATAATATACATCCAGATTGCTTTTTATGCAAATTACTTACCCAGTCAACCTGCAAAAAAGAAGGGCAACTGATACATGCATGCGGGCAAGTACATTTTTGGGGTTGGTTGCCCTGAGGGCGAGTACATTCAAAAGTTAATTTCGACCCCTGTTATTACCAATATTCCGATGTTGAAACTCAAGCACCTCTTGATTTTCTGCCTCTAAAGCTACAACGAAGGCAAACCACCTCATCACCACCAGACTTGCATCAATCTTTATTTCATCTATACCACTGCTTTAAGTGGGCCGGTACGCACTGGTACGCAGTACTGCCACTTCTAGATTTTAACCCCTGGTGTACCGGGACTTCTCACAAACTCGCAGTACCCTTTCCTGTCCTCTCCATATCAGAGTGTCTCTTGGCGATTCATTATGGCATTTAAGCTGCATTACCCAGGGTGCACTACGCGACGCTCACTTGTTCACAGAGAAGTCAGAAACAACAAACGGAAAAAACAAAGAAACAAAAAACATGACAGTAATGTTGGCATGGCTACAAAAGGGCACAAATACCCCTTTTCCACCAAATCAGTTCCAGGGCTGGTTCGGGGCCAGTGCTGGTGCTGGTTCACAACTCGTTCAACTTGCGAGCCAGCTGAGAACCAGTTTGCTTTTCCATAGCTCGCGGTGCTAAGGGAAGCCACGTCAGTTACGTCGGTGTATACATCAGTTACGTCGCCAAGTTTGCATAAACCTTGGCGCGAATATCGAAGCAAAAATAACACTGAAGAAGCAGCAGTAACAACAACAAAATAATAATAATAATGGATGACTTTGCGTTTGTACAGCTGCTGCTTCTCGTCGCTTAAAAATGGCAATCTTTCGCGGTCTTGTTATTGTTCTTAACAACTCCGCCCCCCCGCTGACGTAAGCGGTTCTTTCCTCTGGCCCAGCAGAGTTGGTGCTAGCCTGGAACCGGTTTTTCTGACCCCAGAGCCAGTTCTTTGTCAGTGGAAACAGAAAACCCGGTTCCAAACTAAGCACTGGACCTGAACCAGCCCTGGAACTGCTTTGGTGGAAAAGGGGCAAAAAAGAATGAGTGTCGAAACTGAGTCAGATGACGACGCAGCTCTTCGACAGTCAAATTCTACCGTGGCAGAAAATGCAGATGTGGAGCGGCAAGCTAACAGTGAAGAGCCTGTTGCTATTGATACTCCAGCCAACTGCAACGTTAACGATAACCTCTTCAACATGAATGGCCAGACTGTTGGTCAAAGGATCAAGTACAGTATTTTTGCTCACAGAACGGCTGGCTTATTTGTAAAGACAAAAAGCTTGGGTGTAAGATATGTAGCCGTCCGACTCGTATGCCAACAGGTGAATTTGGGGAGTACTGGTGCAAGAGCACTTCAGCCATTCCTGCTGGTCCAGGGAATCAAACCAGCAACCTTTTGGTCCCAAAGCTGCTTCTCTAACCATTAGGCCATGGCTTCCCCCAGTCAGCAAGCCAATAGTAGTTAAGCCTGGTAAGAGCATTGCTATACAACATGCATGCTAAATTCTGTTTTTCCCCCACATTTGTTCTTTTTAGCCTAAATCTTAACCATCCTGGTTCCTTAAAAAGCCAAGGCATGCTGTAAACCTTTTCTGGACAAATCAGCAGCCTGGAAAGCAGGGACAAGCTCATGTTGCGTCCAAGCTATTAGCATTTTTTAAACTCGTCGTTTCTCCCCGTGCCTACATGGGTTTCCTCCGACAGTCCAAATACACGTAGGTCAACTGGCTAAATTGCCCAAAAGGTATGGACGTGAGTGTTAGTCCTGTGATAGATTGGCGACCTGCCCAGGGTGTACCCCGCCTTTCACCCGAAGAAGTCGCACACTAATATTTCATCAGACCAGCTTTAGCTTTGATTATGGTGCACACTTGCCGTGACATCCCAAAGACTTTCAACAGGGTTGAGGTCAGGACTCTGTGGTGGCCAATTCATGTGTGAAAAGGATTCCTCATGCTCCCTGAACCACTCTTTCACAATTTGAACCTCATGAATCCTGGCATTGTTGTAATGGAATATGCTTGTGCCATCAGGGAAGAAAAAGTCCATTTATGGGGATAACCTGGTCATTCAGGCCATTATTAAAAAATGTTCTGTTTCCGGTCCACCGGCCGGGTGATGCTGTTTGTGCGGTTGAAATTTTTTTTTTTTAACGCCGGTTTTTCGACATTTTTTTCGGGTTCGTAAATCTAAAATTGAACTTGACATTTCCGCATTCCCAGGGCTTTCCACTAAGGCTCATACTAGCCAGCCATGACAAATAAGTAGCCAAAATAAACTCCTGTGCACGCAGTTCCCAGGATTAAATGCATTTTCCACAGACCATTTATTTATTCACTTTACTCAAATACAAAGTAAAATGGCAGTAAATCTTCTTTCTTTTCTTGCGTATTGCAACATGAGGCGTTCCTGGCTTGTAAATCTCTTATTTTCGGTGCATGACACATTCACGCAGCTGAGCATGCTATGAATTAACAACGACAACGGTCTGCAGTGGGGCGACACAATTACACACTCAGCCAACATTTCTCCATTTGTGTATGAAAATACACTCCAACCACTCAGTTTGGCTTCATTTACAACCAACGGTGTCTTTTGATGCCAGCACATAATTGAACGAGAGAAGACTGGTTTACCGGAGACAAAATAAGCGTTATCTCTGCTTCTGTTCCCTCCGACAGCCCCGACACACTACTGCCTCCGCCGAGCGCGCGCGCACTCTGAACTGAATCAGCTCTGCGCATGCGCCATGTGGCACAAAAAAATGGCAGCCACCATGAAGGAAGGAGATCCGGAGTTTTCAAACATTTGCTTAAGTGTGAAATCGCAAAATGGTATTCTAGCGAACAACAAAATAGTAAAGATTCAGAAAAACAAATCATTCGGTGATCATTTTAATAGTGTAATTTCATCCGAACTAGGCCTAACGCTCGATTTAGAACTACAAAAAGTCCGTGTGTCGGACATTTTAAGTACCTTTGTAAAAGTTTTGCAAATGTTGCAGTCAGCATTTAAAATGCTAACTTAAAGTTTCAGCTGATTAAACCGTCGTATTTTATTAAATGTGTCTGCTTTTGTAATAAAAAAGTACTGAAAGGAAAAGCAAACAGCATTGCGATTTCTTATCCATCCATATATTAAAAAAAAAAATCCCTCCCTCCCGACTGAAAATTTTTTTGCTCACCCGGTGGACAGGAAACGGATTTTTTTAAAAGGATGGCCTCAGGACGCCAGCTGACTTCATTTTATTGCTATATATATAACGGCGCCAAGCCTAGTTCATAGTTGCTTCCCTTCCTACCCCGACACCCCATCACTCAGGAATAGGGTCAGTCTGGACTCCTCAGACCACACAACCTTTTTCCATTGCTTCAGAGTCCAAACTTTACGCTCCCTAGCAAATTGAAGCCTTTTCTTCTGATTAGTTTCGCTAACAAGTGGTTTTCTTACGGACACACAGCTGTTTAGTCCCAATCCTGAGAGTTCTCGTTGCGTTGTGACAAAGGAAATGCTCTTACTTTCAGTATTAAACAACCACGAGTTCTGCTGTCAATTTGTATGATTCAGGCCTAGAAATTCATATATTTTTTCACCAGCCAGCCAGACTGGTTACCTTCCAAAGTAACTAACCAAACAGAAAATCAACTCGCCAAAATTTGTTCATGTATGAATTTTACTTCTGTCAAAAATAACGCAAAAGAGAGTAGATGAGTAGCATGCTATAGATGCACACTGGTGTAACGTAGGGAAAAAAATTAAAAATTCAGGTTTTGATTTTATGTACTGAAATAACTATTAGGCACAATTTTTAAAATATCTATATAAATTAGTAGTTTTTACCCATTTTAACCTTGAAATCAGCATTTTAATGATTACCCATAATGCATTGTTTATCACGCTAAAACAAGCAAAAACATCATAAGACAGTGGAAATACTACCTTTACTGCCTTCACGTGGCGTCTTTCTCGATCGCACGTGCCTAGAAGCGTACCTTCTAGAACATTCCTGGGTGGTCACGGACTGTCACGTAGCCTAGTTCAGTTGTGAAACTCGCTAGGATGGAGTATTTTCGCGAGTTTAGTGGCAAACTTTTGCGCCACAATTTCTCTATTCTCGAAATTTGTAACCTGAAACCCTACAAGAAATGTTTCATAATGTTTGGGATTTTGAAAAATGCTTCCAGCAAGTTTATTTCGCTGTATTTTTCCGTGAAACTTGGCATAAATCATCCTTAAGTGATGAGCGTGACATTGTTATTTTGGTCGGGGTCACGGAGTTAGTTGGAAGCGGGAGAAACGAGAGTTTCTCAACTACAGCAGCACTTCTCACCATAGACGGCTGGCGTGTTTCACAGCGTTTGGGATTTACTAAATCGACTAAATCTCTAGATCTACTGAAGCTACGAGGATATAAATCACCAAGATTCTAATTTACTGGGTGAGAAGTATTATATATATTTTTTGAAAGGTTTATTCGCGCTACAAGTCCATGAAAGTTGGAATTGTTCGTGAAGGGGTTAGTTAGATTTTGGTAGCGTCGCGCGCACAACAAGCAAAAGAAAAAAATTTTCTTCCGAATTTCCTTGCTTTATCAAAATTATTTTTTGATACATTAAAAGACTGTTTATAATATTTAAGCGATTTTTTATTATAGAGAATATTTGATCAAAACAGCATTCAAAGTGATTTTTCACGGGTGTAAATGTTACACGTGACGTCCATAATTACGTTAAATTTTAAGAACTAAAATTCTGTTAAAAATTCTAGATTTGTGCTATCATTCTGGGGTTTTGCTGAATAATACTTTAGGGAGTTCTCTTACAATGCTGAAAATTCAATGAGTTTTGGTGAAATTCGAGAAAAGTTATTTACATTTTAACGCACCTGATAGCGATTGTGCTCACACAGCGTGCTACTCATAAGTAGTTACCATTGCTCATGACTAATGTGCATTTATTTCAAGACCTGAGTATTTTGATACTGTTGTTAAATACTAGGGATGTCGAAAACTAAAAAAAATCTTGACCGACCACTGAGCCTTATTAGCCGGTTAAAGTCAGTTAACCTATGAGTTTAACAGGGATGCAAACGGCGCGCCTTTTGGCGGATGCCGCCTTTTTCACGACTGAATCGTGCAGATCCGATTTTTTTTTGGGGGGGGGGGGGGGGGGGGGGGCGTTGGAGTGTCTGAATAATTTCAACGGCATTTGCTTATTTAGTAATTTTAATACAGAATTTACTCTGATGAAATTATTCAGACACTCCAACGCCCCCCCTAAAAAATAAAAATCGGATCTGCACGATTCAGCCGTGAAAAAGTCGGCATCTGCTACTTTAGTTTGTGTGGAGAGATATGATCTGCAATAACATGCATTGTTGGCTACAGACCGAAACATACTTTCAGAATGCACTGGCCAAGGCAGGACTAAACTCCATGTGCCTTCTAATAATAATTTAAAAAAAAAACAGAATAGTAATTTGTAAGCTAAAAAGCCTGTGTCTACACTTTTCTCTCGCCAAGTGGCAGCTGTTTTCAACTGGGGTGGGAGGGCAGGACATGACTGAATGGGTGTTTCTGATGTGTCAGCTGTCTTCAACTGGGGCGGGAGGGCGGGACATGACTGAATGGGCGTTTCTGATTTGTCAGCTGTCGTCCTTACACCGCATGGCATGCCCAAGCGTTTACAACACAGAATTCCAGGTTCTCCGCTCCAAAATCGGCAGCTTCAAAACGATTGATTTTTTTTTTTAACCGACAACCAAAAAAAAAATTAACCAGTTGACACTGATTCGGTCAACCACTGGTCAAACGGTCATCGGTTAACATCCCTATTAAATACATAAATGAGAACAACACAGAGCACCATAATATAATATCAACAAATAATAATATATTGGAAAACTTGGCAACTTGGTGTATGAGTATTGAAAACAAATATACTTACTGTCATGACTATAGCACCCAAAATATGTCCAACATGCTTTCTGTATTTAACCATTTATGAGAGAGAAAGCATTAGGAGCTTCATATTGACGAGGAATCAACTTGAAAAAAATGAATTATTCCATAAAAATCGTATCGCAGCCAAGGCCTACCCTGCTCCCATGTTTGCTTGTAAGTCCTTTGTCGTTTCTCCTTCTCGTACGCTTTATCGGTGGCCTTTTTCTCCTCTTCAGACCGAGGTCGCTTTGTCCCCGTCTCTGGCAGTTTCTGTATACCTTTCAGAAAATTCCACATCGCAACGTAGCTTTGGCAGATGTAGATGTAAACAACAACAAAACCACGTGTTTAAATGGGCGATAATGTGGCCACATCTATTGAATTTGATAACGTGACTACCGCGATATTCAACGAGATGCGTTATATGCATGCGCAGTAATGACAAAACCGACAGCCTGACTCGTACACGATATGATTCAGAATTCTTCAGTAGTTTCCGTCCTGCCGATAAACACATCGATTAACACAGACACGGCACACGCTTAATATGTGGCGGCTTTAGTTGACGGTGTGTCTGAATCTTTGCTTCATATATATTTTTTATTTTCAACTAGCCAGCCGGGCTGGCTAGTGACAGGAATTACCCGCCAAATGACAAATTAAGTCACCTCGGGCGACCGGACCACCGCGAATTTCGAGCCGTGTGATTCGACTTCACCAAGTGTTTAAAGATATCATAGTCAGTCAAGAGTTTCCCGATCACATTTCTTCTGTGAAGTTGATGGTTCGTGACTATCCTTCCAGGTTGTAATGACGCGCTGGACAGTTCGTAACCCAATTCTAGTCATTTCAGTAATCTTTGCTTGATCCAGGCCAATAATTTGACCTTCTGAAACACAGGAACGCCTTTTCCATGAGCACGGGATACGGCTTCCGACGTGATTATTTAAGAAATGAGAAGCTACTCACTGCATCAGTTAGGGTTAAACAAACTGTTGCGATCTTAATCACTGCACTAATTATCCAAATCAAAAGGCTCTTAAGTGATCGCTTATTTAAATCCAAATGACGATGTTTTTTGGCCAGGCAGGCAATGTATTTATTTTTTTATTTTTTTTTTTTTTACTGTCCTGGGTGTAGGGTATTAGGCAGAAAAAGAAAATTACCAGTCAAAAATAATATTTTATATAATCCTGATGAGCGCCACAGGCGCGAAGTCCCTCTAGGGGGGTCTGGGGGCATGCCCCCCCAGAAAATTTTTGAAATTTAGACTTCATTTCCTGCATTCTAGGACATTTTCAGGGTGAAATGGCGTGTAATTTTTGATCAGAAATATTGCATATTTTTACTTTGTATTTTTTTTCAGTTTCACTCCTGAATGTATCAGATGTATGTATGGTGTTTAATTTGGTAACAAAAGTGAAAAGAAAATAAACAACAATGAATTGTATATAATCTTTTGATCTAGTTACAGTATTGAATGAATTAAAAAAAACCCAACAGTATTCTATTTTACGTGGCACAAATAAAATCGCAGAATGTCTGTCACTGACTATCATCCATAATATTTTGACCAAACTACTCAAAAATTAAAATTAACTTTGAAAGAACGGGAACTGAGTTTCTTTGGTTTACACAAAGATTACAGACGTCGAGGGGCCTGCAAGAATCGGTCTGCTGCTGCATCAAAGTCAAATTCCTGACGATCTAACTTTTCGTAGCTTTGTCTGATAAGCTGCTCCAGCCTAACTATACTTAATTTTGTTCTCAACTTGGTTTTGATCCTGTTCTGAACAGAAAAGACTCGCTCAGCCTCTGCATTGCCAACAAGCACACATATTGCCATTGACATGAGGTGAAACATGCTTGGATAGAGCCGCTGATTTGGCATGTTTGGACCTCCAAATATCTTCATCATGAGCTGAGTTGGTCTTGCAAAATGACCCTCTTCCTGCCATTCATCATCACCATCTGTTGAGAACCTGTTCTGGTATACTAGTCACTTGAAGACAAGAAATTCTCCTCTTGCCTGTCTGAGGGTCGCTATCCCTATCGATCGGACGGTGACCCCCCCCACACGGGGGGGCGCCTCCGCGGCTGGAGGCTCGCAGGCGCCCGCTAGGCGCCTCCGTCCTCCTAAACCCAGATGCGCCTCGCGCCTCTCAAGGCTCTCTCCCCCGACACGCGCCTCCCGCGTCACGCCGTGCGAACGCCTCGGCCCACCCCCCGCGGACGCGCGCGGCTGCCGGTGGATCCTTCCACTCTGGCTGCCCGCGCGTGCCCCGGACCGGGACGAGACGGGGTCGCGGCCACGGGCGCGAGAGGCTCAGGCTGAGGCCGGGGGTCTGAACGACGAGAGGCGAAGGGCTGCCTGAAGGGGAGGGCCCCCTCTCCCTTTTTTCGAAAACCCCATCCGAACGCGACCTCAGATCAGACGAGACGACCCGCTGAATTTAAGCATATTACTAAGCGGAGGAAAAGAAACTAACCAGGATTCCCTCACTAGCGGCGAGCGAAGAGGGAAGCGATGAAATATTCTGATTTTTCATTTCAAGTTTTCAGTATTTTTCGTATTAAACTGTGTTTCTTACGATTTGTAAATGATGGCGGAACATAACTGGATTTATCGGATGACATGTGGGAGTATTCATGTGCGAAAAATTTCGCCATTATCGTCCGTTTCAGTATCCGTCTGTGTGTATACTTGCCCGTTGAAATCGGTAATTGCCCGTCAAATTTACGGGTGGACGGGTCTCTGCCTAATACCTTACCTGGGTGGGTGGGGGGTGGGTGGGGGAATTGGGGGCGCAAACCCGATCTGAAATTTGAGGACTGAAGGAGATGAAATCACCCACGCATCCATCTCCTTTCAGATTAATAAAGACGGGATCAGCCAGTTTATCGTCAGCCTCATCAGGTTAGCTTAAGCTTCAGCGCACTGTACGGAGACGGACAGGATTCTCTTGCATTCTTCATTCCACCTTTTCACCTCAGCCATTTGCTTTCAGGAGACGCCTATAATGTCGTCCCCACCAAAAAAAAAAAAAAAAGGCCGTCACTGAAGAGGTATGCACAGAGCCTAATCTAGGGCGCGTAATACGCATTTTTTATCTGTCTGTCGCACATCCACTTTTTGGGCGCGAGAGTGATATCGCATATCTATTCATTTTGTCGCGCATTTATAAGTAGAGAGCGTGTAGTCGCGTTTTACTGAATCTTGTGCGTATCAATTTGTCAGCACCAGCTAGCAAGCACTGCGGTAAATATAGCGTTGTTTACACACCAATCGGAAAATATCGGAAAGGACCGCTTATAACATACATCAGCAAGTGATGCAACCTGGACACATCTTCAGTGATGTTACCTGGGGTCTTCGAGTGTTTTGGGTCTTTCAAACATCATACACTCTCACCCAGGTGACCCAGCCAGGGGTGATCAAGCCCCAGCTTGTGTCCAGGTAGCGCTACCCTGCCCACGGATCTCCTCTTTTGATCCACAGCCACCGTGAGGCAACTTCAGCTGCCTCAGTGGCTTCCTTTATGGCACTTTGCCTCCTTGCCCCTGTGATGCCCAGCATGTTATAAGCCCTACAAAGGGACTGGCCTGCAAACCCTCTATATCCAACCTCAATGGGTTCACATCTTGTCCCCCACCCATTGCGGCGGCACTCCTCCACTAGTTGAGCATACTTAGCTCTCTTCCTCTCATTAGCTTCCTCAATGCGCTCCTCCCACGAGACAGTAAGCTCCAAGAGGACCGCCTGTTTGATGGTTTCTGAGGTGAGGACTAGATCTGGTCTTAGCGTTGTTGTGGCTACCTTTTCCGGGAACTTAAAGTGCTGATGACACGTTTTTGACATCTTTGGCGATGTTTTATAACAAAAAGTAATTCCCGATGATCCATATATTAATTCACGAAGGCGCCTATTTTACAAGTTATGATGATAAACGCGGCTATTTGGGCAAATTTGACGGGGCTGCAGCACCCAGGAGACGAAGGAGGAGGAGGAGCTATATGACGTCAGCAAAAGAACCTTCCTCCTAACTTACCAGTTTGTTGTTGATGCGACAGGTGTTCAGTTTATCATTATTAGTATTTTTATTATACATTATTATACATTATTATATATATAGTTATTGTGCCTTCGCGTTGTGTTGCCGGCTTTTGCTCCAAAACCCACAAGGATGGGGTAAGTTTATTCAAGTTTCCCAGAGATCCCGAGCTGCATGCGAAGTGGGTGAAGCAAGTCAGGTGCACTCGTGACAAGTGGGAGCCCTCACCAACATCCGTCCTGTGCTCTGAACACTTCGATTTGGATTGTTTTGACACCCTTCCCAGCTTAAAAGAATCTCTTGGGTGTTCAGTTCAGCACAAACGTGTGTTACTACCATCAGCAGTGCCTACACAGTGTTGCCAGATTGAGAGGTTTCCCGCCCAGTTGGGCGGTTTCAAGTGCATTTTGGTGGGTTTTGAACATATTTTGGGCTGGAAAACGTCAGCAGTATCTGTTGCCAGATACTGCTGAAGTTTTACAGCCCAAAATATGTTCAAAACCCACCAAAATGCACTTGAAACCGCCCAACTGGGCGGGAAACTTCCCAATCTGGCAACACTGCCAGTATTCCGGAGGGGGTCTACTAGTAGCTATGCCGGATCCAAAGACAGTCCTCCTGTCAGAACATGTGTTGTGAAACGACATAAGATAAAGGTACGTACAGCTATAGGTTCTACATGATAATCATAAATGTAATCATAAAGTCGGCGTGATATCAGTCATGTATTTGCTTGTGAAAGCTTGCGGCTTTCATGTAACTGCCGCCTAGCAACGAGAGGCAAAGGGTAAAGAGGGTAGGCTATCATAGATTCTATTCGGAAGAGATCAACACAATTCTAGACTCCCAGAAGAGGAAGAGCTAGCACTAGAGAGGTCACCGGCGTTTTCATGCGCCATTTCCATTGAGTAGAACCAGAGTAGAACAGCCAGTGAACCGCAGCGTGTTCTCCCGCTGATGTCACAACATGGCCGCGAGCCACGGAACATTTAGCTTTAAATAGCCTGCTTGGGTTCTGTTGAAGACTTTGTACTCGCGCGTTACAATGTGTGCTCAGTGACCCGTACGGTAAGCTTGACCCGCAAGATGGCCGCCACTAGGGAATCCCCAAATCTGTGATGTCATGTGAAAACTATGTATAGTGCCATAATTATGATATTATATAGATTAACATGGGCGGCACGGTGGTGTAGTGGTTAGCGCTGTCGCCTCACAGCAAGAAGGTCCTGGGTTCGAGCCCTGGGGCCGGCGAGGGCCTTTCTGTGTGGAGTTTGCATGTTCTCCCCGTGTCCGCGTGGGTTTCCTCCGGGTGCTCCGGTTTCCCCCACAGTCCAAAGACATGCAGGTTAGGTTGACTGGTGACTCTAAACTGACCGTAGGTGTGAATGTGAGTGTGAATGGTTGTCTGTGTCTATGTGTCAGCCCTGTGATGACCTGGCGATTTGTCCAGGGTGTACCCCGCCTTTCGCCCATAGTCAGCTGGGATAGGCTCCAGCTTGCCTGCGACCCTGTAGAAGGATAAAGCGGCTAGAGATAATGAGATGAGATGAGATAGATTAACATCTGATATGAATGTTTGTTACATGTATTTAGTTTTATTAATAAAACTGGTCTGTTTATAGATGTACTCTTGAAAATATCTACCAATGTATTACTTATTTTTCTGTCCTCACTAACTGGAACAAATGAGGGATATTTTTACCCATGTTAATATTTTCTGTCCCCTGTTCCTACAACCCCGATTCCAAAAAAGTTGGGACAAAAGTACAAATTGTAAATAAAAACGGAATGCAATAATTTACAAATCTCAAAAACCGATATTGTATTCACAATAGAACATAGACAACATATCAAATGTCGAAAGTGAGACATTTTGAAATTTCATGCCAAATATCGGCTCATTTGAAATTTCATGACAGCAACACATCTCAAAAAAGTTGGGACAGGGGCAATAAGAGGCTGGAAAAGTTAAAGGTACAAAAAAGGAACAGCTGGAGGACCAAATTGCAACTCATTAGGTCAACTGGCAATAGGTCATTAACATGACTGGGTATAAAAAGAGCATCTTGGAGTGGCAGCGGCTCTCAGAAGTAAAGATGGGAAGAGGATCACCAATCCCCCTAATTCTGCGCCGACAAATAGTGGAGCAATATCAGAAAGGAGTTCGACAGTGTAAAATTGTGAAGAGTTTGAACATATCATCATCTACAGTGCATAATATCATCAAAAGATTCAGAGAATCTGGAAGAATCTCTGTGCGCAAGGGTCAAGGCCGGAAAACCATACTGGGTGCCCGTGATCTTCGGGCCCTTAGACGGCACTGCATCACATACAGGCATGCTTCTGTATTGGAAATCACAAAATGGGCTCAGGAATATTTCCAGAGAACATTATCTGTGAACACAATTCACCGTGCCATCCGCCGTTGCCAGCTAAAACTCTATAGTTCAAAGAAGAAGCCGTATCTAAACATGATCCAGAAGCGCAGACGTCTTCTCTGGGCCAAGGCTCATTTAAAATGGACTGTGGCAAAGTGGAAAACTGTTTTGTGGTCAGACGAATCAAAATTTGAAAGTTCTTTATGGAAATCAGGGACGCCGTGTCATTTGGACTAAAGAGAAGGACGACCCAAGTTGTTATCAGCGCTCAGTTCAGAAGCCTGCATCTCTGATGGTATGGTGTTGCATTAGTGCGTGTGGCATGGGCAGCTTACACATCTGGAAAGACACCATCAATGCTGAAAGGTATATCCAGGTTCTAGAGCAACATATGCTCCCATCCAGACGACGTCTCTTTCAGGGAAGACCTTGCATTTTCCAACATGACAATGCCAAACCACATACTGCATCAATTACAGCATCATGGCTGCGTAGAAGAAGGGTCCGAGTACTGAACTGGCCAGCCTGCAGTCCAGATCTTTCACCCATAGAAAACATTTGGCGCATCATAAAACGGAAGATACGACAAAAAAGACCCAAGACAGTTGAGCAACTAGAATCCTACATTAGACAAGAATGGGTTAACATTCCTATCCCTAAACTTGAGCAACTTGTCTCCTCAGTCCCCAGACGTTTACAGACTGTTGTAAAGAGAAAAGGGGATGTCTCACAGTGGGAAACATGGCCTTGTCCCAACTTTTTTGAGATGTGTTGTTGTCATGAAATTTAAAATCACCTAATTTTTCTCTTTAAATGATACATTTTCTCAGTTTAAACATTTGATATGTCATCTATGTTCTATTCTGAATAAAATATGGAATTTTGAAACTTCCACATCATTGCATTCCGTTTTTATTTACAATTTGTACTTTGTCCCAACTTTTTTGGAATCGGGGTTGTACAACTAGTGAGGGATCTGTCCCCTATTTTCAAATTCCTAGATTAGGCTCTGTATGCATATAGCTTGCATTACATGATTTGATTATAAATTAGGATGTAGGCGCACCATGCAAAATACTGAGCAACTACCAATGGTCGTCACCACAACCCGAGAGCGTTAATTAGCGCTCCACGAAGAAGACAAGACGACAGGCTTCAGCTCACAGCCATGATGATAGGTCCCAGTCTTCGGAGATTATCATGCCCAAAGATGATGCAAGACGAAAGTAACACAGAGTCTTGGATAAATGACTTGAGAAGGAGCAGAGAAATAAATAAAACCACTCCCTTTTGTTTCCTGGTTCTTGTAGCAGCCAAGTGCGGCCAGGTCACGTCCCTCGCTCCCTCCCTTACAGATTTCTCATCCATCAGAGATCAACTGAGGCAGGAAGACGAAGGAATGCGATGGCAAACAAACACATTGCTCACCAGAGTGAAAAAACGGCTCCTCGCTTAGCATTTCCTCCCAGAGCTCGAGAGACGGCTTAGAAGAGAACAAGCAACAACAAAAAAATTAAAATAGAAAAAAATAAATAAAATAAAAAATAAAAAGGGGGGGAGGAGGGGAATGTCGAGCTGTGAAGTATTCTTAAGTGTCTTTCTGCTGAGGCATGACACCTCTGCGGCTGACATCACGGCTTCTGCTGAAGGAGACAGGACCCTTCACTGTACATTCAGGATGAGTCAAGAACAAACAAGTAGATATGACTCGACAGGACATCAAGTCAGGACAGTCAACAACCAGATACGGCAATTTTGTGCTAAATTTAGCATGCATGTATCATGGAGTAAAGCAACATCATGATGACTCATCAGCGGTGGGCAAATCAGGAGCTCATGATCCTTCAATGGGTTCTGGATATCAATCAGGATTTTATTCAAGGGCTCAATTATTCAACCAGAAAAAGGAACTAAATCCTGGAAACTGCTGACTTTCCCAAAACCAAAAAAGTTTCATTCTGCATGTTTAAAAACGTAACACGCTTTACAATCAATTAGGGCTGTGCCGATAGACGATGCCATCGTCCATCGACGATGGTGGTCATCCATCACGATGGAGAGCCACCATCGTGATACCACGCCCCCCCCTGTCATAATCATGCATATACGGTATCATCTGGGCCTATTTAACCTAAAAAGTTAGTTTTTTGCTAGTTTAGTTTAATATATAAATATATAACAATTATAAATACATAATTATATAAATCATTATAAAGTAATATCCTATTACCGCTTGTTCACGTAGGCTATGGTGCAGGGACGTGCTAGTGAACATAACATGTGGTTACACAAATACAGTATGCTACTAATAATACATTTTGACTTCATTTTTTAGCCTACACTATACTTTTAATGTAAAATTTGTCATGTTGTTCAAACCAGGGCTTTGAACCAGAATTTTTTTCCTATTGGTTCGTTCCGAACAGAAACGGAATTTTAACGTTTCCGGTTTTGGGTTCCACCATTAAATAGACGTTCCCGAACCGGTTAGAACAAAAAAATTTCGTTCCCGGAACGGTTAATTACGTTCCCTGTCAGCTGTTTAACAAATGGCTATAAAATGATGTCTCTGTCTCATCCAGCTTAAGCCAAATGTAGGCTAATTCTATTACAACCTTCATTAAATAAGACAAGAAATAATTCAAAACAATTATTATTTCAAATGTTGGCGATTTGGATTCTCAGTATGTCTTCCCATCTACACAAACAGAAAAAGTGCCAAAAATGAAAGAGAATTCGTTTAGTGTGTTACCAAAGGCTAGTCAGGCCCTATAGAGGGCTACCGCATGACGTCACCGCGCCGTGAGATTTTGTTAGGCGCCATATTGGAAGACCAAGTACACATCTATGCAAGTACATACATACATAAAACAAACTACACCTGAAATGTAGCCAGGGCCGGTTCTGCCCTAATCTGGACCCGGGTGCAACATCGCGCAACCCCCCCCCCAAAAAAAAAACCAGTCTAAATCAGGATAACCATCACATAACTATAACTATAAACATTTTATATCAACTATTTTAACTAAATGGGCTATAATAAATAAGCCTGCAGGCAGCCACGGCGGGCTGCCTCAGAAAACTAACCATTTGTCCTACCTTAAAACTCGTTTTGCATTTTCTGCCTCCTTTTTTGTATTTTCGACCCTCCGTTTATTTTCTTTCCTTTTCTGAAAACCCGATTTGTGTCCAGACATTTTGTTCTGCTACCAACGAACTAACTCGTCAGGTCTCATCTCTCGAGCCCGCGATGATTCCCGTGGGAAGGGCAACAACTGATACATTTTTACAAACAGCCAATAGGGAGCTTGCATCGTTCAGGCTCTTCTTTGCTCAGACACTCAGTAATGCACTTACTCACTTATCACGTGAAGACGTGATAGTCCACCTTCCCGCTCTCTCCATTCAGTCAGCGACCGTCACACAGGAAGTGAACCCCAGCGGGTCATAGAAACTTGCGCAGGAGAAGAATGACTTTTTTATTTGTAGGCTACAGAAACTTTGAGGAACGAAATAAAAACCGGTATTAACCGGTTACCATTATTTTTAATAAGCGTTTCTGTTCCGGAACATAAAAAAATAATAAAGTTTCTGGTTTCGTTTCTGTTCCATGTGAAATAGAAAAAGTTCCCGGTTTTCGTTTTCGTTCCTTGAACCGGTTCAAAGCCCTGCTTCAAACAAATAGCCACTATTAACGACTTCAGTCGGGAAATATTGCACCTTATCAAACGGCAGTGAAGCGCAGACTTCGGCAGAAGTCAAATAACTTTAATCTGGTAAACAGGCCTACTTTCAGACACAAAATGGTCCACTCTGAGCCATAATGTCAAACCAAATGGAAGAATGAAGGTGATTCTGACAAATGTAAAGACAGTAAAAAAAAAAAAAAAAAAAAACAATATTAAATCATGATTTTAAAAGCTGGCGCAATAATTCAAACACTAATAAATTGGAAAAATTAGCACGTTCAGGTGCGCACTAAAGGCCGAAACACATCTTCAATTGATATGGTGTAAATAAACAATGAGTAATAGCTTAAGTGTAGTTTCTTCTCCTAGTTTGAATACTAGTCTTTCATTGTTAGAGCAGATTAATATCTTGGCGTGATCAGTGAGTGCTCGGGGAGGTTCATTTCCACCTGCGCTTTGCGCAGCTCATTTCTCCGAAGCCAGCTGTGCGCAAACGCAGTGTTGACTGCTCGGCAAACTCCAAACGCTCGGTCTGTACTGGCCCTCTGTTGCGCAAGCGAGTTGGTTATGGCCAGGTTCAAATTGTGCCCAAAACAACTTAACCACGGCCATTTCAATTGCCTGATGGCTGCGACAATATTCGCCCCGTTGTTATACAGGCGATCTTTTTCTCCTCTATTTTCCATTCGGCAAGTGTCTCGCGCAATGCGTCTTCTAAATTGTCTGCTGAATGTGTCTCTGGCATGAAACTCGTCTGCAGGCATTCGGACTGCATTGCCCACTCTCGGTCCACATAATGTACGGTAGCTGACATATAGGGCATCATGTTGCAGCTGGACCACATATCCGTTATCCAGGCCAAATATTCCACATCACCTAGCGCTTTTTTTTCTTTACGTGCCAAAGCATCGGATGAGTATCTAATACTTTTAATAATAATAATAATAATAATAAATATATTTAATAATGTGGTATTAAAATCCTCCCCCCGCCCACGATATGATCGTCCATCACGATGTTTGCACTGTAAACATCGCCGATGCCAATTAAGGGGACATCGCACAGCCCTACAATCAATCATGTATATGAGTAGCACGCTGTGTGAGCACAATCGCCATCAGGCGCGTTAAAATATAAATAACTTTTCTCGAATTTCACCAAAACTCATTGAATTTTCAGCATTGTAAGAGAACTCCCTAAAGTATTATTCAGCAAAACCCCAGAATGATAGCACAAATCTAGAATTTTTAACAGAATTTTAGTTCTTAAAATTTAACATAATTATGGACGTCACGTGTAACATTTACACCCGTGAAAAATCACTTTGAATGCTGTTTTGAAAGTTTTGATCAAATATTCTCTATAATAAAAAAAAAAAAAAAATGCTTAAATATTATAAACAGTCTTTTAATGTATCAAACAATTTTGATAAAGCAGGGAAATTCGGAAGAAAATTTGTTTTTTCTTTTGCTTGTTGTGCACGCCACGCTACCAAAATCTAACTAACCCCTTCACGAACAATTCCAACTTTCATGGACTTGTAGCACGAATAAACCTTTCAAAAAATATATACCGGTAATACTTCTCACTCAGTAAATTAGAATCCTGGTGATTTATATCCTCGTAGCTTCAGTAGATCTAGAGATTTAGTCGATTTAGTAAATCCCAAACGCTGTGAAACACGCCAGCCGTCTATGGTGAGAAGTGCTGCTGTAGTTGAGAAACTCTCGTTTCTCCCGCTTCCAGCTAACTCCGTGACCCCGACCAAAATAACAATGTCACGCTCATCACTTAAGGATGATTTATGCCAAGTTTCACGGAAAAATACAGCGAAATAAACTTGCTAGAAGCATTTTTCAAAATCCCAAACATTATGAAACATTTCTTGTAGGGTTTCAGGTTACAAATTTCGAGAATAGAGAAATTGCGGCGCAAAAGTTTGCCACTAAACTCGCGAAAATGCTCCATCCTAGCGAGTTTCACAACCGAACTAGGCTACGTGACAGTCCGTGACCACCCAGGAATGTTCTAGAAGGTACGCTTCTAGGCTAGCCTGGCAAGCCAGACTAAATGTGAATATTTAGTCTGGTCTCGGTCGTAGACATTTCCGAAGGGTGGGAGGAACAACCCGTCGTCTTTCAAACGGTCTCTGTGCGTATAGGCCAACGCTCTGACCAATCAGCGCAACAGTGACTGTGACGTAGTCAGAGCGACAGAAAGCAGTGGAGGAGACCTTGAAATAAATAATTTTTCAAAATGCGTATTAATTAATAAACAGGTTCTAGATATTAAGAAGTTTGGAGATAATGACCACAAGTTTGGAGTCTGTACCACATACTTAACATACACTCTTTTTTTTCCCCCAAGTGTTTTTCAAGTGTTTGCTTAAACTGTTTTTGAGAGTTTTTATTTAGTGGTGTTTGGTGAAATAATTTCCCTTAAATTTAAAATAACGGGAAAATAAGAAACAATCAAAAAGTAATGTTTCAAAGCTGTTTATTAATTCTTCGTACTGCACAAACTAGCCCCATCCTTTTGGCTACGAGCGGAGCCAGCTGGTAGATCAGACTTTTGCCATAGCCGGTCGGCAAAACGGCGAAAACGTCCTTCTTGAAAAGGAATGAGCGGAGAGTCTCTTCCTGCTCATGTTTCAACGAAAACTCCAAGTCTAATTCTTCTAAAACTGATTCCAAAGCGGAGTCAAACGCGCGCTGTTCACTAGCCGTAGCCATCTTTCCTGTTGTGCTTTCTCCAGCGTCACGCAGCCTTGTCGTCAATCCTGCAAAAGTCCGCCCAAAGAATCCAAACAAAAACCTTGCGTTGTGATTGGCGGGCACGATTTGATGCCCGGGGTGTTTTGTTGATATGGTGCGAGGCTAGACCCACTCGTAGGCAAAAATATTTTTGGCCGCTAGGCGGGTGGGTCTAGTTTACTAGGCTACTTCTAGGCACGTGCGATCGACAAAGACGCCACGTGAAGGTAGTATTTCCACTGTCTTATGACGTTTTTGCTTGTTTTAGCGCGATAAACAATGCATTATGGGTAATCATTAAAATGCTGATTTCAAGGTTAAAATGGGTAAAAACAACTAATTTATATAGATATTGTAAAAATTGTGCCTAATAGTTATTTCAGTACATAAAATCAAAACCTGAATTTTTAATTTTTTTCCCTACGTTACACCAGTGTGCATCTATAGCATGCTACTCATCGTATCGATGCTGTAACTACAACACGCGCTTACGAAACCTAACACCTGCTGCACTACATACATCAACCGAGGTGTGATCCGGTTAATTTTTTACGCGGTGGATTAATTAGCATGTATCAGGGATCGAAACGGGAATTTGGGAGCACTGGTCCATTTGGACCTCTCAGAGGTACTGGTCCGAATGGAGTAGCACTGGTCCGTATTTATAATTACAAATTTCAAGCCGATTTTATATATTTATTCATATAATACAACCATATTATACACGAGTGATCAAGTTCAACTGTCTATAAACTTCTTCTTCAGTCATCTCATTATCATCACAATCTTCGAAACCTTAGGGCTTAGGTTGATTGATCTGTGTATCCTTGCTGGTGCTCGGTTGATTCGGCTCATTCGGATTCCTAGATGGATTGGTGGATGATTTGGGTGGAATGGTGGATGACTTCTTGTGAACACTCTTGAATAAGGGCCACATACTTGTTGAGCGATATCCGTTTGTTTTGATAGCTGTCAGAAATGTCAAGCCAAGGACTTTTAAACTTCGCGGGGGTTTAATCTATCTGACCAATAGCGGTTCAAGTTACATTTGTCTTCACGGGCAGCAACGAAAATGAACAGGAAGAAACGAAACTTCGCGCAGCCATGCTGCATGTAGCGGTGTATACTGCGCACGTAAACAATATGGCGGCGCCCGTGTCTATGCCAACTTGACAAATGTCTCACAATCTATTGAAATTATCGTAAAAAACGGTAAAATAGACCAAGTTCTGCTTAAAATGGGCAAGAATCGTTGATAGAAACCATCTAGGCAGTGAGTAGTTTGATATATATAGCGTGGCGAGCCAGTCACCCACTTGGTCGAGTACATGTTGTCACTAGTTTCCCGTACCCTTTCCAACTCGCATTGGCGAGTGTGCGACCGCCCGTTTCGATCTCTGATGTATGGATCTTTTCATAATGAGGAATACGTGGAAAACACTGATAACCAGAACGTCAAGGACGTAACGTAGTCGTTCATCTGGCCTGCCATCAAAACAACCATGACGGCCAAACCATCAAACAGAACTGAAACATGATGACGCGAGAGAGGACCGACCTCTACGACTAATTGTTTCCAATAGGGAAAAAAAAAAAAGGACTACATTTTGTTCCCCAAAACATCGATCAGAACTGAATTCGCATGATACAATTCTAGTCAGAAGAGAAATGTGTTAAGTTGATCTAATTACTAATTTGTTAGCAAAAAACCAACCAGACGGTCGAGTTCTTTCAAACAAAACAATCAGAACTGAAACCCATTGAGAACGGAGAGAGGGAGGAGACACGATTTAAAGTGCCATTCCACCATTGGATGTATTCTTTGGCATAAAATACAATATATTTTATGACATGACTAGACAGAGAAATCTTTTAGCTTCAAAATGATATATCAAACAATTTTTTGACAACAAGTATATTAATTTTGTGACCAAAGTCACCTACCCTTTTAATTTCCGCACGGTAGTGAAACGTGATGTCATCGGCAGGTTCCCCTTCTTGTGTACCACGTGTCGGTCTATTTTTAGACCAGGAAACGCCCAAAGTGAGAGAGTCATTTCTCCTCGTGTATGGGGGCCAAAAAAATTGCGAAAAATTTTGAGTTAATCTTTCAGTTAGCTAGATTTATTGGTATTAGCTAGATTTATTGGTATTATTTTTATCGCGTTCTATCCGCCATTGCTGATAATCTGTGCCACGTCACACGTCACGTGGTACACAAGAAGGGGAACCTGCCGATGACATCACGCGCGGAAATTAAAAGGGTAGGTGACTTTGGTCGCAAAATTAATATACTTGTCATTGTCAAAAAATTATGTTTGATATATCATTTTGAAGCTAAAAGATTTCTCTGTCTAGTGATACCATTTATACATGTTGTCAAAATATATTGTATTTTATGCCAAAGAATACATCCAATGGTGGAATGGCACTTTAACTGAAAATAAACAAAACAAACGACCGAGTTTTGCTCCTCGAGAGAAGATCTACCCAAAACGTCAATCGGAACTGGAATCGGATGAGAAACCAGAGAGAGAGAGGAGAGACAGTTTTCGTGAGAGGCCTGGAAAATTCTTTAATTTGACCTAATTAGTAACGCGTTAGCAAAAAATTTGACAAATCAAGTTGCGTGTGAAGTGATGAGTTCTTTCAAACGAAACAATTGGAACAGAAACCCGTGGAGGGGTGATGGAGGAGATACGATTTAACTGAATCGCGGACGGCCGGACGACAGACGCCACGCCATGGCAACAGCTCATCGGCCTTACGTGCGGCTTTATGTGTAGCATACAGTGCAATTTAACATGTTGAGGAAAAAAAAAAAAAAAAATGCTACCATGGGACAGGTTTTTGTTTTTTAAATACCTGACCCAATCCACACCACCCGACCTGCAAAAAATACATTACTCAACCACCCAAACCTGACCCAACCTTCAAACCACCAACTTTATCTTGTATCGTAATGAAAGTTTCTGACTTGCGCTTCCTGAACTCGCGATATTTTTCCAGAAAGCTTACCTGAACCCCCAGGACCCGCTGGTTATGTTTTGACCCGTGCGTCACTACTAGCTGGACTCCAATAATAGTTACTTTTGTTAACATCTCGTAGCCAAAATCAACTTTGGGACTTTTACCCCTTACCTGAGGTCACAAACTCAACGCACTACGCAAGAACTAACTACAGTAGGGAATTTATACACTTGTTTTTGCATTTGTTCGCATCTAACGAACCGTTCGCATCTACGGTAGCTTACCCTTGGTGTTGGCGATAAATTTGTAATCACTTCGGTTTCCACGAGGCCGGACAGCGCACTGGAGCTGTTGGGCTAGCGAATAAAAGTTTATGGCTTGTTCACACGTACTTAGCATAAAATCTTACGTCTGTGCTCAAGCTACACTGACCCTCAGTAAGTCGATACCTATTTTTGGACGTCTGTGATCATAAACATGGCTCCAGGTATGGTGTTTCTAGCCTGACCTTTCCTCATACCGGTCATCTACCGGAGGCAAATCTAGTGAACTCCGCTTATCTGTGGAAGATTAGCAGGACATCCAACACCTCTCTCAAAGTGCTCCTTTATCATAACCCACTATCAGGCTCTCAGCAAGCCGCGACATACACAAGCCAGATCCCTTCTAATCCCAACCAATCAAACAGGACATGGACCGTGTGGTCCAGGGAGCACAAATATCATCAAGTCGCATAATTTCTCTCTCTATAAAGAGCTCTGCAGACTTGAGATTTGGGAGCAGACACGTGTTACGCCCCGACCAGCTGGTGTGGGTTGCGAATGGAAAAACCAAAATGGCACTTTTTAAAAAAAGACCAACATGACGTAACCCAGGCTCGGAGTGATATTTTCACACAGGCACTCCTTATCCTTACCTTCATCCCACGTACATCATGAGAAAGGCAGAGCATGTTAGCCTGTTACTAAAAAAAGCCGTTAGGCCGGAACGCTTAATAACAACGATGAGTCCATGATGACTGTCTCATCACACCTCCAAGGCTGGATCAGGAAATCCGAAGCACGCGTGAGGAAGCTCGATATTCATTCGATTCAAAAAGGGAAAACATGTGACGCATGCAGTGCACAGCCATGGATGCTTTCGAAGTCGTGAAAACGTTTGCGAGATCCACATTTCGGCCGTGCAACCAAAGCAAATTCAAAAGTAATCCCAAGGGCTTGTTTTCCGTCAGAATCTTATTAATATGGCTGATCTATCCTACCGCCTTTGTTAGGCGTTTCAAAAACAAACCATGAGGCTTACGCAAGCATAAAGAGGTCTTTGATGTCCTGGCTGCATATCCATTAAACCCAAGAGCAAAAGATTTTACGAGGAGTTTGAAGCATTGAATTAATTTTTCCGAACTCGCCATGTGCGGCTTTAGAAGGTTTGACTCGCGGGCCATGACAGAGAGCGCGCACGTTCAATATGGACCCTTTTTTACTAAAAGAGCTTTATATAGACACAGCACTGTTTATCTCAAACATGCAGAATGTTAAGCGGTCCTCCCCCCCACCCCCCAACTCCTCTTACGTGAGGTCTGGATGCAAAGTATTTCACTCAACCGAACCAAGTCTTCGACAAAAGAACAAAAAAAAAGCAACTAATCTGACTGGCGTACGTGCCAGGGTCATGGGTGTCGAAGGCTCATTGATTCGCATGGGGCGCGAAGGCTTGCCCATATGGTCCAATCCATAAGAACAGAAACGCTCCTGTAGCACAAACTGCTGAAAAAGTTAATGCTGACACCTTTCTGCTTTCGCCAGCGTTCACTTTTCCAGCAGTTTGTGCTACAGGACCATTGGACTGTATGGGCTAGCCTTCGTGCCTCATGAGAATCACCCTATCGCCGGTTCACCGGTTGTCCTTTGGATCCTTGGCCAATTTTAGTAGCCACTAACCAGGCTTGTAGTACTCGAGTCCGACTCGTGCCCTAATTTTAAGGACTCATGACTCGACTTGAGCACTGATGACTCAGACTTGTGCATTCAAGTGCACATCACGGGTAAATTCAGGAGCGAGATCAACGTAATTCTCCTATTTTATATTAAACTTTGGTCAAATATCGGTCACATTTTGTGCAATTTTTTTACGTTCCGCAATACCAGAAAAATTCAGTTGAAATCGAGCCATTTGAGGCGAATTGGTCCGCCTCTGAAAAAACTTTGCATTTGGATTTCCCGGCAAACGTTGATTTTCGTAATGTCACATGCGGGACGCCTCCTTCTGAATCCTACGTCAGCGCTGGTTTGTTTATGAGAAAACGACCTGGTGGTTTTCTGCAAATTTCTTCAACGTTATCGCGTAATTATTAAAATGGTTAACAGATGTATCGTAGGAGGGTGTACAGTAGCAACACCAATCATGATGGGATTAGTACTCATCGTTTTCCAAAAGACCGGACAATGAGCGAGAAATGGGAGCGCTTGGTCTACACAGGCTGTGCACTGAAACCGTGCAAAGCTCTCGCAGCCTGCTGGCGCTTCCGCAGGTAACGTCACGAATCTGGCTCCAGACTCGCTTGGGATTTTTCCAGACACGTTTTGTTGTTTTATTTTTTTCTGCTGTAGACAGATGTGCAAAATTACCATTCTGGATGAGTGTGTAAAGGGACATACTTTCATATTAAAAAAAAACAAAAACAAAATTGGTCCAGAATATGCACTTTAACTGCATTCGGACTTGTGAATTGGAGACGAGGACTCGGATTTTCTTTATTTTTTGCAGCACGTTCTACGTTCAGCTGCGCACCTTGGCGCGTGCTCTGGACAGCGCACACCAAGCCAAGCGGACTCTCGTGTGCTCGCCGTAAACAACTCGCACCTGCACAGGATTAAAGGCGCAATCAGCGCGCCGATATAAAAACTGCGAAAAACATACTTACTTTGCGAAGTATTGAGTCGCATTGCTGACACATTACCGAGTCTTATTTCCTTATTTAGTTTTCTGATCCAACACCTGACTGTTCTTTCTTGCTGCCGAATATATATTGCTGCCTTGAGAGGTGCCATTGCAATGAGATAATCAGTGTTATTCACCCAAGTACAGGAAGGGGTAACAGGAAGGAAGGTCATTCATTAGGCTTGCTGATTCGGCAAAAAAAAAACCTACCCGCATTGAATCATTATTTAAAGGAACAGGAAGAACAATCAAAAGTATTGTCAAGGGTCTTTGTGGTTGCTGACAGCTGATTTGATAAAGTGCAGCTCCACATCAGAATTGGTCATGGATTCCAGCTGCACGTCGTCACGTCCCGTTCGTTCACCTGCCCTGCTTCAAAAAGGCTTTTTAAGGCGTGACTGCACAGTGGGAGTAGAGCTGACGACGGAGCGAGTGTCTTGTTTCTATTTACAGAGGATGATCTATGAGGGACTGATGATGATGATGATGTGAAAACACTTCAAGTAAGCACGGTATGGTTTCTTTTGCTTCACACACGCACGCTACAGAAACCACGACATCACCCCACTGAGACGCAAACAAACCAGAGGGTTTTAAAAGATCACCACCACGCAGGGCTTTGAACCGGTTTAAGGAACGAAAACGAAAACCGGGAACTTTTTCTATTTCATATGGAACAGAAACGAAACCAGAAACTTTATTATTTTTTTATGTTCCGGAACAGAAACGCTTATTAAAAATAATGGTAACCGGTTAATACTAGGGCTGGGTATCATTAGATACCTCACGATACGATACTATGGCGATATTTTGCCCACGATAACAATAATATCACGGTACTGCGATTCTGCGATAATCGATATATTGCAAGAAATTTCAACCACATCACGATATCTGTCACTGAAGAAAATCAGAATTTATTGACCACTGTAAAACATAACTACACACTCTTGCCAGACATATATTTGTCTCGATTCCACTGTTGGCAAAACCAAGAGTTGCTTCACTACAACATACAGAAAATTCCCATTTCTGTGCTAGTATTATCAACTTTTCTGTAAGCATGGACACATCAGTGCTGCTTAACAAGCAGAATCAAATTGTTTTATGAAAACTTAAAACTTGCACTGCAGACTGCACATACATTTCAGTGCTAACACTAATATCAATTTGTTCTTTGTAAACTTGAGAACATATACCGGAGAACATTTAACTTGTGCTTATTCTGCAGGAACAACACACTGTCTGAAACACAGTGAAAAGTGCAGTGTGCATCTTAGTCTCCTACTGCGCATGCGCGAAGCCGACTGCGCATGCGCAGAACACATGAATCAGCAAGTTCTCATACAGACCGGTTTATTATTCAAAACAAGGCATTACAAATTATTTGACTCGGCCAAAGACTCGACCAATATGCACAAAACATAAAAATCGGCAAATGCGTGAAACACTCACCGATTTTCTATCAGCCCAGCTGATCGGTAGGACAAAACTACTGTTGAATTTTCCTACCCTCCTGGATTTCGCGCATGCGCAGTAGGCTTGGTAGGACAAATCCAAGAGGTAGGATAACTTTACAGAACACCGGCTCACTGTTTTTTTCTCCTTTCCTTTGGAATCCAAAGTGCCTCCAAACATCTGCCTTAAAATTCGGCGGCGTCTCTAGGTTTACGCTAACAGCCATGCTTGATTGGTTTTTTTCCTCACTGCAACCGCCGGGGAAAAAACAGAAGACGAAGAGTGCCTTGCAGTGAGGGAGCGGCACAGCGACACCTCGCGGAGCGGAGGTGCGGAAGTCGTACTGGATTTACAACCCGTCTGAAACATGATTTATTATTTGAAAAAATATCGATATTCAAATTTTGAGTATCGATATTGAATCAGAAGACAAAGTATCGCGATATATCGCCGTATCGATATTTTTTGCACACCCCTAGTTAATACCGGTTTTTATTTCGTTCCTCAAAGTTTCCGTAGCCTACAAATAAAAAAAAGTCATTCTTCTCCTGCGCAAGTTTCTATGACCCGCTGGGGTTCACTTCCTGTGTGACGTTCGCTGACTGAATGGAGAGAACGGGAGGGTGGACTAGTATCACGTCTCCACATCTTAAATAAGAGGTAAATATTGCAGTCTATCGTTATTCAAAAACGTCAATTTCAAACACGATATCAATATATTTGTCCACGTTAATGAGAGGCTCGCGAACATTAAATGACGTTAACCTCTGTTAGCCTATCAATGCATAGGGCCTGACTAGCCTTTGGTAACACACTAAACGAATTCTCTTTCATTTTTGGCACTTTTTCTGTTTGTGTAGATGGGAAGACATACTGAGAATCCAAATCGCCAACATTTGAAATAATAATTGTTTTGAATTATTTCTTGTCTTATTTAATGAAGGTTGTAATAGAATTAGCCTACATTTGGCTTAAGCTGGATGAGACAGAGACATAATTTTATAGCCATTTGTTAAACAGCTGACAGGGAACGTAATTAACCGTTCCGGGAACGAAATTTTTTTGTTCTAACCGGTTCGGGAACGTCTATTTAATGGTGGAACCCAAAACCGGAAACGTTAAAATTCCGTTTCTGTTCGGAACGAACCAATAGGAAAAAAATTCTGGTTCAAAGCCCTGCCACCACGACATGAAAAGTCATCGAGTACTTGCTGACTCAAACTGGCTGATCTGCCAAAACCTGCTGCTTGGCCTGTTCTTTATGTGCTGTGTTGACAGCGTAAACAGCTTCCTCAATTTTGAGTGATCAAGCCAGCGAGAACGGTAGTTAATAATTTATCTCCTCATGCTCAGGAATGTCACAAATCAACCCCGGCAATCGTTTAACTGGAGGTGGCGACTTGATAAACGGGAAAACCAAGGTTAGGTGAAGCTGCAACGCGGACAGCGCTGTCGGAGCGAGCTGCCAGGAAAGGGACGCTGCGTCCTTAGGAAGAGGAATTTGCTGAATCCCGAATCTCGACCCAAGTCCAAAGCGTGATGAAGCACAAGCTGGAAATGGCAGGAATAAAGTGTAAAATATAAGCTTTTACTCTCAAGGTTGTGGTCAGTGCGGTCTCTCCTTAAAACGGCCTGCACGTTAAATACATCAGTATCGCCAGATCTCGACCCGAAACACTAAACGAGGATCGAGTTGTTTTCCAGTCGGATATATCGACGCAATTTATTGTTAAATGCTGCTGACTGGCATGACAAGCAATCAATGGTCTTTAATTAGATAAGATAAATATGCATATCTTTTTTTACATGGCAAAGCAGAATACAAAAAATGTTTTTATATACACACACACACACACACATCACATCACAAAACATCAGGCCGTTCTGTGGCTGGGAAGTTATTTAATTTGAGGAAGTCCGTGTGCGTACGCATGCGCAGGTTTACCTTCTTCTTTTGGGTTTTACAGCAGCTGGCGTTCACAGTAGGGCTGCTCGATTATGGAAAAAATAATAATCACGATTATTTCAGTCAATACTGAAATCACGATTATTCAAACGATTTTTTGGAACAATGCATTTATTCAGCATTTCTCTTTAAAACAAAAAAAACCTCTGTTATTGATCATTTATGTTCACCTTTCTTTCAAACTGAAAATATAGTCTAGAAAAACTTAAAGGAACAGTCCACCGTACTTCCATAATGAAATATGTTCTTCTCTGAATTGAGACGAGCTGATCCGTACCTCTCCGAGCTTTGCGCGACCTCCCGGTCAGTCAGACGCGCTGTCACTCCTGTTAGCAATGTAGCTAGGCTCAGTATGGCCAATGGTATTTTTTGGGGCTGTAGTTAGATGCGACCAAACTCTTCCGCGTTTTTCCTGTTTACATAGGTTTATATGACCAGTGACATGAAACAAGTTCAGTTACACAAAATGAAACGTGGCGATTTTCTATGCTATGGAAAGTCCGCACTATACCTTCTGCGCGCTTCGACAGCGCATTGATACCTTCACTCAGAGTTGTACCATTTTTTTTTTTTTTAGACAGGGCGGACGGACCAGGGCATTCGCCCGCCTGGCCGTGCCCGAAGAGGAGTGAAGGTATCAATGCGCTGCCGAAGCGCGCAGAAGGTGTTAGTACACCTGTCATTATAGTGCGGACTTTCCATAGCATAGAAAATCGCTACGTTTCAATTTGTGTAACTGAACTTGTTTCACGTCACTGGTCATATAAACCTATGTAAACAGGAAAAACGTGGAAGAGTTTGGTCGCATCTAACTACGATTTCGTGGAATAACTGTTCAATATTCCCTGAGGGTGACGTGAATATTGGTGAATATCATCCCAGGTGAAGCCGAGGTTAATATTCACGGAGCCCGAGGTGGATAATTGTTTTAGTATAAATTCATATTAAAAAAATTTCAATCTTCAAAAACAGCATGTGAATGTAATAAAGGTGTGGCGAAGACGGACTTGCGTTACTCATCTATGCCAAGTTGCATAAAACCCTTTTGCTTTGAAATCGATAAAATAAAATCCCAATCCTACCATAACTTTGAACGGTTTTCGACCAAACTTCGTAGCATCTTTAGTTCTCTTAGGAACAGCATTTTCTTTCATTTGTAATTCTTCCTCACTTACAGTGACAAAGTGATTGGCCGCCATTTTGCCGAGTCACTCGAGGTGATTCTCGAGAAATCGTTCAACCAATCAGCGTACGTGATTTTCTATAAATCGCCTGCGTAGTTATACCAATAATCGACAGATCTTCAGGCAGGAAAATTCGAATGCGGCGTCACACACCAGCTGAATTACATTCTTCGTCATGACGCCTGAAAGTAGTTCGGCCAAAGATCATCGGAAACTGACTTTCCAAATTTTAGCTATCGAGCTCATTTTTGATGGGGGAAAAAAAACCCGAACACTCAGCAGTTTATTAACTTGCAGGAAGTACTGTAGCTCCGTACCACGTCACTACAGTTTGACGGAATTTACATCCTTCGGAAGAAAACGTCTCGTCAACTCAGAATTCCGAAGGAAGTCGAACGCAGCGTAACCATAACAGATCCTCTAAAGCCTAGGTCACAACCGGACGTACGATTTTTTTGGCGTTTCCCAAATCGCTGCGTTTTTTTGGTTCGTGGAGAAAGACGCACGTTGGCCGTAAGTTTGTCTTGCAACCTGAAAAAAACCGTAAGCGCCCGTAGTTTTTGTTTGACATGACGAAGAACCTCTGTGGCCAGTCTGCGGCCAGTCTACGGCTCAAAAATCAGCACGTCACACGCGCACCCTCCGTGCGTTTCTTGCGTTTTTTGCACGTAGACCGTCCGTAGGAGCACGTACGGCCGGTTGTGACCGAGGCTTAAAGGAGGATTCGATATCTAAGCAACGTTATCTTCATTACGTAGACGATTAAAGCAAAAAAGTGAAATCGGTTCACACGGCCAGGGGCAATTGTGCATTTTTGAATGAGCGTCAACTGATGTTAATTATTAGCCAAATAAAACCCGGTCTTTCTTTGTCCTGATGCACAACCTGGACGTGTTTAAGATCGTCTCGTGATTCTGTGGGTAATGCAGGAAAGGAAATGACTCATTCCTCTGATACAGTCCACACAGAGCTTATCGTGCACAGCAGGTGGTGGCACAACAGACTGAAAGGTAACAATCTGTTACCACGAGACGTGATGAACAAGTGTGTGTGTGTGTGTGTGTGTGTGTGTGTGTGTGTGTGTGTGTGTGTAGCTACAAGAAACGTCGAGCCAGCAAGCAGTAAGAAACATTACAATTAGCCTAATTCACTCCCCAGAGTGCGTAGCAAATAAAGTTACGGAGTATCTGAGTGGAGCACAGTACGGATACCAGACCCAACGCACACAAGCCCCGACTGTTCCTCACAGGACGTCATTCAGCCTTCACAATCAGCTCGAGTGGTGACGGCTACCTCAGACAAAAACGCACTTCCCAGCACCTTAAACTCCAACGCTAGAGACGCAACGTCCTGCTCCTTACCGCATCACGAATCTGTAAATACAGACGTTCCAGCGAGTGAGCTCACTCTCACTGCACCAGGACTGCGGTGGCATGATATCATCATCAGGTTAGGCTCGTATGGATCACCACGAGAAACATTTGTCCCTAACCTCACCACCATTAGCTGGCAGGCTGCAGTGTGTGTGTGGTTTGGGATTTGGACATGTGCACTCCTGCTGCTGGGTATGGAAAAAAAAAAAAAAAAAATGACGTTTCTGTAAAAACCAAGGCCATCCTTAAAAAAAATCCGTTTCCTGTCCACCGGGTGAGCAAAAAAATTTTCAGTCGGGAGGGACGGATTTTTTTTTTTTTTTATATATATATATATATGGATGGATAAGATATCGCAATGCTGTGTTTGCTTTTTCTTTCAGTACTTTTTTATTACAAAAGCAGACACATTTAATAAAATACGACGGTTTAATCAACTGAAACTTTAAGTTAGCATTTTAAATGCTGACTGCAACATTTGCAAAACTTTTACAAAGGTACTTAAAATGTCCGACACACGGACTTTTTGTAGTTCTAAATCGAGCGTTAGGCCTAGTTCGGATGAAATTACACTATTAAAATGATCACTGAATGATTTGTTTTTCTGAATCTTTACTATTTTGTTGTTCGCTAGAATACCATTTTGCGATTTCACACTTAAGCGAATGTTTGAAAACTCCGGATCTCCTTCCTTCATGGTGGCGGCCATTTTTTTGTGCCGCACGGCGCATGCGCAGAGATGATTCAGTTCGGAGTGCGCGCGCACTCGGCGTAGTGTGTCGGAGGGAACAGAAGCAGAGATGACGCTTATTTTGTCTCCGGTAAACCAGTCTTCTCTCGTTCAATTACGTGCTGGCATCAAAAGACACCGTTGGTTGTAAATGAAGCCAAACTGAGTGGTTGGAGTGTATTTTCATACACAAATGGAGAAATGTTGGCTGAGTGTGTAATTGTGTAGCCCCACTGCAGACCGTTGTCGTTGTTAATTCATAGCATGCTCAGCTGCATGAATGTGTCATGCACCGAAAATAAGAGATTTACAAGCCAGGAACGCCTCATGATGCAATACGCAAGAAAAGAAAGAAGATTTACTGCCATTTTACTTTGTATTTGAGTAAAGTGAATAAATAAATGGTCTGCGGAAAATACATTTAATCCTGGGAACTGCGTGCACAGGAGTTTATTTTGTGTTTCCCCCCCCCGGCTGGCTACTTATTTGTCATGGCTGGCTAGTATGAGCCTTAGTGGAAAGCCCTGGGAATGCGGAAATGTCAAGTTCGATTTTAGATTCACGAACCCGAAAAACTGGTGTTAAAAAAAAAAAATTTCAACCACACAAACGGCACTCACCCGGCCGGTGGACCGGAAACAGAACATTTTTTAATAATGGCCCAATGACTTTTTTTTTTTGAAGAAACCCAATAAGGCACCGCGTGGATGGGTTAATGCACACAAGCGCGCACACCAGAGGTGGACGATATGATCAAATATATCATGATACTCAAAGATCACTCAAAACACACACACATTTCCAAGAAGCTGCAAGCGAAAACAAAACGCTAGAATTTTTATATAAATCATTTTTTAAAAAATAATGAATAAATAAATAAATTTCACATTATTTAAGATCTACATCAATAGAAATGCAGAAATATTAGAAGAAATTGTTAAACATTAAATCATGAAGATTGTAAAATGTTAGTTTTCATGAAAAAAATGTGCTTCCTATCAGTCTGTAATCTAATTAACTAAATAAAAATGCGAATTAATGAATTAAAAGTAGTTAAACAATAGACAAAATTACACTCAAATATATTTACAGAAAAAAATTTTTTTTAAAAAAGGTTGGGAAAAAAAATCCAAGGGGGGAAAAAAAAAAAATTTGTTTACTGCTACAGTTTTTCCCCCTCATTATACTAATCGCTTTCATTTCATTTACACTTCTTGTTCATTAATTAGGTAATCATATCATTTAATTCCTTCACTTTGTCTCAGATCATTTTTGCTTTATTAGTATCACACATAGTATTGCTCAAGTTTCAAATCTGACTTATTTCTCATATCTCCAGGATTTAAGTTCAAATTGCTTGAAATTGAATTCAGAACATCATATTTTTTACAGAATTAGAAATGTTTATCCATTCGAGATACTACAAAATCAAAAGATTGAAGAGACGGCTTAATTTTTAGAAAACGGCCGTAATATTCCGTATGAGGATCACATGGTCCAAAACGGGCCTCGTTAACCAATGAGATCAAATGTTTTTTTCCTTAACTTTTTAATTTTCAAGATATTTACATGGAAATTGGCAGCACAGAGATGGTTGGATACTGAATACAAAGTTTGAAAGACGAGTCAAAACCAATGATTCAAATTAGTATTAATGATGCTAATTAGGTAAAAATGTCCACTCTCTTCTTCAAAGTTTCACCTTTATTTGTGCGATATAAAGCTGATCTTAACTCTCATTTATACATCACAAATCAGGAGAAATCAAATGTTAATTATAAATAAAATCTGCATTGAAATGTCATTCACATCTACCATTCTCCATCGTAATAAAAGATTATTTCTAATCCCGTCTTTGTGCTCTGTAGGGCTTTGTACTTCTCAAAAGTACAGCCTACTAGTGTTTATATGAAAGAATGATAATATTCACAGCTTTCAAGTCTAACCTCAAAAAAAACCTTGTGATCCACATCCAATAAACAATTCATTCCCATTAACCTAACTGAAATCGACGCTCGCATTTCTGACTTCCGGCTCTTAAAATCTCATTCCGACCGCTCGATATATTTTTGATTTTTCATCGAATCAGTTTAATTTGAAAAAAAAAAAAAAGTAGGTAAAGCTTAGCTTTAGCTAAGGGCTGGGTTCAAAAGATCGATCCACGATCCGATATCGATTCATGTTCAAAAAATACGAGATCGATTCAAAAATGTGTGGATCGATCTCTTCCAGGTGGCTATAGGCACTATTTTCTCGACCGCGTAAGGACCGCTATAAAAAGCGGGTGCCGGCAAACGAAACTGAAACTTAAGAACGCGAGATGGCTGAAGCTGCACAGCTAAAATCACCACCTGGCCTGAAAGCTGATGTATGGCATTACTTTGGATTCAAACGTTACGAGGACAGAGACGAAGTCGACAGAACAAAAGCAGTGTGCAAACTGTGCCACATAGAGGTAAAATATAGTGGCAATACAACCAATCTCCGCAACCACTTATCCAGGCACCACGCCGACACAGTTTCAGCTAAACCTGCGGCGAATCAAACTGCACTGGAGAAGGCATTTGGTGTTAAATTACATGCACAAACACATATGGGGCTGTTCCTGTCAACAGGGACAGTTTTTACTTTAAAGTGACAATCCAGCAATATCTAAGTAGATCGATATCGGATCGTGACCTTATGAATCGGAATTGAATCGATCCAGGAAATCTGGATCGATTCCCAGCCCTATAAAGCTATGACAACTCACTTCAAAGTCTCCCGTGAATCAGAACATCAAAACTAGCAAACAAAAAATGTTGTTGAATCCTTCATCAGAAACCGTGAGAGTTTCTGAGAACATCCCTGTAAAAGTGATCTGATTTGATATTCACGAGTAATCCAGTCAGAACCTGATCAGAAGAGAGAGCGTGCGCGCCTGGGCGCTTTCCCATGACTCAAAAAGAAAAGCATCGGCAGTTTCTTGACATCCCGTGAGCAGTTTTTACTCTGTTGTACCGACTTCAACCTGCTGTTACTCCCAAAGTCCTGAACAGATCTTAATGAGATAAATTTCTTTGAAAAGCAGAAATAAGCAGCTTTTTAATGATAGAAAATGTTCAAGTGTTAAGCAATGACAGATTTGGAAAAACTTAGATGAGCGTCTGCATGGATAATTTTCACAGCATGGCCAGCGAGCGTCTGACACACCCATTAGAAGTTGTTTGTTTGTTTTTTTCGTATATCTGGCTAGGAATTTCTCTTACAATCTTTTATATTTAAAGTATTAAGTTTAACAATTAGTATTTAGGATTTTTAACATTAGTAGAGCATGTGTATTTAGCTTTCATATCAGGTAAAGGGTGCTCACCATGGCAAGGGAGCGAAGCGACCGGGGGGGGGATGGTGCCGCCGGTTGTCCATCCCCCCCTCCGCCGTGCGAAGCCTTTGAAAAATTGAGGCTACAATGGGACATTCTGAGGCTATCTGACAGGGAAATTGTAACAAATTGCCAACATTGAAAAAGAAAAGTAACCTTCTTCTGCCCGGACGGTCTTTGGCTTTCTTCCGTTTCGTGCCGCAGGATGACGTCTTTAAATGCCCAAGTGTCAACAAAAACAACTCGCGAACTATTTGTCAAAAGCTCCCGCGCCGGTGGGTGAAAGGTCATTCAGTCTCGAGAAATCTCGCTCTGCAAGTCAGCTGACCTTGTATGTAACCCATGTCAAATGTCGCGAGAGCAGCTGCGACAAGTAAACAACTAAACAACATGGCGCCTCAGTCTGGAAAACGCCAATTCGGATTGTTTTTGCACCGTCTGGCGGTGTATCTACTATGATTGGAATATTTTTGGAGTAATTATAACGTATTTGATGATCAGACACATTGTCACGTGGTGTTGCTGGGATGTTTTCATGGAGAAAAGATCGTTTTGAGAAAGACTGCATGTTGTGCAGTAGCATACAAGTGCATGGCCCAAGTGTGACTTGGGGTTCAATCGGCATTTCGGTAAGGGGGCGCACGCCGAGAGTAAGAGGGCGCAGCGCCCCTGTTCCCCGGTTTAGACAAAAGCCTGATATTTGTGGAAAATTATATTAAATCATTTTTTTTTTTTTTTTAAAAGTGGTCATGATCTATCACAATACAGATACATGATCACATCACCCAGCTGTAATGCATGTTCTTATCCACCTCCGCTGTTTTTCCTCCACCTTCGTGCCACGGTTACCATGGTAAGAGATGCAATGATGCGAAGTGCCAAGGCGTGAAACTCCGCCCTCACCCTCACCATCTCACAAGGAAATCATCAACCAGACTTTTTTTATTGTCTGGATCTGTGTAATGTGGTGTGCGACGTTCGTTTTGGGGTTTTTCGTTTGTTTTAAATCCACCTGTGAATCGAGGATGAAGTTCTCAAATAAACGGATTTCAACAGAGGCCATAAATTCCTCAACTCCCTCAGACCTCAGTCTTAACAAACGGAGAATGGTGTCTGGCTTGGATGTAAAACTGTTGCGACGTTTCAGAACCCTGCCAAAAGAAAGAAAGAAAGAAAAAAAAAAAACCTGCCCTGCATTGCCTTGCTTACGTACTGGAGTCAATCTGCTCTGCGCATATGGAAGCCATTCCCTGTTCAGGGTTTCCCTGAGGCCCGTGCCAAGCCCGAAGCCACCCACCACAGCCAGACAGCGTGCGAGACATGCGAGAGTGCCTGACGGATCAGACAGCATGAGCTCGGCAGAACAGGATCTGCATCTTCATGCCTTTGGGCGTCATCCTGGGGTTTGATTGGAAACATTAGGGACTCTCCATACGATCAGGAAGTATTCACAAGTACAAATTGTCCTCCCTTTCAGTGTTGAATCGTTTATTTTTGGCCGTACATGAAGCTCTACCTCTAAAGTACCTTATGCAGCCAAAAGTATGTGGACACCTGACCATCCATAAGTCCTTGTGCTGTTCTAATAACCTCCACTCTCCTGCAAAGTCTTTCCACTAGATTTTGGGGTGTGGCTGTGGAGGCGTGTGTTCGTTCAGCTACAAGAGATTTAGTAAGATGAGGGGTGCAGTCGGTGGTTCAGTTCCATCCCAAAGGTGTTCACAACACTTGAGTTCTTCTACATCAAAGTCTTCAGAGAGGCATCATCATGCTGGAACAAGTTTGATCCTGAGAGTTCCAGTGAAGGGAAATCACGTACGGGTGTAATGGTCAGGTCGGGACAGGTATGCACAAACTTCTAACCATATAGTGTATGGCTTACAAAAGATACCCAGTGCACAAGCCAGTGTAGACTTGGTGCCAGTCCCAAGCCCGGGTAGATTGGGGAGGGTTGCGTCAGGAAGGGCATCTGGTGTAAAACTTATAACAAATCAAATATGTGGCTCATAAATTGGGAAGAATGATCTGCTGTGGCGACCCCTAACAGGAGCAGCTGAAAGTATTGGTAGTAGTAGTAGTAGTAGTGTACGGCTTACAAGAGCTACAGCAATGGAGGGAATTCACGAATGATTTTTTTAAAAATGGGATTAGATCAATGTAGCGAAGCAAGAGAACAGTCACCTTATCCTGCCTTGAACCCAGGTCTACAGAATGCCAAACCTGCACCCTGACCACAACACCAAAGAGCCAGGCTTGTTGGTATGGCAGTCAGAACACATACTCAACTGTAGTGACGGGCACTGTCACACTGTCCTCCCCTTTGGAAGGCGCACCCGTGCGCTTCACACAAACAGGCGTCTCTCACACATCCCCTAGCCGTACTTCTCCCATACCAGGGTGCCCCACACACTCGTGCTTCACCCATCTCTGGGGTCCCTCATACAGCTCACACACAGGGCACACCTCCAATGGCCTCACGGCAAGCCACCCCACTCCTGACACCATCTGTAGCGAAGCGAGAGAACAATCACCTTATCCTGCCTTGAACCCAGGTCTACAGGATGCCAAACCTGCACCCTGACCACAACACCAAAGAGCCAGGCTCGTTGGTATGGCAGTCAGAGCACATACTCAACTGTAGTGACGGGCACTCTGTCACAATCAAAATAAGCGAAAAATGAACGTCATGAGGAACAAAGGAGCTCAGACCAACCAACAACGGGAAAAAGGAAAAGCTCGTCTCTGTCTTTGGGTCCAAATAAAGACAGGTTGAAGGAGGACAGCTATTGGAGCAGCTTTTTAATGTGCTTAGATGTGACCCATCTAAGGAAGGGAAGCCATGGCCTAATGGTTACAGAAGCAGCTTTTTGGACCAAAAAGGTTGCTGGTTCAATTCCCTGGACCAGCAGGAATGGCTGAAGAAGTGCCTTTGAGCAAGGCTCGTAAACCCTGACTGCTCTGGGTATCTCGTACAATCGCTCTGGATAAGAGCGTCTGCTCAATGGCTGGAAAGAGTAGTGGACCCCCGAGCACAGCGAGGTACAAACAGCATGCTGCCATAGGCAGTGTGTAAGCTAGGGGGTTCTGGGGGCACGTGCCCCTGGAAAGTTTTGAAATCCAAGAGTTCATTTTGTGGAGACCTCTAGAACCGATTTTTATCAGTTCAACATGTTGGGAATGAAAAGGGTATACTTTAGTTACAATTTCACTGACTTCACTCCCTAAAATCAGTCCATCCAATACAACCTGCATCTCACAAGCAGTGTCCTGGTCCAAAGGAGACTGCAGTTTATTTCACATCAAAGTGAATGCTGATGCAACATGGCACGAGTTGTTCAAAACACTGATCATTAAATTTTTGCCAACAGTGCGGATGACCAAACCCTCTCACTGTCGGACTCAAGCTGGTCACCATCATGCAGCAAACTGGTCGTGGTCTCACAAAGATGGGAGTTGTTTTCTGCAGTTTTCTTTGTGAAAAACTCCGTAATTGAGCTGCAACCCGTCTGTTTTTTCCTGGTGAAATACCTCACTGGATCTTTAAGGATTCATGAGGATTGTCAAAGACCTGCCAAAGATCTTTAAAAGATAAGGATCTTCAAAAGATCTTCATATGCAAAATCATTTGTAAAGATCCTCAAGGATTTGATCCTACAAAGATCCTCGTAAATGATTCCCGCAAATATCTTTGCAAGGATCCTGCAAGATCCTCAAGGATCTTTCAAAGAGCTTAGAAGGATCCTTCTAAGGACCTTGTTAAAATCTTTGCGGATGTGACCTGGATCTTTTAAGGATCTTTGTCAAAATCTTCACAAGATCTTTACAAAGTTCCTCCATGATCCTCAAAGATTTAACAAGGGTTCTTTAAAGATCTTAACTGGAATCCTCAAGGATTTAATCAGGATCCGTGACAAGGTCTTTACAAGATCTTTGTGAGGATCCTTTAAGGTCCTCGAGGATCTAATGAGGATCTTTCAAATTTTTTTTTTTTTTAAATGATCCTAATTCAACGGAAGTGGCAAGGATGGAAACTTACATAACGACGGTTCAGAAGAATTGGATAAGGATATACCAAGGAATCCTGAATAGCCAACATCTTGAAAGAATCTTTCAGGAGTTTCAAGGTTTCAAAGATCTTGAAAGGATCTCTTGGTCAATCAACTGACGACTTCTACTGAAAATGTCAGGGTACGAGTTATGATGGCGTCAATAAAGAATTGTCTTGTTTGGAATCGAATGTGGTTTAAGATTCTTGTCCATCTCGTCAAGAATTTCAAAGATCCTTGAAGATCTTTTGAGGATCTTTGTTGAGATCCTCAACAGGATCCTCAAAAGGCCCTCACAAAGAACTTTACGGTTCCTTGAAAGATTTTCACCAGGGTTGCTCACTTGTACCTGGCTTGAAGTCTCCGCCATTTTTGCATAAGTTACCTATGAATATTCGTTGCGCATCGCTCGTTCAGTTCAATCAATGTGGGATACTGCACACACACAGCCAGTCAGAGCGGTATACCCCTCTCTGACATCAGCTGTGAACTGGGGTCAAAGTTCAGAGCCATGGGCTTGCATGGACTGGACTGATTACCTGCTCAAAGGCTACAAAACACATACACGCTGATTGCAGCTTTATAATGTTGGCCTAAACTGTAAGCAGTGGGTTAACAGGTAGCGGCAAGTCATCACTAAGCGTATCGGTCAATTAATTAAGCATAGCATTATGATGCTTTAGGGGAAACCCTGCTTTAATGTAATTAGACAGTTATGCTACAGGTTACTGGTGTTGTTCTGGAAGATTCTCAAGCAGTTCACAAAAATCTCTCTTACACACACACACACACAGTCCTCCTTACAATACGGTTCCGAAGATCCGATCCAATAAAGCCTTGATGACCAGGAATGGAAAGCGTCTTATAGACCGATTCGTAAAAATACACAAACTTGCGACGGTGATTAAACTTTTCTTTAGCTCTTTTAGATTAACACTGTTATACTGAAGATATAAACTGGAAGGAAAAAAAAAACTCCCATCTGGCTCTGACATCTGAGGTGTGGTTTTGAACACAGAAGGTACACTGATTAAACACACACCCTGAAAAAGAGAGAGAGAGAGAGAGAGAGAGAGAGAGAGAGAGAGAGAAGCAGCACAGCAGGGAGGTGAAAATAAGAAACGGCACATGTTCTGAATTTCGTGACTCGGGGTGAGGCCCCTTGAGCGCTGCTCTGCTGTTCTCCAGGCGCCGATTTCCACGCCAAGAATGCAGAAGGGAATGAGATGACGACGACAGAAGGCTACGGGGCAAACACGACCACGTCCTAAACACGACAGCGTCCCAACAGCGTCCGTTTTCATTTTATTTACATATTAATTCAAGAAATACGCTCATCGTTCACCCCACAGCGCTGCTGAATTCTCGATTCTGACACAGGTTGTTCATTCATGCGCTCATTCGAACACGTTATGGTTTCTATAATAACACTCAAATTTTCTGTAAGGAGTCACTGATTTAACATTCGTGCATGCAAGCAGTCTCCAGTGTCGGCGCTTTGTAAAGTTTTCCGACGGAGGAGTTTGATTTCTCGTTAATGTCTCTGTAACAAGGTCTTTTCACTTTGGGGGGGGGGGGGACGAGGCCGGCGAGGGAACTTGCTACAAACGCAAGTGATAACTTGTTTCATGGATGTTCCACAACATTAACTAACTATAAACAGATAAAAAGTACAACATGGCACTGATTATTACATTTTTAAAATAATCGTTGGGAAATCCATGGGTTATAAAAGAAATGCTGTTACAGACAAGTAAGTAGTAAACACCACAGCCCATCATGTTTTACTCCTCACTTTAAAAAAAAAAAAAAACTTTGCAAAATTAAGTTAAGGATAAAATTATGACTGTGTCCCATTTGCTTTACAAAGCACCAGGTTTCTGTTTGCCACACTGTGTGTAAAAAGGTGTAAAGACGCCTTCAAATAAATACGTCATTCAACTAAGCTAGTGCATATTTAAAAAAAAATAAATAAAAATAAAAAAGGACAACCCCCCAACACACACACCCTCACCCCCCCAAACACACAACCCTCCAAACACCCCCCCTCCCCTTTACCCCCAAACCCCTCACCTCCCCTCCAAACACACACCTCTCACCCCCCAACACAGACACCCCCTCACCCCCCAAAACATACAACCCTCCAAACACACACCCCCTCCCCCCCGAAACATACAACCCTCCAAACAAACACATCCCTCCCCAAACACACACACACGCCCACTCACCCCTGAAACATACAACCCTCCAAACACACACACCTCCCCCTCCCCAAACACACACATGTCCCTCACCCCCCGAAACATACAACCCTCCAAACACACACACGCGCCCCCAAACACACACCTCTCACCCCCAACACACACGCACACCCCTCACCCCCAAACACACACACCGCTCACCCCCAATACACACACACACACCTCTCACCCCCTTCCAAAAACACACACACCTCTCACGCCCCAATACACACACACACCCCTCACCCCCCCCACACACACACACCCCTCACCCATACACACACCCCTCACCCCCCCCACACACACACCCCTCACCCCCAAACACACACACACACCCCTCACCCCCCTCCAAACACACACACTCAACACCCCCAAAACACACACACCTCTCACCCCCTTCCAAAAACACACACACCTCTCACCCCCCAATACACACGCACACCCCTCACCCCCCAAACACATGCCCCTCACACCCCTCCAAACACATACACCTCTCACGCCCCAATACACACGCACACCCCCTCAACCCCCCCAAACACACACACCTCACCCCCCCTCCAAACACGCACACTCCTCAACCCCCCCCAAAACACACACACCTCTCAACCCCTTCTAAAAACACACACACACCTCTCACCCCCCAATACACACACACACCCCTCACGCCCCCCCAAACACACGCCCCTCAGAAAACATGCCCCTCATGCCCCTCCAAACACACGCCCCCTCACCCCCAATACACACGCACACCCCCTCAACCCCCCCAAACACACACACACACACACACACACCTCACCCCCCCTCCAAACACGCACACTCCTCAACCCCCCCAAAACACACATATACCTCTCACCCCCTTCCAAAAACACACACACCTCTCACCCCAATACACACACACACCTCACCCCCCAAACACATGCCCCTCATGCCCCTCCAAACACACACACCTTTCACCCCCCAATACACACGCACACCCCCTCAACCCCCCCAAACACAAACACACACCTCACCCCCCCTCCAAACACGCACACTCCTCAACCCCCCCAAAACACGCACACTCCTCAACCCCCCCAAAACACACACATCTCTCACCCCCTTCCAAAAACACACACCTCTCACCCCACAATACACACGCACACCCCTCAACCCCCCAAACACACACGCACACACACCCCTCACCCCAATACACACGCACACCCCTCAACCCCCCCAAACACACGCACACCCCTCAACCCCCCCAAACACACACACGCCCCTCACCCCCAATACACACGCACACCCCTCACCCCCCCAAAAACACACACACCCCTCACCCCCCCCAAAAAACACACACACACCTCACCCCCAAACACACGCACACCCCTCAACCCCCCCCAAACACACACACGCTTTACTGGTACACTTCAAAGGAAAGACACGCCCTGAACCATCAGTGCTTTTTTTTTAAAATAAATAAATCATGTTGCTCAACTTCATCCGTCAGAGCTCACAGCATCTCCCCGAGCACCTGGACTCTCATTCCTGTGTTATCTTAAGGCCTGTTCTCTCTCTTACCCCCATCACACACACCGAGTTTATCTCCTCTGGCCAACACAAACAGGGGTTTGTTGGCGGGGTCAAGAGAGGGCGACCTCTTCACCTCCCCAAAGACCGCTCACTCCAGCACGGACATCTACATCGTCTCTGAGCTGCTGTAAAAATACTCACGTGTTGTAATGGTGTGTGAGAGAATTGTTACAGTGTGCTGCAGTTACCTCAAAAAAAACCCACACAGTTTAAAATGCATCTGTTTATTAGCCCCACCTGTACATTTTGTTTGACCCAATCATGTTCCTGATTCCACCCGTCTTCTCAACTCGCCCCAAGTCTACTACAACACCCTCCGATTCTCAGCACCGCACACGCGGCCATCTTTTAGCGGTGTTTAATCCGCTACTGATAGAAAACACATTACACTGCTGTTACTGCTCTCGGTCTGAACATTTTCCAAACTACAAACTTCAAGTCTGTCATCTATGGAATCAATTTTGTGCCAAAATGTTCATACAATACTTTTGAAATATCAAACAAAAACGACAAATCAAAATACAAAGTCAATTTTTTTTAGACTGGCAAACAAATTATTCGTGTAATCGTGCAAAATATCAGTCTATTACTCTTCAGAAACCTTTTATTTTTGTTCCGCGTCTTTCTCGGTTTTGTTTGACGTAATTTATTTTGGTTGCGATTCCAGCTTTCTCGTTTGCGCTCCCTGACTTTTTGCTTGCAGTTTTGGCACAAACTTCACGTGTGGGTGGGCCGTCCAGGAATGCATTCCCATTGGCTAACTTGTGTTTGACTGACAGCTACGCTCAGCCATTCCCTACTCGGATTCTGGCGGACTGTTTGACGAGTGACCGATCCATTGACGGTAAACAAGGATCGAGTGGACTTCAGTGGCGACTATGATATTGAATTAATTCAACAAAGTGTAAGTGCGGGACAGATGTGTTGTAGTAGTGCACATTATGCAGGTGTTTCGTGGCAAGTCAAACGTTAGACTTCGCTCCACTACCCAATATAATAGCTGTCTTGCTAACGTTAAACACGCCTGCATAATGTGCACTACTGCAACACATACGTCCCGTACTTACCCTTTGTTGAATTAATTCAATATCACAGTCGCCACTGAAGTCCACTCGATCCTTGTTTACCGTCAATGGATCGGTCACTCGTCAAACAGTCCGCCAGAATCCAAGTAGGGAATGGCCGCAACAGCCTCCGGGGGAATCGCTGAGTGTAGCTGTCAGTCAAACACAAGTTAGCCAATGGGAATGCATTCCTGGACGGCCCGCCCACACGTGAAGTTTGTGCCAAAACTGCAAGCAAAAAGTCAGGGAGCGCAAACGAGAAAGCTGGAATCGCAACCAAAATAAATTACGTCAAACAAAACCGAGAAAGACGCGGAACAAAAATAAAAGCTTTCTGAAGAGTAAAAGACTGATATTTTGCACGATTACACGAATAATTTGTTTGCCAGTCTAAAAAAAATTGACTTTTTTTTTGTATTTTGATTTGTCGTTTTTGTTTGATATTTCAAAAAGTATTGTATGAACATTTTGGCACAAAATTGATTCCATAGTCATCCACTTGATAACGACGCAACATCATTACCGGTCATGAAATTATTAGATGGAGATCCAGCTCAACTTTCCACAGGGAGCAAAATAGTAATAGAAAGATAGTCAGAATTCATGTGACCTCACCCTAGGCGGAAGTAATACAGCTCGAATGCTGCAAAAACACACAAAATGGTAAAAAGAGATGTGAGACTGACTAAAGATTTAACAAGAAATCAGAGCTCTCTTTTTGCAGACTGCTGAAAGATAAAGAAAAGGGACGTGAACGAGAAAGTACAAAATGTTCATAAACTTAAGTACTTCAGTTATTTATTTATTTATTTATTTGGAAATCGCTCGTATGAGCGTTTACAGAAGAAAATTAGCAATCCTGTAATTTCAGTGGGGGGGGGGGGAGAAGACATGTTCATAGCCTGCTTGTGTTCCTGAGTGTGCGCGCGTACACACATGAACTAGCTAAAGCTAAACCTCGACTTGATCAAATTCAAATCGCATAATCTGATTAGATTACTGCACTTTTAAATCTGGACTATCCTGTCGGTGTTTAAACTGATTATGGTTTATTTTATAGCGCTTGCAGTGGTTAGCAGATGCTCTTATCCGGATCGATTTCCAGAGGAGGTTTGGAGTTTTCTCAAAAAAAAAAAAAAAATCATTGTGCTAGTTCACGAGGTCAGGGACTAAAACTAATACCATCGAGATCATCATAACGCATTATTCAATTCATTTTATTGACAGAGCAGTGAGTCAAAATAACTTCCACTTCGGTCTTTCAGCCTTTACCCTGATCATTCATTTCATGCTCCTTTACCTTTTATGGAGTTTTGTGGGCGTCACCTGCATGCAAATGAGCTGCATGTGTGTCAGGAACGTGCTTTGCGGTTTCCAAGCGATACATGCATACGAGTACAAAGAAATTTTGTTTTTTTCCTTTTTTTGTGTCTGTAATTTCCCTTTTCGAATTGCCCACGGTGGATATTGGCAGTTTTTTAATGCCTGTTGGATGTGTTGGTTAGGGATGTCCCGATCAGGTTTTTTTGCCCTCCGATCCGATACCGATCATTTGATTTTGAGTATCTGCCGATACCGAGTCCCGATCCGATACTTCTTATAATCCATAAAAAATAATAAAGACGAGGAAAGAAATGGATCCAGGATGTTCCTCATTTTTTATTTAACACCTTATTTTAACATCCAACAACTCCGTTAGCAAACAGAGCACTTACGTGAGGCAGTTTGAACAATAAATAACAAATTTAAAAAAATAACCTTAAAATACCTGGCAGGAATGTAAACAAATAAAAAAAAATAAAGTGCCACAGTGCCGGTAATTTGCTTTTAAGAACGCATCTCACAGTGGTGTACAGTAATTTCAATGAAGGAAATGAACGTTTTGCTTGATGAAAACAAGCATTTCTACCCTTTCAGGTTTGAGCCCGTTTCTTTTGTCATCCAACGAAAAAAAAAAATGATCTCATGCTTTGCTTTCCGCTTCGAACTGCTTCCGTGTTCAACTTTGCCGGCAACAGGCAGCCAATAACCAATAGCGTCTCCGCTACAAAGTGATGTCATGCCGCACGTGGTGATGTTGCTGTGTTGAGACAAGAGGTCTGGTCTCACTCTGTGCCAACGCATAGCTATTGATGTGTTAAAAATGAGAATATATTATATAGATATATATCCGATCCCTGATCGGGAGGCAATGCCCGATTCCGATCGAGTCTGAAACCATGTGATCGGGCCCGATTTCCGATCACGTGATCGGATCAGGACATCCCTAGTGTTGGTCCTCCTCCTGTCTGTCTTTCCCCTCCGTGATGTTCTGTGCTCGGTTGTATAGTGTTCTGATTACTGACATTTTGTGTGCGATGGGATGTTCAGATGTCCAGAGAAGATATTGGTCGGTATGTGTAGGTTTTCTGTATGTTGTAATTCTGATATTACCTTCTTCTGTGTGGTGTATTTTTAGGTCCAGAAACGCTATTGTCTTGTCTGTTTCCTCTTCGTAATTCAAAAAGGAAAATTACAGACACAAAAAAAGGAAAAAAAACAAACAAACAAACAAGAAAAAACACAGAAAAAACAAACCGGGGCTTTGTCACATTACCATACGTAAAAGGAGTTACAGAACGCATCCAACGATCCATGAGGAAATACCACATCAACACCCCGGTCAAACCATACAAGAACCTCCGACAGCTGCTCGTTCACCCCAAAGACGAAATACAACTGGACAATAAATGCAACGTCATCTATGAAATCCCTTGCCGTTCATGCAATAAAGTCTATATTGGTGAAACGGGCAGATGCTTCCACACTCGCAGGAAAGAACACCAATTAGAATGTGAAAAAGAAACAACAAAAAGACTCACAAGACCTGAAAAAGAAAAAGCAAACCAAGAAAACTTAAAATCAGCCATTTCAGATCACTGCAAACGACAAAATCATATAATGAATTGGGAAGAGGCCAGAGTCATTCGTGCTGAAGAGAATAGATTCCAGCGTTGGATTTTGGAGGCAGTGGAGATACGAAAGCGGGCGCAGAAGACGATGAACCGGGATGAGGGAGCGTACGCGCGGTCACACACCTGGAGCGCCGTCCTGGGGCAGCGACCTGACAGCAGGAGGCGTGGACTACCTGTCAAATTGGGCGGGACGTTCACGCCTCCATAGAGTAACATCAGCTGATAAGGCACGTCACCACTCGACATCTGGTGACTGTTTTGAAGAAGGCGGAAGTGTTCGCCGAAACTGTCAACAAACGAGGTAACATACTAAAAAATACGCATCTTAAGAAAAGAACTTAAAGAATAGAAAAGAGATTTTAATATAGAAACGAAAATATTTTCTTTAAGAGAAAGAGCTAATTGTTTTAGAACAATCAGAAACGAACTAGACTGCATTTCCACAGAGAAAATGCAAAGTGTGCTTGCTTATCTGTAGAACAGCAGCTTAATCCAACGGAGTGCCTTTGGGATGCATGGGTTAAATCAGAGGTTTAATCAGAGAAGCTAATGCTAACATTCTATGGTTAATACGCCAGCACGCTAATGCCAACATCCTAACATGCAAAAGTTAACATGCCAATGGCAAGTATGTTAACTGCTAGCGTATTAAGTGTTGGCATGCCAACACTAAGGTTAATACACGAACAGCTAGCACGCTAACAACGAGCATGCCAAGACACTAATGCCAATACGCTAACATGCAAACATTAACAAGCTAATGGCTAACATGTTAACTGCCAACATGAGAACATGCTAATGGCTAACATGCCAACACTCTAAGGTGGGGTTTACATTAGACCGTATCAGCGGATCATCAGATTAACGTTTTTAAAACGATTCGCGTGCACACAGCAACGCCAATACGCGGATACGCTCGGCTCCGCTGGCATCCTGCACTCCAAATCACTCCGCCCTGAACAGCGAGTGCCCTCTGGAGGGTGCGCACTCCGGCCCTGCACAGCTCACAGAGTGCGCGAGTGAAGCGCACGAGCAGTGATTCGGGACTGAGCCGCTGTGTGTGTGATCCCAGCGCATATCACTTACCACTTGCAAGTGGAAGGATGGCAAGCCTAAAGACAATCATAACTACACAATGGGCAGTATTTGCATCAGTATTTGCAGTATTTTCATACTTTTATACTCTTTAATGAAAGGTGATACAAGGCGGAAGTCCGCGCCGTTTTTCAGCAGTCGCGTCACATGACCAACGCCAGCGAATCAGGAAGGTGGATGTCTCAGTGACGTTGTCCAATGATGACGCCAGCTAGAGCTCAGCACAGCGTATTCGCGTATTCTCAATGTTTACACAGCACCGGACCAGACACGATCTGGATTGAATACGTGGACGCTGGCGGATTCCCGTTTCCCGGCTTTTCCAGGTGGTTTAATGTAAACGGACAGTGCATCCGCGAAGAAAACGAGACAGATACGGTCTAATGTAAACGTAGCCCAAGACACTAATGCCAATACGCTAACATGCAAACATTAACAAGCTAATGGCTAACATGTTAACTGCCAACATGAGAACATGCTAATGGCTAACATGCCAGCACTCTAAGGTTAATATACTAACAGCTAACACACTAACAGCTAGCATGCCAATATGCTAATGCCAACACTAAGGCTACATCCACACGACAACGGCAAGGAGATGTTATTTAAAAATATATCGCGTCCAAATGGGCAACGATCAGTAAAATATCAGGTCCATATGGCAACGCAACGCTTGCTGAAAACGATGCAATACACATGCCACACCTCTAGAGGCGCTGTAAGACGGTCCCTTCGGAGACACCAGAACAATAGAAGTAGTAAGGACGCATGCGCATAAACTATTATGCGCGAGACTTCATATTAGCCACAAAGTCAGGAAAATCTGTTCGTAAAATTACATTATAATGACCAAATACAATGAAAAGTATTTTTCCAGTCTCACCTGTGAAAGGTAATCCCATGTGATCTCGTTTGGACGGCAAACCTGTTGGTACAGTTAAACGCAGCTAATCTTTATTCTCCGCTTTGACCTATCCAATATGGTGGCGAGGATGACGTATGATTCTACGCGGAAGGCGGCGTCTTTAATGGTCCGGAATAAATTGAATGCTACACGTTGATGGATTAATTTGCTCCTCTACGCCCTTTTTGAGGAATGTATTGTAGGACTTAAACCAACATCTGAAGAGGTGAGATCGCTCCTTTTTTTCCCTATTTTTGCTGGCAGGATTGACTCTGCCCTAAGGGCTATTCTCTCTCTCTCTCTCACTTTGTACCATTACACAATAAATATTCACAGTGAAAATATTTTGTAAGCGCGTTTCATGAACCAAGTTATAGGATTTGTTGACAACTCGCATCGAGTTCGTTACACTTCTACCCGGCGTGAAGCACTGACAGTCATGTGGTTGTGACGTCATCGTAAACAAATCCGTTCTACTCATCCAGACGACTTCACAACGGCAACGTTGCCAGATCTTTCCACTCTGGAACCCATTCTCAAAAAGATTGCGTTTTGGGCACCCAAAACGCCGGTGCCGTGTGGACGCCAGGCCTAAACGATAAGCAATTGTATCGGAGTCACCTGAATCCGTTGCTGTGTGGACAGGGCCTAAGGCTAATATACTAACAGCTAGCATGCTAACACACTAACAGCTAGCATGTCATTAGAAAGAACTGATTGTGGGTTAAATTTGTCTCTAGAATTATAAAATGGTGGAATTTTGTGTAAAGCCAGTCTTCACAGGTTTTCAATGAATCACTGGATCAGGACTGCCTGCATATCGTGCCTGTAACGTCGTCAAGTATCGTGATATGACAAAAATATCTCCCCCCAGGTTATGATCCCGTACACACATCAAACCATAACCCCTCTGTACTGTGGGAATAACACAAAGCCCATTCTCCGCTAAACGAAAGCAGTTCAGTCTGAACGGTGCTCAGTGAGGCGGGACATCACGCAGGGACACTTCATTAATTACAACGCAGCGTTTATGCCACGACACCATCAGCCAGTCGCTGCACGGGGACCGAGGCCACCCTGACACAACGTCCTCAAATGGCTGCTTCAGTAACAAAGTAGAAAGACAGCAACGGGAACACACACACACACACACACACACACACACACACACACCGTGGTACAGAGCGTGTGAGAACATTAGAGTTTAATGAGCTGAATCTCACGCAGCAGAAACACTCAAAACCAAGAAAGAAACAATGAAGGTTTCGGGTTTTCCATCCTTTACTCTCCTCTAGACCTGAAAGCGGCCTTAAAATGTTCTCTATGTCCAGAGAAAATAAACATCTGTCCCTCTTTTCAGCTGGTGATCCACACATCAAAAATCGCCGCGTTTTGATCACTATCCAAAAGACCAGCGTGATGCGACACAATAATGAGCACCTCAGGCTCCTGAGTGTTGTAACTGAAACGCATCCGGAAATCGCCAGATCGAATCTTGACAATACCACCGTCATCTGTGACTGGGAAGAAAAACTGACCATGCTGTCTATGTGGGAGGAGCATACTTACACTTACACTCACATCAATAAGAGCACCACGAACCAACCATGGGTGCTGGGTATGAGGAAGAGGGCAGATAGCGCTTTCCTCCTGAACAACTCTGTACTATAAGCAGCAGCGTGAAAAGATTTAGTCTCGCGTGTTACCTTCACCTTCCTCAGCTGGTAGACCTCGTGTGATAGGTGGGGTTTTTTTTGGACCGGTGTTCAAAAATAAAAGGTGCGTCTTTATTTGACCCCTAAAGCGGTGTGGAAGTGTGAGCGCTCAGACACACTGTAACCCTGGAGCACTAATTTACTGAATACTACGGAGTGGATTGCAAAATTCATAAAAATCTCTAACGGTTGCCAAATAATCTGCACATTTAACCAGATCCCTGGGGGAAGCATGCACACCTGAGCCTGGACTGAGTAACGATGGAAAGCGCACCCCCCACACACACACTAACTGCAGTGCTTTCTGCATAATAAAACTCTACACTATGGAGACATTCCACACTCACCTCCTAAATAAGCGCATTCGAGAGAGAGAGAGAGAGAGAGAGAGAGAGAGAGAGAGAGAAGGCCCAAAGCAAAACACACACAAAACAAAAGACTGAAAGCCACACCACAAATAGTTGGCAGGCTACAGGACCATTTGTGCAAGCCTTTGCTCCACAGACGGTCAAGCATAAGGGCTGGACAAGAAAGGGTCATGTTACTCAGAACAACAACCCTAAACAACAAGAACTCCAAAACAGCAGCAGCCACAACCCCAAACAAAACCCCAACAACAACAACAGCATCCCCAAAACAACAACAACCCCAAACAAAACCCCAACAACAACAGCATCCCCAAAACAACAACCCCAAACAAAACCCCAAAAACAACAGCATCCCCAAAACAACAACAACCCCAAACAAAACCCCAACATCCCCAAAACAACAACCCCAAACAAAACCCCAACATCCCCAAAACAACAACCCCAAACAAAACCCCAACAACAACAACAGCATCCCCAAAACAACAACCCCAAACAAAACCCCAACAACAGCATCCTCAAAACAACAACAACCCCAAAAACAACAACATCCCCAAAACAACAACAACCCCAAACAAAACCCCAACAACAGCATCCCCAAAACAACAACCCCAAACAAAACCCCAACAGCATCCCCAAAACAACAACAACCCCAAAAACAACAACATCCCCAAAACAACAACAACCCCAAACAAAACCCCAACAACAACAGCATCCCCAAAACAACAACCCCAAACAAAACCCCAAAAACAACAACATCCCCAAAACAACAACAACCCCAAACAAAACCCCAACAACAACAGCATCCCCAAAACAACAACAACCCCAAACAAAACCCCAACAACAACAGCATCCTCAAAACAACAGCATCCCCAAACAAAACCAACAAGAGCATCCCCAAAACAACAGCATCCCCAAAACAACAACCCCAAACAAAACCAACAGCATCCCCAAAACAACAACCCCAAACAAAACCAACAGCATCCCCAAAACAACAACCCCAAACAAAACCAACAGCATCCCCAAAACAACAACCCCAAACAAAACCAACAGCATCCCCAAAAACAATAACCCCAAACAAAACCAACAGCAGCATCCCCAAAACAACCCCAAACAAAACCAACAGCAGCATCCCCAAAACAACCCCAAACAAAACCAACAGCAGCATCCCCAAAACAACCCCAAACAAAACCAACAGCAGCATCCCCAAAACAACCCCAAACTACAACCCCAACAGCATCCCCAAACAAAACCAACAGCATCCCCAAAACAACCCCAAACTACAACCCCAACAGCACCCCCAAACAAAACCAACAGCAGCATCACCAAAACAACCCCAAACTACAACCCCAACAGCATCCCCAAAACAACAACCCCAAAGAAAACCAACAGCAGCATCCCCAAAACAACCCCAAACTACAACCCCAACAGCATCCCCAAACAAAACCAACAGCATCCCCAAAACAACTCCAAACAAACCAACAGCAGCATCACCAACTCCAAACTACAACCCCAAACAACCCCAAACTACAACCCCAACAGCATCCCCAAACAAAACCAACAGCATCCCCAAAACAACCCCAAACTACAACCCCAACAGCACCCCCAAACAAAACCAACAGCAGCATCACCAAAACAACCCCAAACTACAACCCCAACAGCATCCCCAAAACAACAACCCCAAAGAAAACCAACAGCAGCATCCCCAAAACAACCCCAAACTACAACCCCAACAGCATCCCCAAACAAAACCAACAGCATCCCCAAAACAACTCCAAACAAACCAACAGCAGCATCACCAACTCCAAACTACAACCCCAAACAACCCCAAACTACAACCCCAACAGCATCCCCAAACAAAACCAACAGCATCCCCAAAACAACCCCAAACAAACCAACAGCAGCATCACCAACCCCAAACTACAACCCCAAACAACCCCAAACTACAACCCCAACAACAGCATCCCCAAAACAACCCCAAAGAAAACCAACAGCAGCATCACCAAAACAGCCCCAAACTACAACCCCAACAGCATCCCCAAAACAACAACCCCAAACAAAACCAACAGCAGCATCACCAAAACAACCCCAAACTACAACCCCAACAATAGCATCCCCAAAACAACCCCAAACAAAACCAACAGCAGCATCCCCAAAACAATAACCCCAAACAAAACCAACAGCAGCATCACCAAAACAACCCCAAACTACAACCCCAACAATAGCATCCCCAAAACAACCCCAAACAAAACCAACAGCAACATCTCCGAAACAACAACCCCAAACAAAACCAACAGCATCCCCAAAACAACCCTAACAGCAACCACAACCCCAAAACAACCAACAACAAACACCAACTCCAACCCACAACTCCAAAACAGCAACCTCAACCCCAACAAAAACAACCCCAAAACAGCAACCACAACCCCAAATAACCCACGACAGCAACCCCAACAAAAACAGCAGCAAACACAGCAACCACAAGGGGCGCTGTAGCATAGCTGCTCGCTGCTCTGGGTGTGTGCGCGCACGCATGTGTGTGTTCACTGCTTTAGATGGGTTAAAATTCACTGTGTGCTTAAGTGCATGCGTGACAAAGCCTTGGGTTCCTCTGTTCTTCTCAAAACAACCCCAACTCAACCACCACCAACAACCGCAAACTGCATAAACGTGCTGAACACTAATCAGCGGCTCTGACTGGGTACGGTCATCTGAACCTGTGTGTGAGAGCGCGAGCGTGCATGTTTGTGTGTTATTGTCCATCAGAGCTTCTGAGAAGATGAATGGTGGGTAAGGAGGGCAACAGATTGAGGAGTAAAATTAACACCACGTGACCAATCAGAATTGAGAATTCAACCAGCGCTGTGGTCCAACGTGACTGTTCTCCTGATATCCGTCCTAACTTTGGCAAATCAGCCGTAAAGTACTGGAAGCGGCGATGCAGGCAGCACAGCGAGTCTAGACCTTGTTAGCACATCTGACCTCTGATTCCGCTTTTAATCACGAGAAATCAATCTCTGGAAACCTGCCAAAGTGGTCACATGTCAAACGAGGCTACGCGCATGTAAACGCACAACGCTGGGAGAAACTTCACACACAGAACATGCACTGACGAGGGTGTAAAATGCAGGTGTGCGTGTTGCAAAGAGAATCAAGAATGTGAGGGGAGGAGCAGGAGGAGGTGGTGTAAGGAGGGAGGCCCAACCCTTAACGCCACATGAGCAGATTCGTTATGGTTCATCACAATTCCGGAGAAAGAAAGAAAAAAAGACAACCATTTGTTGAAGACGGACACAAATAGCAGCAGGTTGTTCGGACCCACAGCAAACAAAAATCTCAACAAGGTGGCTGTGATGCAGACGAGAGAGGACTAATCCCCAAAACGCTGCTCGTGTTAGTGCTGCCTGGTGCGAGATGAGATCCTCGTCCATTTTGTGTCTCGCATAATTACAGTGTGTGAGTGCTTCAGGAGCTTCACAGCGGAGGAAGTGTGGAAAAACAGGAAAACCATTACCATGGTGAAAGTGTGCCTGGGAGGCACAGGGGAGCACGCACATCATTTTCAGAATTGCATTTTTTCCCCCCATTTTATAAATTCAGTGAAGTCTGAAAACTCTTCCCAGAGAACAACATACTAGGGCTTGACAATATGATATGATACATCATCGCTATTGTAATAAACCTTGGCATGATGCACTGTCTTGCAAAAGTATTCATCCCCCTTGGTGTTTGTCCTGTTTTGTCGCGTTACAAGCTGGAATTAAAATGGACTTTTGGAGGGTTAGCGCCATTTGATTTACACAACATGCCGACCGCTTTAAAGGATATGGGACATGAAACATAAAAGCACGCTATATCAGTTTCTTTCCATTAAAAATATGAATTAATTGCATCAACAAATACAAAATCATCTATTAAATTCAGCAAAATCGTTATATTCGAAACTTTCGGGCACAGCACAAGCGGGTAGATGAATGGAGAAGTGGATGACAAGAAAATTGTTTTTATAGTCTTTAACGTACATTGGACATCATGGTGTATTGTGCTGCTTATGGTTGCAATAATTCCAATGGGAAATGCCCTGGAGTAAGTTTTTTTGCATTCCCCAAGGACCCGAAGCTGAGGAAAGTGTGGGCTCACCTGCGCATGCGCAGTAGGCTTCGCGCATGCGCAGTAGGCTTGGTAGGACAACTTTACAGAACACCTGTTGAAAAAACTTTGCACCTACTGTTTCCCACAAACTGTATTCGGACCATTTCACTGAGGATTCTTTCAACATTAATACTCAGGTACTGAGCGATATTAATTCATGAAACAGGAAGTATAAGGATGAGAAAAAAAAAAACAGTTTAAATCGGGAAGCTGCGCACATTTGCACCAGGCTGCACAAATGTGCGCAGCTTCCCCATTTAAACTCTTTTTTTTCTCATCCTTATACTTCATGTTTCATGAATTAATATCACTATTTTTTTTTTTTTAAATCGGATCTGCGCGATTCAGCCGTGAAAAAGGCGGCATCCGCCGAAAGGCACGCTGTTTGCATCCCTGCACGGAAGCCAGGGCAGGAATATTTTTGTTGATATGAGTGATCCGGTGCGATTTCGCAAGCCCCCCTGTTGAAGACCTCTGCGCTAAGCGACTGAAAGCCGAGGTAAGGATTAGTATTATAATTTTGGGTGTATCAATTATTGATTATCATAATTCTGACTCGTTTCGCCATTTTGAATGTTTTCATCTCGGACTCTGGAAGCATTGTATCTCAATCAATCTCGAAAAATATCAGCAAAAAAAAACTAGCTTGCAACAGACTTTAGCTAGATCTATGATGAACTTTCAATGTATGATACAAAAATAATACTTCTTTCAACAGATCATTAGCCTTTGAGCAGAATTGTTTTTAACTTACCAGGAAGTGTTATCGAGCCGACCGCTTTCAGTTTCACGGGGATTGAATGAACCCTCACTCTCAGAATCATCTGACCCGTCAGAGTAAAGACAAGATCCATGTTCATGTGAATTTCCAGCTATCGGTTCGAATTGATAGGATCTAACTTCACATCTCTGTGAAACATCGGGAATATCACTGTCGATGGTGTCCATTTCGGTAACCTGTTTACATTAGATTCCCAAGCGCTGGCTCCTTGGAAAGTTTTTGTGACGTCACGGGTCACGTGACCACCTAGCTCATTAACGAATCATTGTTTTACACTGATGTATAAAAAAACTTGAATAATGTGATGATTTTCACATTTTTGACGCCCTGCAGTGATTTAGATGGCATTTCTTATGTCCTTTATACATAATTATGCCCAGGTAAAAATCCATGTCCCATATCCTTTAAAGATGCAATTTTTTTTTTTTAACTGCAACACAAACAATAAAATGAAAAAACAGAAATCTGGAGTGTGCATACCGTAGGTATTCACCCCCTTTCGTACGAAACCCCTAAATAAGAGCTGCTCCAACCAATTCACTTCAGAAGTCACATAATTAGTTGATTAAGATCCACTTGTGTGCAATCAAAGGGTCACATGATGTCTGTATAAATCAACCTGTTCTGGAAGGACCCTGACTCTGCAACACTACTAAACAAGCAACATGAAAACCAAGGAGCCTCCAAACAGGTCAGAGACAAAGTTGTGGAGAAGTATAGATCAGGGTTGGGTTATAAAAAAACATCCCAGGGAGCACCATTAAATCCATTATAGCAAAATGGAAAGAATATGGCACCACTACAAAACTGACGAGAGAAGGCCCCGCCCACCAAAACTCACAGACCGGGCAAGGACGACATTAATCAGAGATGCAACAAAGACACCAAAGAGAACACTGAAGGAGCTGCAAAGATCCACAGCAGAGATGGGAGTATCTGTCCATAGGACCACTTTAAGCCCTACACTCCACAGAGCGGGGCTTTATGGAAGAGTGGCCAGAAAAACGTGTTTGGGGTTTGCCCAACAGCATGTGGCAGACTCCCCAAACACATGGAAGAAGATTCTCTGGTCAAATGAGACTAAAATTGATCTTTTCGGCCATCATGAGAAATGCCATATGTGTGATGCAAACCCAACACCCTGAGAACACCATTCCTACAGTGAAGCATGGTGGTGGCAGCATCATGCTGTGGGGATGTTTTTCATTTGCAGGGACAGGAAAGCTGGTCAGGACTGAAGGAAAGCTAGATGGCACTAAATACAGGACAAAACCTGTTTGAGTCGGCCAGAGGTTTGAGACTGGGACGAAGGTTCACAGTCTAGCAGGACAATGACCCTAAAAATGTTTAAAGTGAAACATTTAAATGTCTTGGAACGGCCTAATCAAAGCCCAGACCTCAATCCAGTTGAGAATCAGTGGCATAACTTGAAGATTGCTGTACACCAACACAACCCATCTAACTTGAAGGAGGTGGAGCAGTTTTGCCTTGAGGAACGGGCAAAAATCCCAGTGGCTAGATGTGCTAAGCTAATAGAGACATACCCCAAGAGACCTGCAGCTGGAATTGCAGCAAAAGGCAGCTCTACAAAGTATTGACTGCACACTCCAGATTTCTGTTTTTTCATTTAATTATGGTCTGTCACAATAAATAAATAAATAAAAAATGTTCACCTTTAAAGTTGTAGGCATGTTGTGTAAATGAAATGGTGCTAACCGCCAAAAATCCCAAAACAGGACAAAACACCAAGGGGGATGAATACTTTTGCAAGACACTGTAGATAGATAGATAGCTTTATTCCTCCTAAGGAAATTAAAGCAATTTATATATTTTTTTAAATATCACATTGTAATTTTTTTCATTTTCACGCATTGTATCATTTGCCACTTTGTTGTTTAAAAAAAAAAAAAAAATTCCTGAAACGCCGCATCATACAAACATTTTCAAGAATACTGATATAATATTTTTGTCGTATTGTCCAGCCCTGGTGAGAGAGTTATCACAACTATCCTTTCTTACCAATGCATGCTGAGTAACGTGATTGGCTGTTGTGTCATTTCCTGTTTCTAGTTTGGTAATAGTGAGGAAATCATCAGCGGAGGAAACGGAGTGTGATATTGATCTAAAAATAAATAAATAATTTATAAAAAAAAAAAAAAAAGACGTTCTTTGGACTAGAGAACCAGAATTGGTTCACTTTCATGGTGTGAGAAGAGAACGACATCACTACAAAAAAAAAAAAAAAAGGCTTAAAAAAAATTAAATAAAATAAAAATCACAGCTTTTTCTGAAAAGGTGTTAGCGTTTGCACCAGTGGAAAAAGAGTAAACTGATGACTCAAGTGCCGGCTAATATATTCAAATCCGTCTGCGCATAATTATGCATGATTATAAGCCACGCCCCCAAATAGTCCCGACTCAAATATTTATTAAAAATTTAAAAAAACCTGCCCCGATGCTTTATCAGGATCCCGGGTGCCTGGGATGAGCAGAGTTCATATCTGGGATATTAGTTTGTTTTATTCGTAGAAAACTAGCTGTACGAACTGACGAGATGACAAAAATAAACGCTTAGCTTTGAACACGCCGCTCCTTATTCCGGATTCAAATCATTCCCGTAGATTTAAACTAACCCTGTTTCTTTTGTGCAATAAACCTCATACTAAAAGTGTGTATTCCTTCCCTTTTCCCGTAACATACTACCCTCTTCCTGACACACACACAAACACACCCTGGTGGTGTTTCCCAGGTGACCGTTTCCCCAAATCTCATTTCCTTCAGCCCTGTAGTGGAAACACAAGCGCAGCCAAAACGGATGCAACATCAGCGAGACTCAAAGCGCAGAACAATCGGGCTGGAGCGCTGAAAACAGGGTGGAGATGTGTGGCTTGGACTGACCGGCTGACTTTCACACGACACTCAAAAAAAAAAAAAAAGCTTTGTTTTGGGCTCCGAGAGAAACAAAACTAAAATAAAAACAAAAAAATCGTTGACGACAAGCTGGACATTTACTACCAACACTCCACGAATAATAATTCATCTTTTCGCTCTTTAGGAACCGATTTGGCTTTGTAAACATTTCCAGCTACATTACGTGAAAAAAATATGCATATATAAAATCCAATCTCCTCGACAGCACTGTGCAAAACTTTTAGTCCCCGTATTTCCCCTCCCCCCTTTGTTCTAGATTTCTACATCAGTCAGTACGTTTACATGCACATCCAAATCGAGCTACTGTCGGTAATCGAGCTAAGGGTCCCAGCAGGGTGCCAGAGAAATCCAATCCTACATGCACACAAGGAAATCGAGCTATTGTGTGAGGTACATTGTGCACCCGAGCCACAGGTGGCGCTACATGCCCAATCGTGTTGGTACACTTCCGGTTGTCGTCATGAAGAAGAGCTATTCAAGACTGTAAACAAAGTTATCAGTTCCGTGTTCTCCATTGCGCGTTTTTCTCCCCTCCATGAATTTTAATATATTCAACTCCTTAATCTGAATGAGCATGAACTCTGTCTCCTCATTGCTCCAGAAGTGCACGTTTCTGCTCGCCATTTTCTCTTCTTTGTTTGTCCTTCCTGACCTCTTCTGCTGCTCGCTACTACTGTTGTCATGCTGACCGAGGCTGTCGTGTTTCCCGCTTGTGGTCTCGTCACTTCCGGAAGGGGCAGTGCTGAAGTGAGTAGCTCGACTCCGTAGCTCGATAGGGTATACATGCACTAAGTAGCTCGGCTACAATCGCATAATCTAGGTCGCGTAGCTCGATTACGAGAAATCAAGTTCGGTTCAATTTCAGCCGAGCTAAGGTGTTTCCATGGCATTTAGAACTTCGATTTCAGTCGAGCTACGGCAGAAATTCGATTTTCTCTATGTGCATGTAAACGCACTGAGTGTTTTCCCCAGAAAAAAATTAAAGCCCTAAATTCTGGCATGATAATACACAGACAACTGAGCGCCAATGGCGAGAAATGAAACTAGGGGGGTTCGGGGGCATGCCCCCCGGAAAATTTTTTTTTTTTTAAATAGATGCTCTCAGGTGCATTTTCAGGGTCTCTGAGAGGTTTTAGATCCATGATTATAGGATGGATTTTACCAGTGTTTCAGTGATTTCTGACCTAAATAGTATTAATGTAGACACATTTGAAATTTCACCTTAAAGTTCAACATGCAAGTTAAACTGTCTTGTTATATGCCGCTTTTCCACTACAAACGCGGCTGAGTCGGGCTGAGCCGTGCCGTGCTGAGTCGAGCTGAACGGGGCTGTTGGAGTTGCATTTCGACTACAACCGCGCTGAACCGTGCTGGCTGGAAGTGGGTGGACACATTGGGTGGAGTTAGCGAAAGTGGGTGGACGTCACGTGATGTCGTTAAGCAGCGCAGTGACATCAGTGAGCTTTTAAGCGGTAGTCTCACGACCCGGATAGTAAACAATAAACATGGAGGACATGGAGTCGTTAGTGTTGCTGGTCTTGGTGCTGTGGCTTGTTGTCACTGACAACGCCAACAGATACTGGCAAGAGCGTATAGATGAGGCGAGGCGCATAAGGCTTCATAATTCTCGTAATTCTCCTTCTTCCGGGTTTGCGGTGTTTACAGATCCCAGCGTGCTCGCGGGGCGTGTGTGGGCATGTGAGGACACTCCTCCTCACCAATCAGTGCACAGGGGAGTGTCTGCTCACGCCCCCAGCCTCACTCAGCTCGGTTTGGCTCGCTTCAGCCCTACTCCAAAACGGTGCGAGTTTTAGGGGCTAAGCAGGGCTGAAGCGAGCTGAGTCGTGCTGGTTTTTGGTAGTCGAAACGCGAGCCGTGTCGGGCTGAAGTGAGCTGAAGCGAGCTGAAGTGAGCTGAAAAAGGGTAGTGGAAAAGGGCCAATAGATTACTGAGGTATATGATCGCTTTGAAAATCTACGGGGATCCCTTAATTCAGGGCTGTGAAATAGAAATTACAAAATCTGAGGAAACAATTTTAGCAGGGGGTCTGGGGGGAGCAGCCCCCCCCCAGGAGCTGGGGGCCCAGAAGCTGAACAGATTTTGTGTATATTGATAGATTTGAAGCATCTCCTGAAAGCAAATATTTTCTCAACCATGCCATTTAATTTGAACTGTTTATTATTATTATTATTATAATAAATTGAATATATAAATGTGAACAAGATGGTCTACTTGGTAATCTATAGTTCGATAGCTTCAATTTCACCAATTCCGCATGTTTTTTCCTTTAACATGGTCAACCAAACGCGTTCTTCCACCAGAAACGTACTTCACATCCTGATGGCACAAGATGCAGTAAGCTTTCCCCGGTTCTTTTATCTTCCGTATGTGCTCATTCACTACCGACTTTAAACTCCAGCCATCGCCAATTCCATGGATTTTTGATGCCGTTTTCCTTGTCAAATGTTTTTGACATCGTCGGTCTCACCGTCCTCCCTCTGAACGATGTCCCTCCGTGACACGGACATACCGCGAAATTCTCCTTTTCAAAACCGTTGATATCGAAAGCGTGTTTAAAGAGCACAAGATTCGCGCCGTGGTTTGTAAGCATGGCGCAAATGCCGTAAACCGGTCTGTCATTGTCGCAAAAGAAACCTCCCCCCCCCATTTTTATTGCAAAATTAGATGATTTACTAAAATGATATTTTTGGCGGCCAAATTCACGGAATTCCGCGGATTTTTCACAGCCCTGTTAATTACCTATGATCAAGTCGTGTTGTAACAAAAATGTGCATGAAAATACGAACAGTGGTTTGCTCCATCTTATGCAACCCAATGAAGAGAATCGATCATCATGACCTCCTGTTGATCACAAAGGGATCTGAACCTAAGACCTGCCACCTTAAAATAAGTTGCTGTGTTACTATAACTGTAATGATTTAGAATGTTTCGGATGCAATTACCGTAATATATGTAGAACTAAGATGCACTGAAAAGAAAAGTAAGGCGACTGCATATTATAAAGTTTAAATTTTTGCACTTTATTAAATGGACTGGATTAAGATTAAAACATTTAAAGGAAAAGAAAACTTAATTCGTACATTTAAGTTTGCAGAAAGATTATGTACTTATAAACACATTCATGAATGCTAATAGACTAGGTCAAACTTTTGTGATTTAAAATCAGTCGGCTTTGCCCGTCCGGTGCGGGACGACATCGGCAGCCAATGAGATTGCTTATAATGAATCGGAAACTTCCGGGATGTCTGACGTTTTCTTTCGATATTTTTATTGGACGGTTTGAACACGTGATCTTGACGTACCCAACAGATTACAGTTTGTTTACATCATACCACGCGGACATATTACTTTGACAGAATCAACACAAACATTGGGAAAAAAAACCCGCTTGTTTAACACGAATATCAATCAATATGTAAATGGATCTGTTATTTGCTCTCCTATGTATCTAGTTACTTGTGGGTAGGAAATTTAACGTATCGCAGGGTTCTCCACGAGGGGTTTTAGAGGTGCGGGCCGCCCCCCTTTCTGTGATTCCCGCCCCCGTTTAATTTCTGCCGCCCCTTTACAAAGAGACGTCCCTTTGTTTTCTTTGTGACAGATAGCCTTTCTCTGTTGGAGTACCGACGACGCGACAACACCCGAGTGTGAAACTCATTTACCAGCAATTAGTTTAGTCAGTCTGATGATTATAGTCTAAGAAAAGCGTTTCACACTTCGGCGTTTTTGACACATTGTTCTTGCGCCAGGAGATAACACGCCTTTATAATAACGTGTGAATCGACACCAAGTTCGAGATAACTGATTGTTACTGTCGGCAGAGAAATAAAGGATAAAAACAAAAAGTTCAAAGTTGGTGCGGCAAGCGTGATATTGCCTATAAAACCGTGAGGATATAACCTGGCTGTCGGTGTTACTGTAGCTCTTGAAGTGCGTACACTAGGGCTGTAACGATACACCCAACTCACGATTCGATTCGCATCGCGATTTTTGACCCACGATTCGATACACCCACGATTTTTTTTAAATGTGTTTTTAAAGTAGTAAATTTGACTTATTAACATTTACTTACTTACATTAACTATTTAATAACAAATAATTCAGACCACTGCAGAGAATGAGTAATATGTATGCAAAAATGAACAAATGTATATCCAAAGATTGTTTTATTTCTCAAAATAATACTGTTGAGCCGGAAGCTCTGCTTTTTTCGGTTCTGAAAAAGTCATTTTTCCAAATCGTGTAAATCCGTTAAGATTTTTTTTGGGGGGGTGGCTCTCTCACTGTCTCACTCTCATAGGGCCAATGATTTTCTGTGATCGCGGAAAACAGATGGAAATTACGGAATTTTTATAGTGAAACATTGCTCGCGTGTCAAAATGTAACTACCGCAGAAGGCTTCCGCCCAAGCAGACATGCCTTCAGTGTTGCCAGATACTGTAACGTTTTCCACCCCAAAATATGTTCAAAACCAGCCAAAAAGCACCTAAACCCGCCCAATCTGGCAACACTGCATGCCTTTCCGGTCAAGTGATAGTGATTGGCTTGTGGCACACCTAGCCAGCCAATGAGCTGCTTGTTTACAGATTCGCTCCCCGCGTCGCAACCAGAATGGCGACCGCTTAAAAGAAATGAATGCTCTGCCAGTGGCGAGTGTGGACGTTGCGTGACTCGCAGAAGATCGTCGCAGGTCGGCGAAAAAACGACTTACTAATAGATATAAAAAATAAAAGTAATTTAAGTAAGTTTAAAATGTAATTTAAATAAAAAGTAAAGTATTCATAAATTGAAGTTTGGAAGCACCTCTGTTTTTGGGCTGAGAAGTTTGAAAGGGTGTACCGCGATTCTGCCTTCTTGTATCGCGATACGGATCGTGGCTCTGCGTATCGCGATTTCGATACGCATATTGTTACAGCCCTAGCGTACACTCTGTCGAAATGTCTCTCGAGCGATTCGGTTTTACGCGCAAGCGTTCCACTGTCGACATCGAAAACATCGATCCAAATTAATTTATCGGTCCAATTGATTCCTCTATTCTAAATGATTACTATTTGAGAGTATTTTATGCAAATGACGTGTGTAAATTTATGCAAATTTGTTTCAAGGTCATCCGATTGACCCCCATCCCCCTATATTTTCAATCCGTGGAGAACCCTAGTATCGGTATAAATCTAAGCGTATCGGATTTTAACTAAAGCGACTAAGTGGATCGGCAGGCAGAGCAAGCGGATCGGGCCCGACACGCTAAAACGCTTTGGGGAAAACCATGCTATATTATCAAGTCAAAATGTTACAAAAGCTCGTTTTCTAGCAGAAAATCATATGTTACAGGGGAACATTTCGGTCCACTAAAATATAACTACCGTATTTTTTGGACTATAAGTCGCATTTTTTTTCATGGTTCGGCTGGCAATGCGACTTATACTCCGGTGCGACGTATATATGTTTTGTTTTTTTTTTCACCGCGGAATAACTGGAGCTGATGCCGAGTCTGACGACAGCCACGCAGAAGAAGAGGAAACGGCGCTTCGTCTGCCGCTGGAGTTGGCAGAGTTGTTCAGAAGCGACACCGAGGATGAGGAATTCAATGGATTTGCTGATTTGGAGTGAAATCGTCAGCTTGATAAACTTGATTGACCTGTGTTTTATTATTAATGATAGGCCTATAGTTATTTAAATAAGTTATGTAGTGATTTTAGGCAGTGCTTAATTTGTGAAGTGGGAGGTCCCAGAACGCAGGAGGTGGGTGGGTCCGGCGACTCAAAAAAAAAAAAAGGCGGGGGATGGTTTACTATAACTTTACGCACATGCGCTTATTGTGTGTGTAAAATAATAATAATAATAATAATAATAATAATAATATCAGACATTATGATCTTAGAAAACGCTTTAGTGACAAACAGTTACAGACAGTAATATGTCGTGATATTATATTATAAAATATTAATTTTTATTAGTCTATATATTAAATTATATATTACATTTATCTTCTAAAATAACAGACTGTACTCATCACAACCGGTTTATTTCACCATTGGAGATCAGATCACACAAGACATGAGTTAAATGACTCATTTTAAGGATTTAAGTAGGGGATTTAAAAGCGGTTGTTGTTTTTTTTTCACTAGACGGTTGTTTTTACTATCGTACCTGTCTTTGGAGATGATATACCTATAGCCTACTTGACCTCTGATTTGATGAAATAAAATTCGACAAAAATGAAGAATGACTCTCCTCGATGATGACTACAGCTTTAATAACACAGATGAAAGAGCCATGGGGCGATAATAAGCCCTACCGGTAAAAATATTCTAAAAGCAAACTGATTAATGCATCAGTAATAGGCTACTAATATTAGTTATAATAATAATATAGGCTATTAGTAATAACGATAGTGATAGTATTAAAGATAGTAGTAGATATTTAAAATAATCAGACTAGGCTACTTACAGGGCAAAGGGCGCGTTATCACTGCTCAGCTGTTCGTTTATTAAATAAACAATGCAGTCGCGCAGTAACCACGCGCCGCTTATCAGATACAATCACAGATTCTATGGATAGAATAACCCTTCAAAAAAGTGCGACTTATAGTCCGGTGCGACGTATATATGTTTTTTTCGTCTTCATAATGCATTTTTTGGCTGATGCGACTTAAACTCTGGAGCGACGTATAGTCCGGAAAATACGGTAAGTGTCGGGAAAATTCTTTTTAATAAGCTACACTTAAAAAATCTGAAAGGTAGTCTAGGTTTAAAGTTGAAACATTTCATTTCATTAGTCATTTCTGGTCGACGGCATTTCTTTCCATGTGCCTAAGACTTAAACATAAATTTAAGTCCGCCTGACTCCTCCGCCATCCCTGTGATACTAACTGATGTTTCGTCGTGATGAAAATGTGACGAATGATCAGATCAGAACTAAAACCAGCTTTAATTTCAGGTGCTCTCTGAAATCATCCACAGATTCAAACCTGTTGCAAATAGGTAATAATCTAAAAAAAAAAGTTATTATATGGCACTTCCGGTAAAATAGTGCGCTCTGATTGGTTGCTTGGCGGGCAGAATTTTCCCGTAAGGCCATTATTAAAAAATGTTCTGTTTCCGGTCCACCGGCCGGGTGATGCCGTTTGTGCGGTTGGAATTTTTTTTTTACGCCAGTTTTTCGACATTTTGTTCGGGTTCGTAAATCTAAAATCGAGCTTGACATTTCCGCATTCCCAGGGCTTTCCACTAAGGCTCATACTAGCCAGCCATGACAAATAAGTAGCCAGCCAGGGGGAGTAAACACAAAATAAACTCCTGTGCACACAGTTCCCAGGGTTAAATGTATTTTCCACAGACCATTTATTTATTCACTTTACTCAAATACAAAGTAAAATGGCAGTAAATCTTCTTTCTTTTCTTGCGTATTGCAACATGAGGCGTTCCTGGCTTGTAAATCTCTTATTTTCGGTGCATGACACATTCACGCAGCTGAGCATGCTATGAATTAACAACGACAACGGTCTGCAGTGGTGGCTACACAATTACACACTCAGCCAACATTTCTCCATTTGTGTATGAAAATACACTCCAACCACTCAGTTTGGCTTCATTTACAACCAACGGTGTCTTTTGATGCCAGCACGTAATTGAACAAGAGAAGACTGGTTTACCGGAAACAAAATAATGCCGCTTTTCCACTACAAACGCGGCTGAGTTGGGCTGAGCCGTGCCGTGCTGAGTTGGGCTGAGCCGTGCCGTGCCGAGTTGGGCTGAGTCGAGCTGAGTGGGGCTGTTGGAGTTGCATTTCGACTACAACCGCGCTGAACCGTGCTGGCTGGAAGTGGGTGGACACATTGGGTGGAGTTAGTGAAAGTGGGTGGATGTCAGGTGATGTCGTTAAGCAGCGCAAACAGTGACATCAGTGAGCTTTTAAGCGGTAGTCTCACGACCCGGATAGTAAACAATAAACATGGAGTCGTTAGTGTTGCTGGTCTTGGTGCTGTGGCTTGTTGTCACCGACAACGCCAACAGATACTGGCAAGAGCGTATAGATGAGGCGAGGCGCATAAGGCTTCAGAAATTCTCGTAATTCGTAATTCTCCTTCTTCCGGGTTTACAGTATTTACAGATCCCAGCGTGCTCGCGGGGCGTGTGTGGGCATGTGAGGACACTCCTCCTCACCAATCAGTGCACAGGGGAGTGTCTGCTCACGCCCCCAGCCTCACTCGGCTCGGTTTGGCTCGCTTCAGCCCTACTCCAAAACGGTGCGAGTTTTAGGGGCTAAGCAGGGCTGAAGCGAGCTGAGTCGTGCTGGTTTTTGGTAGTCGAAACGCGAGCCGTGTCGGGCTGAAGTGAGCTGAAGCGAGCTGAAGTGAGCTGAAAAAGGGTAGTGGAAAAGGGCCATAAGCGTCATCTCTGCTTCTGTTCCCTCTGATGTCGCCTCCGACGGCCCCGACACACTACTGCCTCCGCCGAGTGCGCGCGCACACAGCATGTCGGGGCCGCGGATGAGTTACTCTCCCTTGATCAACGAAGTCTGCGGGGAATTTGTGGTTATTGTCGGTACAAACAGCGCGAATCACAACTTAAATGAGTGCGGTTCAGTTTGACATTATTGTCAGTCCGTTAGATAAACATTTAATTTTATTAAAATCGAAAATTAATATTTAGAGCCTGTGGGCTACAAAAATAATAGTCATTAAAGTAGTCGGCTGTATGGCCGGCAGCCGGCGCTTGTGGAAAGCCCTGCATTCCGCGCAGAATATAGAACTGAATCAGCTCTGCGCATGCGCCGTGCGGCACAAAAAAATGGCAGCCGCCATGAAGGAAGGAGATCCGGAGTTTTCAAACATTTGCTTAAGTGTGAAATCGCAAAATGGTATTCTAGCGAACAACAAAATAGTAAAGATTCAGAAAAACAAATCATTCAGTGATCATTTTAATAGTGTAATTTCATCCGAACTAGGCCTAACGCTCGATTTAGAACTACAAAAAGTCCGTGTGTCGGACATTTTAAGTACCTTTGTAAAAGTTTTGCAAATGTTGCAGTCAGCATTTAAAATGCTAACTTAAAGTTTCAGTTGATTAAACCGTTATATTTTATTAAATGTGTCTGCTTTTGTAATAAAAAAGTACTGAAAGAAAAAGCAAAACAGCATTGCGATTTCTTATCCATCCATATATATATATATATATAAAAAATCCCTCCCTCCGTACTGAAAATTTTTTTGCTCACCCGGTGGACAGGAAACGGATTTTTTTTTAAGGATGGCCTAACGCCCGTGGGTGATTACGGACTCTCTTTCCAAGGCGCCGGCTTTCAAATGTTGCAAAAACAAACAAGAGTGCTCTGAGAGCACAATATCCCCGCTGGGAACTCGGCCATAACTCTGGTAAAATGTGACTGAATTGAACGAAGTTGCAATCTGTGTATTACCAACATATAAAAAAAGAATCCTGCCAAGTTTGGTGAAATTCCTCCAAAAATTGAGAGAGGGATGGACGGACAGTGGGGGATAAAAATTGTAAGGGAAGTTGATTTCAGAAAGCAAGCTCGGTCTTGACGGAAAAATACGGTCTGATATTTTCCCGTAAAGACCGAGCGAGCGAGCGAGGTTAATAAGTAGCTATTAATAATGCTCATTTAAGGACTCGGCAGAATCCTAGTGTCAACTACGTAAGGAATAAAACTTCATGGTATGCTGTTATAGGAAAATAATCAGTTATGGAGGGGTGATGAAGCAGTGTCAATTAAACATTTTCCTGGAACAGCTTGAGTGTTTTATTCCTCTCGCACCACAGCGATTTGGAAATTTTACTCACGCTTTGCTCACACTGGGTTTAATCTGCGCATACTCGGCGATGAAAAATCGTTAGCGTCACCGTGAATGTTCAAGTTGCTTTTTATTGCGTCTCCGCTTCGTGAGTAGAAATTTGTCACTAAACTAAGTGGTGAATTCTCGCAGAAGGGTTTGGAAACGCTTCCCGAAGCTCGGGGAAGCATCGGCACCAAAACGCCTCCTTTTCATCGCGAGCTGTAGTGCGAACGAAGCCTTAAGGAACAAACCGTGATTCTTTTCGTCAGTTGAACGCAGTGGGAAATCTGCAAAAATACCGAGCAGCTATAAGAGATCGTTCCTCTTCTCCGTCTTGAAGCTACCAAAAGCCGTTTCCTGTGTCACCGTCTGAGCGAAAACATTTCCCCCGAAAATGGAGACTCCAAATAAACGTTTCTTTATAGAAAAACGTCACCATATCAAGATCCGTTTACAAGGAGTGGTCATCCTCAGTGACGCTGCTGTTACTATCGAAACGATGACGTATTAATCTGACAGTTTACGTTGAATTTTTTTGCACATTTGCGCTGAAGTTCTGTCGAAGGCGAGAGAAAAATGAAACGTGTCTTTTCCCAGAACATTCGATTTAATTCCTGATCAGTTCTTTGTCGAGCCGAAGCCGGGGCCGGTGTTTACTCCGGTACTGACGTGATTATATCAGATCCATCCGAGACACAGCCATGACGTCGTTGATGCGTTTCTGCTGAGTTTTGTAGAATTAAAAGCTGTAGTGTGTGGTGTTGTCGAGGATTTGGATTAAGACCGTACCAGGCTCCAGCTGGAAATCAGGAAGATCATGTGTGCTTCCACACGACACAGGAAACTCATCAACACTGATAAATACATGCTGAGAAAACCGTACGATCTTTTCCTTAGTCAGAGGCTGAGTGTCTGTCTCTCTCTCTCTCTCTCTCTCTCTCTGTCTGTCTGAAGTGCTCATATAGTTATTTATGTGAAGGTGAAATATGACGCAAGAAGGAATAAAACACATGGGTGGTGTGCAGTTTTAGGAAAATAATCAAACAGGGTGGTGTGACGGAGCAGATTTACCGTTAGCATCCAGCAATTTTCTTCTAACAGCAAGTGTTTTTCTCCTCTTACACTAAAGCATTTGGACAATTTATGTATTTAAGGAGACACATCGTTTATAGTTTCATCTGACAAGTTACTTCCTGTTCTAACTAACACACTCGCAGCAAGAAATCACTGTTCTCTCAGCAGCCCCTCCCCCTTCTCTGTCGCTCTCTCCCCGTCTGTCTCTCACTCACTCAGTACGTCCCTCTGTCTCTCCGTCCTTCCGTCCCTTCCTTTCCCTCTCCGTCCGTCCGTCCCTTCCTTTCCCTCCGTCCGTCCGTCCCTTCCTTTCCCTCCGTCCGTCCGTCCCTTCCTTTCCCTCCGTCCGTCCGTCCCTTCCTTTCCCTCCGTCCGTCCGTCCCTTCCTTTCCCTCCGTCCGTCCGTCCCTTCCTTTCCCTCCGTCCGTCCGTCCCTTCCTTTCCCTCCGTCCGTCCGTCCCTTCCTTTCCCTCCGTCTGTCCGTCCCTTCCTTTCTCTCCGTCTGTGTCCTTCCGTCCGTCCCTTCCTTTCTCTCCGTCTGTGTCCTTCCGTCCGTCCCTTCCTTTCTCTCCATCTGTGTCCTTCTGTCTGTCCCTTCCTTTCTCTCCGTCTGTGTCCTTCCGTCCGTCCCTTTCTTTCTCTCCGTCTGTGTCCTTCCGTCCGTCCCTTTCTCACTCTGTGTCCTTCTGTCCATCCCTTTCTCTTTCTGTCTGTATGTCTGTCTCTCGGTCTGTCTTTCCATCCATACCTTTCTGTGTCCTTCCATCCATCCCTTTCTCTCTCTCTCCATGTCCTTCCATCCATCCCTTTCTCTCTCTCTCCATGTCCTTCCATCCATCCCTTTCTCTCTGTGTCCTTCTGTCCATCCCTTTCTCACTCTCTGTCTGTGTCCTTCCATCCATTCCTTTCTCTCTCTCTCTCTCTGTCTCTCGGTCTGTCCTTCCGTCCATCCCTTTCTCTCTGTCCAAGTCCTCCCGTCCATCCCTTTCTCTCTCTCCCTGTCTCCCTCTGTGTCCTTCCGTCCATCCCTTTCTTTCTCTGTCTGTCCTTCCATCCATCCCTTTCCCTCCCTCTCTCTCCCTCTCTCCCTCCCTGCCTGTCTGTCCGTCTCTCATCATGGGTTTCCAAGAAACTGCAAACTCCGTCCTTAAAGTTAGAGCTTTACCTCTGACACCAGAGACTCTGTCCATAAACTCCACCATAAATATCGGTCTTTGTTGAATAAAAACACATTTTTTAAAATCTGATCATCAGTTATGTGGCGCATCCAACATACAAGTTGCTATAGAAACGATAACGTATTACAGAGCGTATTAATATAAAATTCTCAACTTACACACAGAGCTCCTGTCCACACTGTCCTATTATACAAAATTAATCAGATCTGAGAATAACATGAGGTTGTTAAAAACGTCTTCTCATTTGGCGACAGATCACCAGACACGTCTCAAAAGTATCGGACCAAAAACAATACTCAGAATGCTGATATCGAGGTGCTATGGAATGAAGTAATTTCAGTGGCATTGCTGCGTTCTGACATTCAGACAATCCACAGGAGACCATGAAGACGTTCCCAGCTCGCGCCTGGTTACGGTTAAACACTCGCAGGTAGTGTGTGTGTGTGTGTGTGTGTGCACGCGTGAGAGAGAGTGAAAGTCAGCGTGCTGATCACGCTGCAGTATAGGTGCGTGTGAGCTCAGAACACAGAATTAGGCAAACCGAGCTTAATCAATCACATTAGGAAATGTCATGCAAACATCTCTGATCCGGCTCGACTTGAAAATCCACATTCATGACATTTGATCAGTGCAGGATTTCTAAACCTCCTCAGCAGTTCCAGTTGTGATTGTAAGCGCTGCCATTTTTGACGCGTTAAGTGACGAACCAAAACACTTCCTAGGACATTATCTGACCTCTTTAACCAACAGTGTTTTATTCCTCAAAGCAAGGTAATGGTAGACACTTCGCTGTCTCTGGGTTAATCATCACCAACACACACCATTTTAACACAAACATCCACCAAACTACACACAGAAGAGAGACAGTCACAGAGAGAGAGAGAGAGAGAGAGAGAGGAAAAAAAAAAGACACGTTCACTCAGTCAGAGGCACATTCAGAGAGACGCTCACCCAGTCACAGAGAGAGAGACGCACATACAGAAAAACATTCACATGGAGTGAGACGTTCAGAGAGAGAGAGAGAGAGAGACAGTCACGGAGTGAGAAGCTCAGAGAAAGAGACACACACAGTCACGGAGTGAGACGTTCAGAGAGAGAGAGAGAGAGACGCAGCCACAGAGAGAGACGTTCAGAGAGAGAGAGAGACGCAGTCACGGAGTGAGACGTTCAGAGAGAGAGAGAGACGCAGTCATGGAGTGAGACGTTCAGAGAGAGAGAGAGAGAGAGAGAGACGTTCAGAGAGAGAGAGAGACACGCAGTCACGGAGTGAGACGTTCAGAGAGAGAGAGAGACACGCAGTCACAGAGTGAGACGTTCAGAGAGAGAGAGAGACACGCAGTCACAGAGTGAGACGTTCAGAGAGAGAGACACGCAGTCACGGAGTGAGACGTTCAGAGAGAGAGACACACAGTCACGGAGTGAGACGTTCAGAGAGAGAGACACACAGTCACGGAGAGAGACGTTCAGAGAGAGAGAGACGCAGTCACGGAGTGAGACATTCAGAGAGAGAGAGACGCAGTCATGGAGTGAGACGTTCAGAGAGAGACGTTCAGAGAGAGAGAGAGACACGCAGTCACGGAGTGAGACGTTCAGAGAGAGAGAGACACGCAGTCACGGAGTGAGACGTTCAGAGAGAGAGAGACACGCAGTCACGGAGTGAGACGTTCAGAGAGAGAGAGACACGCAGTCACGGAGTGAGACGTTCAGAGAGAGAGACACGCAGTCACGGAGTGAGACGTTCAGAGAGAGAGACACGCAGTCACGGAGTGAGACGTTCAGAGAGAGAGAGACACGCAGTCACGGAGTGAGACGTTCAGAGAGAGACACGCAGTCACGGAGTGAGACGTTCAGAGAGAGACACGCAGTCACGGAGTGAGACGTTCAGAGAGAGACACGCAGTCACGGAGTGAGACGTTCAGAGAGAGAGACACGCAGTCACGGAGTGAGACGTTCAGAGAGAGACACGCAGTCACAGAGTGAGACATTCAGAGAGAGAGAGAGAGAGAGACACGCAGTCACGGAGTGAGACGTTCAGAGGGAGACACGCAGTCACGGAGTGAGACGTTCAGAGAGAGACACGCAGTCACGGAGTGAGACGTTCAGAGAGAGAGACACGCAGTCACGGAGTGAGACGTTCAGAGAGAGACACGCAGTCACGGAGTGAGACGTTCAGAGAGAGAGACGCAGTCACGGAGTGAGACATTCAGAGAGAGAGAGACGCAGTCACGGAGTGAGACGTTCAGAGAGAGAGAGACGCAGTCACGGAGTGAGACGTTCAGAGAGAGAGAGACACGCAGTCACGGAGTGAGACGTTCAGAGAGAGAGACACGCAGTCACGGAGTGAGACGTTCAGAGAGAGAGAGACGCAGTCACGGAGTGAGACGTTCAGAGAGAGAGAGACGCAGTCACGGAGTGAGACGTTCAGAGAGAGAGACGCAGTCACGGAGTGAGACGTTCAGAGAGAGACACGCAGTCACGGAGTGAGACGTTCAGAGAGAGAGAGACACGCAGTCACGGAGTGAGACGTTCAGAGAGAGAGAGACACGCAGTCACGGAGTGAGACGTTCAGAGAGAGACACGCAGTCACGGAGTGAGACGTTCAGAGAGAGAGAGAGACACGCAGTGAGACGTTCAGAGAGAGAGACACGCAGTCATGGAGTGAGACATTCAGAGAGAGAGAGAGAGAGAGAGAGAGACACGCAGTCATGGAGTGAGACGTTCAGAGAGAGACACGCAGTCACGGAGTGAGACGTTCAGAGAGAGAGACACGCAGTCACGGAGTGAGACGTTCAGAGAGAGACACGCAGTCACGGAGTGAGACGTTCAGAGAGAGACACGCAGTCACGGAGTGAGACGTTCAGAGAGAGAGACACGCAGTCACGGAGTGAGACACGCAGTCACGGAGTGAGACGTTCAGAGAGAGACACGCAGTCACGGAGTGAGACGTTCAGAGAGAGACAGACACGCAGTCACGGAGTGAGACGTTCAGAGAGAGACAGACACGCAGTCACGGAGTGAGACGTTCAGAGAGAGACAGACACGCAGTCACGGAGTGAGACGTTCAGAGAGAGAGACACGCAGTCACGGAGTGAGACGTTCAGCGAGACAGACACGCAGTCACGGAGTGAGACGTTCAGCGAGACAGACACGCAGTCACGGAGTGAGACGTTCAGCGAGACAGACACGCAGTCACGGAGTGAGACGTTCAGCGAGACAGACACGCAGTCACGGAGTGAGACGTTCAGCGAGACAGACACGCAGTCACGGAGTGAGACGTTCAGCGAGACAGACACGCAGTCACGGAGTGAGACGTTCAGCGAGACAGACACGCAGTCACGGAGTGAGACGTTCAGCGAGACAGACACGCAGTCACGGAGTGAGACGTTCAGCGAGACAGACACGCAGTCACGGAGTGAGACGTTCAGCGAGACAGACACGCAGTCACGGAGTGAGACGTTCAGCGAGACAGACACGCAGTCACGGAGTGAGACGTTCAGCGAGACAGACACGCAGTCACGGAGTGAGACGTTCAGCGAGACAGACACGCAGTCACGGCGCAGTCACGGAGTGAGACGTTCAGAGAGACAGGCACGCAGTCACGGAGTGAGACGTTCAGAGAGACAGGCACGCAGTCACGGAGTGAGACGTTCAGAGAGACAGGCACGCAGTCACGGAGTGAGACGTTCAGAGAGACAGGCACGCAGTCACGGAGTGAGACGTTCAGAGAGACAGGCACGCAGTCACGGAGTGAGACGTTCAGAGAGACAGGCACGCAGTCACGGAGTGAGACGTTCAGAGAGACACGCACGCAGTCACGGAGTGAGACGTTCAGAGAGACACGCACGCAGTCACGGAGTGAGACGTTCAGAGAGACACGCACGCAGTCACGGAGTGAGACGTTCAGAGAGACACGCACGCAGTCACGGAGTGAGACGTTCAGAGAGACACGCACGCAGTCACGGAGTGAGACGTTCAGAGAGACACGCACGCAGTCACGGAGTGAGACGTTCAGAGAGACACGCACGCAGTCACGGAGTGAGACGTTCAGAGAGACACGCACGCAGTCACGGAGTGAGACGTTCAGAGAGACACGCACGCAGTCACGGAGTGAGACGTTCAGAGAGACACGCACGCAGTCACGGAGTGAGACGTTCAGAGAGACACGCACGCAGTCACGGAGTGAGACGTTCAGAGAGACACGCACGCAGTCACGGAGTGAGACGTTCAGAGAGACACGCACGCAGTCACGGAGTGAGACGTTCAGAGAGACACGCACGCAGTCACGGAGTGAGACGTTCAGAGAGACGCACGCAGTCACGGAGTGAGACGTTCAGAGAGACACGCACGCAGTCACGGAGTGAGACGTTCAGAGAGACACGCACGCAGTCACGGAGTGAGATGTTCAGAGAGACACACTTGCTCACAGTGATACACAATCAGACACAGACACAAGCAAGGAGACACACAGGCACACAGATAAACACTCATACAGAGTCACACAAGCTGGGAGACAGAGACGTTCGGAGAGACACGCAGTCACGGAATGAGACGTTCAGAGAGACACTCGGTCACAGTCATGGAGTGAGACACACAGATAAACACTCATACAGAGTCACACGAGCTGGGACACAAAGACACAGGCAAAATACATAAAGACATGCACACAGTCACCACTGGAAACACACCAATACACTCATCCACACACACACACACCTCCTTATGACGTCACTGAGATTAGTGTAGCCAGCCTCTGTTTGGGCAGTGAACGGTCTCCCCCGAGCTAAACCTCCAGCCTTATTCATCCTCATCTTACACACAGTTGGGTTTTAGCTGCTTTAACGTTGTTTAACTGAAGGATGGTTTGTGAAAATCCACATCAGCATTATTAGCCTGTTCAGCTAAGTTAGCTAGCTGTTAGCTTAGCAGTGCAGCCAGGTTAGCTAACATCACCGGGATGGGATTTACTAGCGGGAAGCTAACGGCTCGCTGATCATCACTCATTAAAAAGCTAATTAATAAATAAATAAATAAATAAAACAAAGAGCACAAGCATCCAAACACCGGAGCGAGAGCAGTAAACTGGAAGCGGCCGGTCGGGCTGGGTATCCCGGGTAACCTTTACGTGACATTAGTGAGCTGTGCAGACCGGAAGCAGAAAGTGGCTGTAATTCCCACTGTTTACACTCAAACACACATCTGCAGCACGGGCTTACACATTATACAGCTGCGTTCAGACACTACACTGGGATAAACAAACAAGCAAATACAGTCAATAATCAGTAAATAAATAAATAAACCCGGGCGTTAGTGGACACGGGAGAGGAAACGGGGTCAGGATTCGACACTCAGCGCTGCGCTTTCTGTCCAGGTGAGACAGAGAGAGACAGAGAGAGAGAGAGAGAGTGTGTGTGTGTGAGAGAAAGAGTGTGAGGCCACACCGAGGCCTGGCGGATCTCCCCCCGGTGTGTGCGTCTCTCACCTCGGTCGGTTGGCTGATCTCGAACAGGTCGAGCCGGTTCGCGTTCCAGTGGTTAATGATGTCGGCGAGTTTGCGCCGCTCCTCCTCTCGGTTCCCCGACATCTTCCCCCTCTCTCTCTCTCTCTCTCTCTCCAGATATTCTCAACAATCCGATTTAATCCAAAGAATCGCACAAAAACACTGCGGGTTAAATCGCGGTATTGGAGCGCAGGCGGTCTCCGGTTGACGCGCCTCTGTCTCTCTCTCTGTCTCTCCTCGGATCTCCTCCCGTTTCCGCGTTCTCGTTCTCTGTGCCTCTCTCTCTCGCGCGCGCGCGCTCCCGTATCCTCGGCCGCGCGCCCGTTCTCCGATGATGTATTCCCGTTTCTCCTGCTGGACTCGCGCGCGCCCAGCAGCCACACAAAAACGCAGAGGCGCACGCGCCGCAAGAATCCGGATTTTAAAGGAACAGTTATATAATAATAATAATAATAATAATAATAATAGACAGCATAGATAGACTAGGGAACGAGATAGATTGAATAGACAGACGGAATAGATGGATAGACAGACTAGAGAAAGAGAGAGATAGACAGGCAGACAGACTGGAGAAAGAGAGAGATAGGCAGACAGACAGACTGGAGAAAGAGAGAGATAGACAGGCAGACAGACTGGAGAAAGAGAGAGATAGGCAGACAGACAGACTGGAGAAAGAGAGAGATAGACAGGCAGACAGACTGGAGAAAGAGAGAGATAGACAGGCAGACAGACTGGAGAAAGAGAGAGATAGACAGGCAGACAGACTGGAGAAAGAGATAGATAGACAATAGAAAGAGACAGACAGACACGGAATAGATGGATAGACAGACTAGAGAAAGAGAGAGATAGGCAGACAGACTGGAGAAAGAGATAGATAGATAGATAGATAGATAGATAGATAGATAGATAGATAGATAGATAGATAGATAGATAGACTAGATGGATAGACAGACTAGAGAAAGAGAGAGATAGGCAGGCAGACAGACAGACTGGAGAAAGAGAGAGATAGATAGATAGACAATAGAAAGAGACAGACGGAATAGATGGATAGACAGACTAGAGAAAGAGAGAGATAGGCAGGCAGACAGACAGACTGGAGAAAGAGAGAGACAGATAGATAGACAATAGAAAGAGACAGACAGACGGAATAGACAGACAGACAGAATAGAGAGATACTAGATAGACAGAATAGATAGACATACAGACAGATGGATGGAATAGATAGCTAGATAGACAGACAGACAGAATAGATAGATAGATAGATAGATAGATAGATAGATAGATAGATAGATAGATAGATAGATAGATAGATAGATAGATAGATAGAGGGAATAGATAGACAGACTTGAGACAGAGGGACAGACAGACATACTAGACAGATGGACGGAATAGATAGATAGATAGATAGATAGATAGATAGATAGATAGATAGATAGATAGATAGATAGATAGATAGAGACAGACAGACAGACAGACAGACAGACAGACAGAATAGATGGATAGACAGACTAGAGAAAGAGAGAGATAGGCAGACAGACAGACTGGAGAAAGAGAGAGATAGATAGATAGACAATAGAAAGAGACAGACGGAATAGATGGATAGACAGACTAGAGAAAGAGAGAGATAGGCAGGCAGACAGACAGACTGGAGAAAGAGAGAGACAGATAGATAGACAATAGAAAGAGACAGACAGACGGAATAGACAGACAGACAGAATAGAGAGATACTAGATAGACAGAATAGATAGACATACAGACAGGATAGACAGACAGACAGATGGATGGAATAGATAGCTAGATAGACAGACAGAATAGATAGATAGATAGATAGATAGATAGATAGATAGATAGATAGATAGATAGATAGATAGATAGACTTGAGACAGAGGGACAGACAGACATACTAGACAGATGGACGGAATAGATAGATAGATAGATAGATAGATAGATAGATAGATAGATAGATAGATAGATAGATAGATAGATAGATAGATAGATAGATGGGCAGATAGATAGATAGATAGACAGACTTGAGACAGAGGGACAGACAGACATACTAGACAGATGGACGGAATAGATAGATAGATAGATAGATAGATAGATAGATAGATAGATAGATAGATAGATAGATAGATAGATAGATAGATGGGCAGATAGATAGATAGACAGAATAGATAGACATACAGACAGGATAGATAGAGACAGACAGACAGACAGATGGAATAGATAGACAGACTTGAGACAGAGGGACAGACAGACATACTAGACAGATGGACGGAATAGATAGATAGATAGATAGATAGATAGATAGATAGATAGATAGATAGATAGATAGATAGATAGATAGATAGACAGACTTGAGACAGAGGGACAGACAGACATACTAGACAGATGGACGGAATAGATAGATAGATAGATAGATAGATAGATAGATAGATAGATAGATAGATAGATAGATAGATAGATCTGAATGCATCCTCTGCAGTCTGGTTTGGTTCGGTTTGGTGTGCACATCTCATCCATAGAACAGCATCAATAATCTCAATAAGAGGCACTTTAAATGATCCAATAACATTCATTCAAAGAGGATGACAAAGGATGTGTCAGTTTTATAATCAATGGAGTTCATTTATGGCTTTTTTTTTTTTATTTAAAACCTGGGTGCATTCACTTCCACTGTCGCTTTAATCGAACCCTGTTCATATCAGTCAGAACAGCGTCATTAAATGGCAGACAAATTCCATGAGCCTAATATCATTATATTAACACTGTATAAATTAATATATAGGCCGCCTGGTGCTCCTGTTTTCATCCACATGGTGCACTTGTGAGCACGTTTATAATTAGAAATGTGCCCAAGAGGGTGAGGAAACACACAGGGAGGTCTGAGATGATCTGAGATCTGAAGCTTGACAGTAATCTGAAAAAGATCCAACAAACACGATGACGAGATGAAGTGGCTATGAATAGTGATATTTAATGTGCGCTTATGCAGCACAAAATTAAATTCTTAATCAGTTTTTATGATAATTCTTTGTTGAATTATTTGGGTTGAAATGAAGTGAAGCGGTGAGACAATCCGAGCGTCTCAGTGTGCACTATCTGTGGCAGGAAGTGGTACACAGGAAGTGGTATACGTCTGAGGGTAATATGGTTTCCTGCTGTGGTCTGAGCTTGAGCACTTTCAAAAGACTGTTACATCTGTGATTTTAGCAGGAAACCTGGAGTTTAAAAAATCCGGGGGAGAATCTGATAATAAGTAAATTACAAGGAGGGTTTCCGAAAAGCTGCAAACTAGAAACAATGCTCGAATTAAAAACTGCACAAACGAAAACCTCTAATCTTTAAATAAAATACATAAAAGTTTAGGTGTGGTTATTTTTAAAGGTAGTCGGTGATTTCAGACTTCCTCTGTATTTTGATTGAATGGTATCATAATGTAATAATATAATAAGGAATAAAACCCTTGGGGTTGGGTCATCTCATCTCATTCTCTAGCCGCTTTATCCTGTTCTACAGGGTCGCAGGCAAGCTGGAGCCTATCCCAGCTGACTATGGGCAAAAGGCGGGGTACACCCTGGACAAGTCGCCAGGTCATCACAGGGCTGACACATAGACACAGACAACCATTCACACTCACATTCACACCTACGCTCAATTTAGAGTCACCAGTTAACCTAATCTGCATGTCTTTGGACTGTGGGGGAAACCGGAGCACCCGGAGGAAACCCACGCGGACACGGGGAGAACATGCAAACTCCACACAGAAAGGCCCTCGCCGGCCACGGGGCTCGAACCCGGACCTTCTTGCTGTGAGGCGACAGCGCTAACCACTACACCATGGGTTGGGGTGTTATAGGAAAATAATCAACAATGAGGTGATGAAGAAGAAGAAGGTACTATCAGGTACACAAAGTTCCTATAACATCACGTCCTAAAGTGTTTTATTCCTCTTATACCACACTAATTTGATGCTTACGATTTTTGGGATGTTACAGAACAACACTTCACTTTACTTTTTATCCATTTAGAGTTACATATAATGTTGTGAAATGTCCACGAAACAAGTTACCACTTTGTGAGATCACTTTACAGCAGTTATAAAGAGTTCCTTCACCAGCATCTCTTTTCTATCTATATAAAAGTTACTAAGGTTTAAAAACAAAGAAAGAAAGAAAGAAAAATGCAGCTTGTCATGTTATCAAGAAAAAAACGTAAACAGTGTAAACACGTCTGTCATGAAAATGTCGGAAAAGTTCATCTTACAGCTTTTCGTCTGACTGTTTCGCAAAGGGCCGACACTGGAGACTCCTAAAGAAACAAGCGCATTAATAAAAAAACGTGATGTGCAGCTGCACTATTGTCAGGCTGCTGTTACAGAAAACTAATCAACACCTTGTGACCAATCAGAATCCAGAATTCAAAAGTGTTTTGTTAAAACAGCAAACAGTTTCTATCCCTTCTTATGTTCTATCACTCATTCATTCACATTTCTTTCAAATGACGTCATAGTTTTGTCCATTTCTAGTTCCGTAATACATATTATTCTCCATATGGGACACTTTTTCGATGGAATACAAACGCGTTCTATTCCCTTCTAGCGGGTTTCATCCATTTGATTTGATAGCATGCAATATTGTTAGCATATCACTTATCATATGTGCATTACGTCACTCTACCCAGTGGAGAATGAGCGTTGAATATGGTTTACAGTATTGCATGGTTGTCAAGACAACACGACGTCACACGTCAGAGCTGATGCGAATATCCATTGAGAAACTTTTCTGATGCGTATGCGCACAATCATTTCTGTATTTGCCGGGAAAAAGAAAGACATGTTGAATACCCGAAAGGCTACCAAAACTTCATTAGATATTCTTCACGTATATTTACGAGAGAAAAAACATATCAACGAACATCGAAAAACTGGAAAAGAGACACATCGGAGATGTAAAACTTCTGCGCTAGCGAGCGACTGTGACAATTTGTGAACAAACATGGCCGCCAGGTTCATCTCATCTCATCTCATTATCTCTAGCCGCTTTATCCTTCTACAGGGTCGCAGGCAAGCTGGAGCCTATCCCAGCTGACTACGGGCGAAAGGCGGGGTACACCCTGGACAAGTCGCCAGGTCATCACAGGGCTGACACAGACACAGACAACCATTCACACTCACATTCACAACTACGGTCAATTTAGAGTCACCAGTTAACCTAACCTGCATGTCTTTGGACTGTGGGGGAAACCGGAGCACCTGGAGGAAACCCACGCGGACACGGGGAGAACATGCAAACTCCACACAGAAAGGCCCTCGCCGGCCCCGGGGCTCAAACCCAGGACCTTCTTGCTGTGAGGCGACAGCGCTAACCACTACACCACCGTGCCGCCGGCCGCCAGGTTTGCTTCATTAAATGAGGAAGATTTTGAGAGAATTTTGGCTGCCAGCTCGCGCTGTTGTGTGTAGTTGTTGATGTTGATTTTAAAAGTAAAATACTTTTTAAAAAAAGTGAAAAATACTGTAGCAAGTGTGTATGGAAGAAGAGTCTGGAGACAGAAATCTTAGTTTCTTGGTAATTAATATGTGCTACTTGCTCTTGGTAGCACTGGCTTGACTGCTTTATTAGCATTCGCTAACACTACTAATGAATGCTACACCAGCTGGAAGGTGATTGCAATAATAATAATAATAATAATAGGCGGCACGGTGGTGTAGTGGTTAGCGCTGTCGCCTCACAGCAAGAAGGTTCGGGTTTGAGCCCCGTGGCCGGCGAGGGCCTTTCTGTGTGGAGTTTGCATGTTCTCCCTGTGTCCGCGTGGGTTTCCTCCGGGTGCTCCGGTTTCCCCCACAGTCCAAAGACATGCAGGTTAGGTTAACTGGTGACTCTAAATTGACCGTAGGTGTGAATGTGAGTGTGAATGGTTGTCTGTGTCTATGTGTCAGCCCTGTGATAACCTGGCGACTTGTCCAGGGTGTACCCCGCCTTTCGCCCGTAGTCAGCTGGGATAGGCTCCAGCTTGCCTGCGACCCTGTAGAACAGGATAAAGCGGCTAGAGATAATGAGATGAGATGAATAATAATAATAATAATGGCTTTTTTTCATGGTATATCAGATATATTCCATTCACCTACTCGTCTTCAACTTGTTCAATATCATGCTAGCTGAATGGAATATATCTGATATACCACTCAACGCCAGCCAATATTATTTAAATATTTTCGAACATCTGCGAAACAAGTGAGTTCTTGCTATCATTGACATTACAACAGCGTAAAGTTAACACACTATAAACATTTAGAGTCATTCCCTCATCAGATTTTGTTAAATAATACAGGTTCTTTGTTTGTTTGGCATTACTTTTTCGATAAGAATCATCAAACTGGTAATAATAATGAATAGCAGTCCAACTGGGGTTTTTTTCTGCAGTGATATGCGAATCAACAATACAGGAAGATGATTCTTGATAACGTAACGGACATTTACGCTTAAACATTTCTTGAGAACTGTAAGTGATAAGACAAGACAAAACACAAAGCAGAGCGTCTCAGTTTTATCTGACAAAATCACTTAATCATGCGTAAAGTATTCAGCACAAAGCTAGAGAGACTAATTAAGCTACAAGTCATGCTCTCTCTCTCTCTCTCTCTCTCTCCTTCTCTCTCTCTCATATTATTCTTCTCCATACCCATTCCACAACTTCCAGTTGTGACACTATGTTGAAATTGAAATTCATCTCATCTCATTATCTGTAGCCGCTTTATCCTGTTCTACAGGGTCGCAGGCAAGCTGGAGCCTATCCCAGCTGACTATGGGCGAAAGGCAGGGTACACCCTGGACAAGTCGCCAGGTCATCACAGGGCTGACACATAGACACAGACAACCATTCACACTCACATTCACACCTACGGTCAATTTAGAGTCACCAGTTAACCTAACCTGCATGTCTTTGGACTGTGGGGGAAACCGGAGCACCCGGAGGAAACCCACACGGACATGGGGAGAACATGCAAACTCCGCACAGAAAGGCCCTCGCTGGCCACGGGGCTCAAACCCGGACCTTCTTGCTGTGAGGCGACAGCACTAACCACTACACCACCGTGCCACCGAAATTGAAATTAAAACTGAAAACAATGATTTGTAAATAATCTTTGACCTGTATTGCACTCAAAACGATACAACAGCACAGTATCTGATGTTTTACCTCATGAATTTTTTTTTTCAAAATAAACACATTTCAATTTTGATTCTTGCAACACATTTTAAAAAAGTTGAGACGGTAAAGCACTTACCGTTTTATAATATTCCCATTCCTTCTCACGACACTTAAAAGATATTTAGGGACTGAAGACACCAAGTGATGAAGTGTTTCAGTTGTTATTTTGTTCCATTCTTCCTGCAAACAAGTCTTAAGGTGTGTAGCAGTAAGGGGTTGTCGTTGTCATATTTTTCATTTCAAAATTCTCCGCACATTCTCTACTGGGGATTATTCCAAACGTTTGAACTTGCTAAATTCTTTAGTGCAGAATTACAGCCACCATAGGCATCCAATCAAGGATAAAGGAGGCAGTAGAAGTTTGCTTGCAACCTTTAATCTCCTTTAGTCATTGATCTAGGGCGAAGCCATGGCCAAATGGTTAGAAAAACAGCTTTGGGACCAAAAGGTTGCTGGTTCAATTCTCTGGACCAGCAGGATAGGCTCAAGTGCTCTTGAGCAAGGCGCCTAACCCCCAACTGCTCCGGTGAGAGTGATGGTGTACCTTGTGTCTGATTAGCCAAAGAAAAACTGACGATATGGTTATCAGTTCGGGCAAGAACCTGACCATAACTAAAAAACTGTCATTGATGGAGTGTGGTTATTTGTTTCATCTCAACAAATCCAATAATACTGGATTCTTCTTCTAACCAGTTCTGAACCTTCTTCAGTTCTAAATTTTATGAACGTGTACTGTGCAGCACTCAATTATATCTTCCCTCCCTGCTTCTGCTTCCATTCCGCTTCTTGTAGCCATCCTTCATGGAATACCTCCCCAAATTATCCCTGATCTCTGATTGGTCAACAGAACACACATCAAACCAATCACCTAAAGCAATACTGAACATTGTTGGTCTTAAAGAAACATATGCATCACTTTTGTGAGGGCATTTTCAACAGGGACAGAGGGGACACACCCTCTTCTTCCACAGCCATGCCTTTGTAATGTGTGCAGAATGTGGTTTTGCATTGTCTTGAAATCTCCCTGGAAAAAACGTCGTCTTGAAGGTAGCATATGTTGCTCCCAAATCTCAGTGTACTTTTCTGCATTAATGCGCCATCACAGAAGTGTAAGTTACCTTTGCCAAGGGCACTGACACAACCCCATACCATGACAGACCCTGGCTTCTGGACTTGTTCCTGGTAACAGTCTGGAGTACATGGCATCCATTTCTTCCAAAAAAGACCAGAATACTGATTCATTTGACCACAATACACGTTCTCAATGTGTGATGGTCCATCCCAGATGCCTCCGAGCCCAGAGAAGTCAACAGCGCTTCTGGACACAGTTAACATAAGGCTTTCTTTTTGTACAGTAAAGTTTTAACTGGCGTTTGTGGATGTAAGTCTGTATTGTAGAGCTTGCCAAAGGCTTGCCAAAGTAATCCTGAGACCATGTGGTTATATCAGCTATAGATGAACGACGGTTCTTGATGCAGTGCTGTCTGAGGGATCAGACATCACAGGGTGCTCAGATTAGGCTTGTGCCCTTGCCCTTTATGCACCAAAATTCCTTGAAACATTTAATTATATTATGTACCGTAGAGGGTGAAATATCCAAATCTCTTCCTATCTTTCTTTGAAGAACATTGTTTTTAAACATTTCAATAATTTTCTCACACATTTCTTGACAAACTGGAGATCCTTGGCCCATCACAGCTCCTCAAAGACTATTCTTGGATATTGATTTTTTACCCAAATCATGATTATAGTCACCTGTTGACATCACCTGTTTCAAGTCACATCATTATTTAATTGTTTTACCTCATTACTAGACCTAAATCGCCTCCTGTAGCAGTTCTACCAAGGGGTGGAGCACAGAGTACGGCAGGACAGAGATCAGGTTGGTAAAGCTCGTGTTTTTTATTGCCACACTTTTCAGTGAACATAAGCAAGTACCACAGACACACACACACACAACCGGCGTCTGGTTCGGGGATGAGCTCCTCTGCTCTACGCTCTCCCTCCTTAAGTAGGGTGCAGTCACTGGGAAGACACACACAAACACAGGTTAATTGACATCAGGTGTAGTGATTCTGCCACTTACCTTCCCTGACTCCGCCCTCCTGTCACAGACCGGCGCTTGACCACGCCCCCACTGCCACATACCCCCATCACCCGACTCAGGCCGGGCGGCCGTCTGGCCTGCAGCCGACTCCCCCCCCCCCCCCTTGACGGGAGAGGAAGTCCGCCACGACCATCTGCGCCCCCGGCCTGTGGACCACCTTGAAAGGGTTGGAGTGCCAGATACCAACGGGTGATCCACGTGTTGGCATCCTTCATGCGGTGGAGCCACTGGAGGGGCGCGTGGTCCGAACAGAGGGTGAAAGGGCGCCCCAGCAGGTAGTAACGGAGGGCGAGGACCGCCCACTTGATTGCCAAGCACTCTTTTTCGATTGTGCTGTAGCGCCCCTCACGCACCGACAGCTTCCTACTGATGTATAAGACTGGGTGGTCCTCCCCCTCCACCTCCTGGGACAAAACAGCCCCCAGCCCTCTGTCCGATGCATCCGTCTGTAACATAAAGGGGAGAGAAAAGTCAGGGGAGTGTAAAAGTGGCCCCCCCACACAGTGCAGCCTTTACCTCAGAAAAAGCCTGCTGGCATTGCTCCGTCCACTGGACCGGATCTGGTGCCCCCTTTTTAGTGAGATCAGTCAGCGGGCTGGTGACGTCTGAATAATTAGGTATAAACCTATGATAATAGCCAGCCAGCCCCAGGAACTGTCTCACCCCCTTTTTGGTCTTGGGCCTCGGGCAGGCCGCAATTGCTGCGGTCTTGTTAATTTGGGGACGCACCTGCCCGTTGCCCAAGTGGAAGCCCAGATACCGTACTTCCACCCGCCCAATCGCACACTACTTCGGGTTGGCTGTGAGACCCGCTCGCCTCAGCGACCTAAGGACGGCCCTCAGATGTTCGATATGCCTCGGCCAGTCATTACTATAGATGATAATGTCATCGAGGTAGGCGGCCGCATAGGTGGCATGGGGGCGGAGGACCTTGTCCATCAGCTGCTGAAATGTAGCGGGCGCCCCAAACAGCCCAAAAGGAAGTGTGACGAATTGGTGTAAACCGAACGGTCTGGAAAAGGCCGTTTTTTCTCGGGATAGTGGAGTCAAGGGGATCTGCCAATATCCCTTCGTTAAATCCAGTGTCAAATAAAAGCGAGCAGTGCCTCGTCGATCGAGCAACTCATCAATACAAGACATTGGGTACGCGTCGAATTTAGACACCGCGTTGACTTTTCTATAGTCCACACAGAACCGGACTGACCCGTCAGCCTTGGGTACCAAGACCACCGGGCTGCTCCAGTCACTGTGGGACTCCTCGACGATGCCCATTTCGAGCATGGCCTCGAGTTCTTCCCAAACCACTTTTTTCTTGTGTTCGGGTAGCCAGTAAGGGCGGCTACGCACTACCACCCCCGGGGGCGTCTCAATGTGGTGCTCTATGAGGTTGGTGCGGCCGGGCAGGGGCGAGAACACATCCGAAAACTCGGTCTGCAACTGGGCAACCTCCGCGAGTTGGGTCGGGGAGAGGTGGTCTCCACAGTGGACCGGAGAGGTATGCGATGTCAATGCGCCCTTTTGAACCTCTGGCCCCAGCTCTGCCTTCTCCGGAACCACTGACACCAACGCTACGGGGACCTCCTCGTTCCAGAGTTTGAGTAGATTGAGGTGGTAAATCTGTAGCGCCCCACCCCTGTCCGTTCGCCTCACCTCATAGCCGACGTCCACGACTCGCCGTGTGACCTCAAAGGGTCCTTGCCACTTGGCGACTAATTTAGAGCTCGATGTGGGCAACAGTACGAATACTTTATCTCCCGGTGCGAACTCTCTAAGGCGCGTACCCTTGTCGTACAGGCGGGTTTGCCGTTCTTGGGCCTGCCGCAAATTCTCCTGGGTTAGGTGTGTGAGTGTGTGGAGTTTTGCGCGCAGGTCAATAACATATTAAATTTCGTTTTTACTTGGTGAAGGTCCCTCCTCCCAATTTTCTCGCAGCACATCTAAAATGCCGTGCGGCTTATGCCCATATAATAATTCAAACAGGGAGAACCCCGTGAAGGCTTGAGGGACCTCTCACACTGCAAATAACAAGGGTTCGAGCCATTTATCCCAGTTACGTGCATCTTCACTTACGAATTTTTTAATTATGTTCTTGAGGGTGCGATTAAACCGTTCCACTAAACCATCCGTTTGTGGGTGATACACGCTGGTGCAGATCGGCTTAATACCTAGTAACCCATACAGTTCGTTCAGTGTTCGTGACATAAACGAGGTGCCTTGATCAGTCAGAATCTCTTTGGGGATTCCAACTCGGGAGATGACGTGGAAGAGTGCCTCCGCAATACTGCGTGCTGAGATATTGTGAAGAGGCATGGTGGCCACTGTGCTCTTTGGGACCTGTAAAGCTGCAGCAATTTTTCTGTACCCTCCTCCAGATCTATGCCTTGACACAATCCTGTTTCTGAGGTCTGAAGATAATTCCTTTGACCCCATGGCTTGGAGTTTGCTCTGACATGCACTGTCAACTGTGGGACCTTATATAGGCAGATGTTGGCAATCCCTAATCATGTCCAATTCATTGAATTTACCACAGGTGGACTCCAATTAAGTTGTAGAAACATCTCAAGCAGTATCAGTGGAAACAAAATGCACCTCAGCTCACTTTTGGGTGTCATATCAAAGGGTGTGCACACTTGTATACATATCTCATCTCATCTCATTATCTCTAGCCGCTTTATCCTTCTACAGGGTCGCAGGCAAGCTGGAGCCTATCCCAGCTGACTACGGGCGAAAGGCGGGGTACACCCTGGACAAGTCGCCAGGTCATCACAGGGCTGACACATAGACACAGACAACCATTCACACTCACATTCACACCTACGGTCAATTTAGAGTCACCAGTTAACCTAACCTGCATGTCTTTGGACTGTGGGGGAAACCGGAGCACCCGGAGGAAACCCACGCGGACACGGGGAGAACATGCAAACTCCACACAGAAAGGCCCTCGCCGGCCCCGGGGCTCGAACCCAGGACCTTCTTGCTGTAAGGCGACAGCGCTAACCACTACACCACCATGCCGCCTGTATACATATGATATTTTACATTTTGATATTTAATAAATTAGCACAAATGTCGAAAAACCTGCTTTCATTTTGTCATTATGAGCTATCTTGTGTAGAATTTTGTGACAAAAAATGAACTCAATCTATTGTAACATAAGTCTGTAATGTAAAAAAACATGGAGAAGGTGAAAGGGGTGTGCAGACTTTCTGGCTTGACTGTACAGGTATGTGGATCCAGGATTTTTTTTTTCTTGACTGTTCCCAACGTAACTCAAAAAGTAGTGAACAGATTTGGATGAAATTTGGTGGACAGCTTTAGTATTATCCTAGGTTCAAATGGTCTAATTTTGATGTTGATAACATGTGGCTTGGCGGAGATATGCACTCTATCAAGTGCCCTTCCAGTTCTATCTGTATCTATGGGGGTGTGCCAAATGAAAACCTTAAAGGTGTGACATTAATTAAAAGTGAATTCAATTTTTTTTTTCTAGACAACTCCAGAGACTCACTATGCTTGGAACGTTTGCATTGACAGAAATGGAGATTTTGTAGAAGAACAATCCACTTTTCTATCACCTATTTGCAATAAACAATGCAAATGAAAAAAAAAGGTTTCCATTGTGAGTGTGTGAAGTTTTTGACACTTGGATCACTCCCATCTCAAAAATGCACACATTCTCCCAGCGGTGTAGGTGTGTCCCTTTTACACACTGTCTGCAGGAAAATTATATTTGTACAGCTGTTGAACAAAGTTTGGCAAAAACATTTGGGAATGATGATGAGTATTTCCACTGTGGAAATTTCCCCGAATCACAGCTGACACAGCTGAGAACCCAGGACTGTTCTGCTGTTTCAAAGTTTCAGTTTCAATAGGACAAATATTTGTAGCACATTATAAACTACCTCATGCTTAGACAAACACATAAGTGAGGAGTAGTAAGTAGGAAAGAGTTCAAGCATTCAAATATTTAGGGGTGTGCTGTTAAAAAAAATCAACAACAGGATGGTATGATGAACTTGTCTGTCCTGAAGATGTCAAAAAATAGTTACAGCTCCACCTCTGACACTGGAGACTCCATCCATCCATCCATCCATCCATCCATTATCTGTAGCCGCTTATCCTGTAGAGGGTCGCAGGCAAGCTGGAGCCTATCCCAGTTGACTATGGGCGAGAGGTGGGGTACACCCAGGACAAGTCTGATGCTGGAAATTCCTTCCATAAATATTAAACAAAATCCTTCTTCCAGAAAACTTTACCATATTAAAGGTTACTGTGGCAGCGGGGGCGTGGTCAAGCGCCGGTCTGTGACAGGAGGGCGGAGTCAGGGAAGGTAAGTGGCAGAATCACTACACCTGACTGCAATTAACCTGTTTGTGTATGTCTTCCCAGTGACCGCGCCCTATTTGGGGAGGGAGAGCAGAGAGCAGAGGATCTCTCCCGAACCAGACACCTGATGTGTGTGCGCGTGTGTCTGGCTGTGTGTGTATGTTAGACTAAAAAGTGTAGCAATAAAGCTATTTGTTGAACCTGATCTCTGTCCTGCCGTCCTCTGTGCTCCACCCCTTCATAAGAACTGCTACAGTGGTGCCGAAACCCGGGACCTGGAGCACAGCAGCCTAACAGCCCCATGGAGTCCTCCCCGTTTGCTGAACTGGTCCACACCCTCACCACGGCCCAGCAAAGCCAGCACCAGGTGCTACTCACCCTCCGAAAGGAGCAAGAAGAGCGGTTCGAGGCCCTGGTGTTGGCCCAACAAGAAAATCGAGAGGCGTTCCGGCACCTCCTCGCGTCGGCGGGGTCCACCAGCGCTCCTACCGCTGGCCCGTCTCCCCTCACCGTCACCAAGATGGGCCCGCAGGACGACCCCGAGGCGTTCATCATGCTCTTCGAGCAAGTCGACGAAGCCTCGGGGTGGCCGATGGAGCAGCGCGGGGCGCGCCTCCTTCCCCTGCTATCGGGAGAGGCACAGCTGGCCGCACTACAGCTCCCCGCCGACTGCCGGCTGGCCTACGCGGACCTCCGCCGGGCCGTCCTCCAGCGCGTGGGGTGCACCCCAGAACAGCAGCGCCAGCGCTTCCGCGCGTTGCGCTTGGAGGAAGTCGGCCGGCCATTCGCATTTGGCCAGCAACTCCGGGACGCCTGCTGGCTGTGGCTGAGGGCCGACAACTGTGACGCCGAGGGAGTCATCGACCAGGTGGTGCTGGAACAGTTCATCGCTCGCTTGCCAGCAGGAACTGCGGACTGGGTCCAGTGCCACTGCCCGGCGTCGCTGGATCGGGCAGTCGAGCTGGCGGAGGACCATTTGGCGGCTGTCCCGGCGGCAGGACAGCAGATGGCATCTTCTCTCTCTCTCTTTCCCCCTCCTCCTGTGTCCCGTCCTCGCCCCATTCCCCCACCGTGGAGGCGGGGGCCGGCACCACCCCAGCCGGCCCGCCACACCCGCGGTGCCCTCCCGTTTCTCCCTTCTGTGTCTGTCTCTCCCCCGTCTCAGGTGAGTGAGCCCCGGATCACCGGTGCAGAGGGAAAGCCCGGGCCGGTTTGCTGGCGCTGCGGGGAGCCGGGCCACTTTCAACAGCAGCGCACAGAGATGGAGGTGGGTGTGGTGGTTCGGATCCCCGACACGCCAGAGGCCGCCCTTGATCGGGCCGGAGCGTATCGCATACCGGTGAGTATCCAAGGGGATACATATCAGGCGTTGGTGGATTCGGGCTGTAATCAGACCTCAATTCACCAAAGCCTGGTGCAAAACGAGGCATTGGGGGGAGCACGGGGGGGTGAAGGTGTTATGTGTGCACGGGGATGTTCACAGCTACCCTTTGGTGTCAGTCCACATTTTTTTCCAAGGGGAAAAATTTATAGTGAAGGCAGCGGTTAATCCTCTCCTTACCCACTCTTTGATTTTGGGGACTGATTGGCCGGGATTTCGGGGTTTGATGACGCGCTTAGTAGAGAGTGGGTCCTGCCATTTAGCAGGGGGAGGTCCCGGTGTCGCTTTGGCGGGAGCAGCTGTCACAGAGTCGTCTACGTCATCTCCGCATCAGAGTGAGGAGCCCCAGGCTCCTCTTCTCTCTCTCGGAGAATTCCTCGCGGATTTCCCGTTAGAACAATCGCGAGACGAGACTCTCCGACATGCGTTTGACCAAGTGAGAGTAATCGATGTTCAAACGCTCCCGCCGAACGCCACCCCGTCCTTCCCCTATTTCTCTATTATGAAGGATAGATTATACCGAGTGACGCAGGACACTCAGATGAAAGAGCAAATCACACAGCTTTTAATTCCAAAGAGACGCCGGGAATTGGTATTCCAGGCGGCTTACATTTTATCTCATGGCTGGACACCTAGGGCAGGACAAGACACTAGCCCGAATAATGGCCCGATTCTATTGGCCGGGGATTTGCGGCGATGTTCGTAGATGGTGTATGGCATGCTGCGAATGCCAGTTAGTAAATCCAGCGGCCGTTCCAAAAGCGCCTTTGCGCCCTCTTCCATTGATCGAGACCCCGTTTGAGAGAATTGGGATGGATCTCGTCGGGCCATTAGATCGGTCAGCACGAGGGTACCGCTCTATATTAGTTCTGGTGGACTATGCAACGCGATACCTGGAAGCAGTGCCTCTGCGCAATATCTCAGCACGCAGTATTGCAGAGGCACTCTTCTGCGTTATCTCCTGAGTCGGAATCCCGAAAGAGATTCTGACTGATCAAGGCACTACATTTATGTCACGGACGCTGCGCGAACTGTATGGGTTATTGGGGATTAAGCCGATCTGCACCAGTGTGTATCACCCACAAACGGACGGTTTAGTGGAACGGTTCAATCGCACCCTCAAAAATATCATTAAAAAATTCGTGAGGACGCACGTAATTGGGATAAGTGGCTCGAGCCCTTGTTGTTCTCAGTGCGAGAGGTTCCCCAGGCCTCCACGGGGTTCTCCCCGTTCGAACTATTATATGGGCGTAAGCCGCGCGGCATCCTAGATGTGCTGCGGGAAAATTGGAAGGAGGGACCTTCACAAAGCAAGAACGAAATTCAGTACGTTATGGACCTGCGCGCAAAACTCCACACGCTCACCCAACTAACCCAGGAGAATTTGCGGCAGTCCCAGGAACGGCAAGCCCGCCTGTACAACAAGGGTACGCGCCTTAGGGAGTTCACCCAGGGAGATAAAGTACTCGTACTGTTGCCCACTTCGAGCTCCAAATTGATCGCCAAGTGGCAAGGGCCCTTTGAGGTCACACGGTGAGTCGTGGACGTCGACTACGAGGTGAGGCGAATGGACAGGGGTGGGGCGCTACAAATTTACCACCTCAATCTCCTTAAACTCTGGAAAGAGGAGGTTCCCGTGGCATTGGTGTCGGTGGTTCCGGAGAAGGCGGAGCTGGGGCCGGAGGTTCAAAAAGGGGCATTGACATCACGTACCCCTCCGGTCCCCTGTGGAGACCACCTCTCCCCTACCCAGCTCACGGAGGTCGCCCAGTTGCAGACCGAGTTTTCGGATGTGTTCTCGCCCCTGCCCGGTCGCACTAACCTCATAGAGCACCACATAGAGACGGCCCCGGGGGTAGTAGTGCGTAGTCGCCCTTACAGACTACCCGAACACAAAAAAAAGATGGTTCGAGAAGAACTTGAGACCATGCTCGAAATGGGCATCGTTGAGGAGTCCCACAGTGACTGGAGCAGCCCGGTGGTCTTGGTACCCAAGGCCGACGGGTCGGTCCGGTTCTGTGTGGACTACAGAAAAGTCAATGCGGTGTCTAAATTCGACGCGTACCCAATGCCTCGTATTGATGAGTTGCTCGATCGACTCGACACTGCTCGCTTTTATTCGACGCTGGATTTGACGAAGGGATATTGGCAGATCCCCTTGATGCCACTATCCCGAGAAAAAACAGCCTTTTCCACACCGTTTGGTTTACACCAATTTGTCACCCTTCCGTTTGGGCTGTTTGGGGCGCCCACTACATTTCAGTGGCTGATGGACAGAGTCCTCCGCCCTCACGCCACCTATGCGGCCGCTTATCTAGATGACATCATCATCTATAGTAATGACTGGCAGCGGCACCTCGAACATCTGAGGGCCGTCTTTAGGTCGCTGAGGCGAGCGGAGCTTACAGCCAACCCAAAGAAGTGTGCGATTGGGCGGGTGGAAGTACGGTATCTGGGCTTCCACTTGGGCAACGGGCAGGTGCGTCCCCAAATTAAGAAGATGGCAGCGATTGCGGCCTGCCCGAGGCCCAAGACCAAAAAGGGGGTGAGACAGTTCCTGGGGCTGGCTGGCTATTACCGTAGGTTTATACCTAATTATTCGGACGTCACCAGCCCACTGACTGATCTCACTAAAAAGGGGGCACCAGATCCGGTCCAGTGGACGGAGCAATGCCAGCGGGCTTTTTCGGAGGTAAAGGCTGCACTGTGTGGGGGGCCACTTTTACACTCCCCTGACTTTTCTCTCCCCTTTGTGTTGCAGACCGATGCATTGAACAGAGGGCTGGGGGCGGTTTTGTCCCAGGAGGTGGAGGGGGAGGACCGTCCCGTCCTGTACATCAGCAGGAAGCTGTCAGTGCATGAGGGGCGCTACATCACAATAGAGAAGGAGTATCTGGCGATCAAGTGGGCGGTCCTTGCCCTCCGTTACTACCTGCTGGGGCGCCCTTTCACCCTCTGTTCGGACCACGCGCCCCTCCAGTGGCTCCACCGCATGAAAGATGCCAACGTGTGGATCACCCGTTGGTTTCTGGCACTCCAACCCTTCAATTTTAAGGTGGTCCACAGGCCGGGGGCGCAGACGGTCGTGGCGGACTTCCTCTCCCGTCGGGGGGGGGGAGTCAGCTGCAGGCTGGATGGCTGCCCGGCCTGAGTCGGGCGGTGGGGGTATGTGGCAGCAGGGGCGTGGTCAAGCGCCGGTCTGTGACAGGAGGGCAGAGTCAGGGAAGGTAAGTGGCAGAATCACTACACCTGACTGCAATTAACCTGTTTGTGTGTGTCTTCCCAGTGACCACGCCCTATTTGGGGAGGGAGAGCAGAGAGCAGAGGATCTCTCCCGAACCAGACACCTGATGTGTGTGCGCGTGTGTCTGGCTGTGTGTGTATGTTAGACTGAAAAGTGTAGCAATAAAGCTATTTGTTGAACCTGATCTCTGTCCTGCCGTCCTCTGTGCTCCACCCCTTCATAAGAACTGCTACAGTTACATACATTTTTTTATCAGTTTGTATGGAACGTCCATCATAAGCCCCTTTGTAAGCTGTTAAGACAGAAATAGAAACTGTGACATATTAGAACACGTGCATTAATACAGTATAGACCTGTGATTAGTAGCTGAACTACTGTCAGTGCTGCTGTTACAGAAAATTAGTGCAGTGGGCACGTGCCGTCCTTGACCGCCATGCAGTGGAGTAGTAAGGTATCTCCTTCCCTTCACTAGCCTGGGGTGGTGCCTTGAGCAAGCACTAGCAACCCCTCACTACCCCTGGTCAGGGTTACAACCAAAGACTGGACTTGGCAGGTGGTCTGCATGGCAGAGACCACCACCTGGTGGTTCAATGGGCAGGATGGCCGACCCAGCAAAGTGTTTGTGGATCATGATCAGGACACAGTGCAACACATAGGACAATGTTGGCCATCGATTGCATCCCGATCTAACTCTTGCTGTCCTGATTCTGCCTTGCACCTGGACCCAGTTAGGTTGGGACAAGAGAGTGAGGTTGATGGCTGTGCAACTCTCCCTCACTCTAATCCAAGTCATGCGCAAGTCATGTCTTCAACTCCAAATTCAAGTTCTGTGGCAATGGGCAAGTGGTGAAGCAGCAAGTGTGGAAACACTGGAAGCTGTAGTCACGAACCTGCACACAGATGGCCCAGGGCATAGGGTCACTCCCTGCTGGAATGAAGCAGCAGCGGAGTTCGGCAGCCCCCTGGGTGTCTGAGCAGCCCTGTTTAGGATTCGCTCTGCTCACCTCCATGGAGGAAGGGGCTAGAAAAGGTGCCCCAAACATAGCCTGCTTCACCTCACCCTGGCTAGCACACCGCAGCTGGCAGGGACCCTACTCAGTGGTCAAATACACCAAAAAGATAGTGAAGGTACTCAACCTTGGCACGTGGAACATTGACATGTGGGCATACCTTTAAATCCTGGATTAGCCTCATCAGTCACCTCCGGACTCATAACCACCACCCATCAATTTGAAGTCATGGCCATCTTCGACCCCAAAGAACGAACATAATCATCATACAGAAAATTAATCCCCTTCTGACCAATCAGAATCAAGAATTCAACAGTGTTAGGAAATATAATAATCATTAATCCATTTTTCTTTCATTCAGCACATAGTTTCTTCTTGTTTCTTCACACTGTTCTAAAGTTGCAGTCAAGAAGAACAACAACAACTTTATTCATCACACGCTTGTGAAATTCCTCTCTGCATTTAACCCATCTGAAGCAGTGAACACACATATGCACACACACACACACACACACACACACACACACACACACACACGTGAGCAATGAGCACACACACATATCCAGAGCAGTGGGCAGCCATGCTAACAGCGTCTGGGGAGCAGTTGGGAGTTAGGTGCCTCACTTAAGGCCACCTCAGCCCAAGGCCATCCCATATTAACCTAACCGCATGTCTTTGAACTGTAGGGGAAACCAGAGCACCCGGAGGAAACCCACACAGACACAGGGAGAGCATACAAACTCCACACAGAAAGGCCCCTGCCAGCTGCTGGGCTCAAACCCAGAACCTTCATGCTGTGAGGCGACCGTGCTAACCACTTACACCACCGTGCCGCCCAAAATCGCTCCAGCGACGGATTTCCTCTACATTGCCTACTGGTGTCCAGTACACAAACCTATAACTGACCTTGTGTCCGAAATCACTCACTACTCACTATATAGTGGGCTATAAAATGAGTTTGCCATTTTGTAGCACTGTCCGAATGTATAGTGAGAATTATTACACCTTATATAGTGGACTCAAAGTATCCCACAATGCATCATGAAAAGTAGTGTACAACTGATTGGCACTAACCAAGCAAAATATATAGAGTGTGCACGTGACGTCACGAGGTCACATGATATTTGTTTATCTGCCATTTTGGATGGCAAGGTCGCGCACAGAACTTAGACAAACCCATTCTAATTATCAAGTGTGTGGGAGTAGATCTTTCGAGAATGGTTATATCTTGTTCAGCATTTGGTTGTACCAATAGACAGGGCCAAAAGGAGGGCCTGTCATTTTATAGATTCCCCGCAGACGCGGAGAGACGCGCAAAATGGGTGTCCGCTGTGCGAAAAGAAAACTGGTACCCCAGTTCTACCAGCCGAATTTGTAGTGAACACTTCATATCAGGTAGGTGTAATCTTCTAATTCAATACTCCTAGGACATCTGTTAAGTTGATTTTCGGATTGAATGATAACTGCATACTTAGAAACTAGACAGTCTCTAACGTTTAAAATGGCTATGCCTAGCCCTACTACCCTGGCCTAGTCTATGACAATGTTTTATCTTTTTGGCTCATATATGCCTTTGAAAGGCCAATCCATAGTAGGGATGGCGAAAACTAAAAAAAACTTGACCGACCACCGAGCCTCATTAGCCGGTTAAAGTCGGTTAACCTATGAGTTTAAACAGGGATGCAAACGGCGGATGCGCCTTTTTCACAGCTGAATCGCGCAGATCCGATTTTTTTTTGGGGGGGGGGCGTTGGAGTGTCTGAATAATTTCATCAGAGTAAATTCTGTATTAAAATTACTAAATAAGCAAATGCCGTTACAGTCCATGAAAAATAGGAAGTATTAGTATGAGAAGAAGGCAGTTAATCAGAGAGCTGGGCACATTTGCGCAGCTTCCGCACAAATGTGCGCAGCTTTCTGAGTTACTGTTTTTCAGACAAAAACATACATATTTACAACCCTGTCATTATCTGGAACTGAGTTTAGATTACGAACATTCTTAAGATAAAATGTCCTGCATAGTCTCTTTATGATAAACGTCTTAATGCCACTTACCCGTGAGGTTATCAAGTAGACATTCTTCTTCGGAACCTTCCAGAGGTATAGTTGAGATACTCATCCTGCAACAAAATATTTATAAGCTTCCAGGCTCTTGTAAGCTTTGAGGGCTTTGCCAGTGTTACACGATTCACGATTAACGAGAAAATTGTAAATGTCGTGGTAGGCCAGATCGGGCAAATCGCCGGCACCGCAGCTCCGAATTTCCCTGAACAAGGATTGTGGCAAGTTGTACGGATCTGCAATCCCCAACCTGGAACACTTTTCCACGTAACGCTGCCTCACGTCACCTTCAAGATGCTGAACAAACTTAGACAAGTAATCGCGCGATGTAGATGGGGTATTTTCCGAATTTTCTTGGGGATTACTGCCTGGATCCATTATGCTCGCGCAAGGTAAACTATCCTGATGCTGTCCAATATGGAGGAGTGTGAGGAGTACACACGTGCGGGTCACGTGACTGCACATCCTCTATACCATCATGCATTGTGGTCGCACTGAAAGAAAAAAGTGTGTTGGGGTGACTGGACGGAGGAAGCAACACATTATAAATGGACATTCAAGTACAATTAAAAATAGTAAGAGAATAGAAAATAAGCTAAAATAGACTAAGACAGATAAAATACAAGAATAAAAGTTACAGTGCAGAGTGAGGAATTAATCAAAAGCCTCAAATTTGACTGAATACAAGGCAGCAGCAAAGAAGAAAGTATTCAACCTTGATTTAAAAGAACTGAAAGATGCAGTAGACACAAAGTACTTTGTATTTATTATTGTAGGAAATACGATCAGTATAATATGGATTTATCACAAAAATACATGCAGTTATTTATTATTTTGAAAACCCACCCGCCGACTGATCTGGCATGTTTTAATTGTGCGACAGTAATGATGTAAATAACGGCGTGGCGGAGTAGTGTCCAAAAGTGAGTGATTTTGGACACAGGGTGAGGCTTCTAAACAGTAGCTCAAGTTTATTGTCCAAATAAAATGCGGCTAGTAAGGACAGTTTAACTGGCTGATGAACCTGAAAATATTGTTGTAGTCAAGACCACCTAAAACCACCATGACCAATACTGGGGCGGAAATTTAGGGCTAGTAATGAGGTAAAACAATTAAATAATGATGTGATTTAAAACAGCTGATGTCAATCATGATTTGGTACAAAATCAGTATCCAGGAAAGGCCTAGTCTTTGAGGAGCTGTGATGGGCCGAGGATCTCGTTTGTCAAGAAATGTGTGAGAAAATTATTGAAATGTTTAAAAACAATGTTCTTCAAAGAAAGATAGAAAGGGATTTGGATATTTCACCCTCTCCGGTGCATAATATCATTAAAAGATTCAAGGAATTTGGAGGAATTTCGGTGTGTAAAGGGCAAGGGCTCAAGCCTAATCTGAACACCCATGATCTCAGATCCCTCAGATGACACTGCATCAAAAGCCATCATTCATCTATAGCTGATAGAACCACATGGGTTCAGGATTACTTTGGCAAACCTTTGTGGAGCACTACAATACAGGCTTACATCTACAAATGGCAGTTAAATCTTTACAAAAAGGAAAAAGGAAGCCTTATGTTAACTGTGTCCAGAAGCGCCGTCGACTTCTCTGGGTTTGGAGGCATCTGGGGTGGACCATCACACAGTGGAAACGTGTGTGTGTGTGACAAAATAACACCTGAAACACTTTATCACTTGGTGTCTTCAGTCCGTAAGCACCTTTTTAGTGTTATGAGAAGGAATGGCAACATTATAAAGTGGTAAATGCTTTACGGTCCCAACTCTTTTTTTTTTTTTTTTTAAATGTGTTGCGATACAGGTCAAAGATTATTTACAAATCATTGTTTTAATTCATGATTAGTTATGAAGTTATCCTCAATTTGTAACTGGATATCCGTAACCAATCAAAGCCGTCCATGATCAGATGTGTACCAGACATAGACACATCTACGTGTGTATGGTTTCAGAGTGAAGCAGCACCTCCACCTCTCACTGCTCATCTTGAAGGTACGCTTCACATCTCTTCTCTCCTACGCTTTTCACACAGGCCGTCTCGGTAAAAGCCAGGTCACGCCCCACCACAAACACACATCACACCTCTTCTCGCTCTTGGCGTGTGGTTTCCGTGGCGATAGCTTTGGCAGCTTCACCTCGTTCAGCCCGAGAGCCTGTTGAATGAGTGCAGCCTCCGCCTTGCACCATCAACATGAAAAAAGGATGGCTTCTTTTATGTTTTTACAGGCAGCTGGACTTCACCGATATAGGCTAAATGATAAGATTTTATTTACAGGGTGAGAGAGAGAGAGAGAGACATCTGAAGTCCGGTAAACATCGAAAAGGATGATGCAACGTCCTTAACAGAGAGGCTCTCAGATGCTAAGAATGCACCTGTTAATTGCATTCACCATGGCAACTGTTACTACTTGGTGCAACTTCTGTATGAGGGATGGAGCTGAAGGAGACTCAACAACCTCCCATCCACCTACCCACACTCACACGGGCTGGAAGCAATTAAACACGCCTGTATTTCTGCTCTGCACAAGTACAACATGAATAACTGCAGTGGCGACAATTCGGCGAAACTCAACAAGCTGAACAACATCAATTCACTGGAAGTCTGAATTGCTGGTGGCATCTTTACTTTACAGGATTGGTGAGATAAGGTGTAGACCAGTGCTTTGAAAAGAAATGATGTGCAATTTTTTTCATGTCTCATTAATTTTCATTCCTGACCGTTCAGCATTTTATATACAGAGAAGGGAAATAAATATTCAGACTTTATACACAATCATTAGCATGAACCAAATGTAAAGATACATTTATAAAAATGAATGAAAAAGTAATCAGATGCTATATGACAATGCAGCAGAAAATATTCTTGTGTAACTTGCACCTAATGTCATTACAAAAGACGTCTTTTTATTAGCCCATGTGTCCACAAGGCCGATGAGCTGTTGCCATGGCATGGCGTCCGTTGTCTGTCCGTTGTCCACAATTCAGTTAAATTGTATCTCCTCCGTCAGTTCTCCATGGATTTCCATCCGATTGTTTTGTTTGAAAGAACTCATCACTCCGCACAAAACTTGGTTGCTGTTTTGTCAAATTTTTTGCTAATGAGTTAGTAATTAGGCCAAATGAACGAATCTTCCAGGCCTCTCAGTAGAATTGTATCACCTCTCTGATTTCTCATCCGATTCCAGTTCTGACTGATGTTTTGGGTAGATCTTCCCTTGAGCAACAAAACTTGGTCATTTGTTTGTTGACTTTCCTGTTGTAAACAATTTGTTTACAACTGTGTTTATTTTCAGTTAAATCGTGTCTCCGTCAGTTCTCAATGGATTTCAGTTCTGATTGTTTTGTTTGAAAGAACTGGATCTTCTGCGCTGTCAGATTTTTGCTAACAAATTAGTAATTTTCTTCTGACTAGAATTGTATCTCCTCTCTCACTTATCATGCGAATTCAGTTCTGATGGATGTTTTGGGTAGATCTTCCCTTAAGGAACAAAATTTAGTCCTTTGTTGATTTTCTTGTTGTAAACAATTTGTTGTGGAGGTTGGTCCTCTCTCACACTGTCACCTTTCAGTTCTGTTTGATGTTTTGGTAGTCATGGTGGTTTTGATGGCAGGCCAGATGAGCTACTATGTCCTTGACATTCTGGTTTTTTGGGAAGCTTTTATACAACAAGTACACTGTCAGAAAAAGGGGTACAGTAGGAGTCCATTTCTGTACCCTCTAGGGCTCATTATTGGACTTCAAGGTAATTATGTGTAACTTTTAATGGTCAAAAAGTTACACATATGTTCCCAATCAGTATATAAAGGTTACAAATAAATATCTTAGAGGGTTCTGCCCCAGGGCGGCATGGTGGTGTAGTGGTTAGCACTGTTGCCTCACAGCAAGAAGGTCCGGGTTCGAGCCCCGTGGCTGATGAGGGCCTTTCTGTGTGGAGTTTGCATGTTCTCCCCGTGTCCGCGTGGGTTTCCTCTGGGTGCTCCAGTTTCCCCCACAGTCCAAAAACATGCAGGTTAGGTTAACTGGTGACTCTAAATTGACCGTAGGTGTGAATGGTTGTCTGTGTCTATGTGTCAGCCCTGTGATGACCTGGCGACTTGTCCAGGGTGTACCCCCCTGGGATAGGCTCCAGCTTGCCTGCAACCCTGTAGAACAGGATAAAGCAGCTAGAGATAATGAGATGAGATGAGGTTCTGCCCCAGTGACAAGCCATTGTACCCTTAAAGGTACAATGATATATTTTGTTTTCTGAGAGTGTAGCAATCATGGTGAAAGTGAAGAAACTTCCAAAATTTCTTCAGGAACGACATTATGAAACAACAATCAAACTGAAAAAGATACAGAGCCATAGCAAAGACCTTAATGTCCCTGTCAGTACAACTGATTCGATAATCTGTAGGTGGAAAGTTCCTGAAAGCACAACTAGTCATCCCTGGACAGGTGCACCATGCAAGATTTCACAAGAGTTGCAGGATGATCCGAAATCAGCAGGAACAATAGTTACAGAGAGAACAATAAGCAATGCACAGCAGTCATCTCCATCCCTACACCTCATACAAACAAACTTCTCAGATAAAAGCAAAGCATAGATATACGAGGGTACTTCAAAAAGTTCTCGGCCTCACCCAGAAACAAGGGGTGTAACGCCCTTTCTGGGGCATAACTGTATACTACAAAGCTGTTTATCACTGTCCACAAAAACTCAAATAAAAGAAGCAATAAAGAAAAAAGTAGAGGAAAGCTTCAGGCTGACGTGATGTTGCTCCAGGACAATGTGCCCGTCCATACAGCACAGGTGGCAGGGGCAGAAGCAGCCATATGTAGCTTTGAACTCTTGCCCTATGCACCTTACTCACCTGACCTGGCACCGCCTGACTTCTATATTTTTCCCAAACTGAAATCCCACTCCCGTGGTCACCATTTTCAGACTGACGATGTAGTCATACATGCTGTTGAGGAGGATCTGGAGGCTGAAGATGTGACCTTCTTCTGCAAAGGGATAGCAAAGCTTGAACATCAGTGGACCAAGTGCATTGAAGTTAAAGGAGACGATGTGGAAAAAAATGCAAGAACAATCTTTCTCCTGTAATGTTTTCTGGGTGAGGCAAATAACTTTTTGAAGTACCCTTGGTATACATCTAAAAGCATTTAGACAAATCAGAACACTTTTTGAAAAATATACTCTGGTCAGAGGCAAAAAAATTTTTTGACAATAATTCAATTCGCCACAAGTTGGCCTGTGTCTGCCTCTTGATCAGGAGATCATGAGGTCTACTCACAGTGGGGCCATATCAAGACCATCATAAAAGTGGTACCTACTGCCATTTGATAAGGCATGCCTTAATACAGATGCGAGTGGGGAGTCAAACTCTCATGGTTACCAGAGGACTAGCCCCCCACTGTAACCCTAGCTGTATAGGCGAGAGGCCGAGGGCTATAGAAGCGGAGATTGGCACTGCCCAACGCGCTTTAAGGGCCTGGTTAGTACTGGGATGGGAGACTGTCTGGGAAGACCAGCCCCTGGCACGGGAAGGACTTTGACTTTGAATAATTCAATTCAATATGTGGGGCGGCACAGTGGTGTAGTGGTTAGCACTGTCACCTCACAGCAAGAAGGTTCTGGGTTCAAGCCAAGTGGCCAACGTGGGCCTTTCTGTGTGGAGTTTGCATGTTCTCCCTGTGTCTGCATGGGTTTCCTCTGGGTGCTCCAGTTTCCCCCACAGTCCAAAGACATGCAGGTTAGGTTAACTGGTGGCTCTAAATTGACCATAGGTATGAATGTGAGTGTGAATGGTTGTTTGTCTCTATGTGTCAGCCCTGCGATGATCTGGCGACTTGTCCAGGGTGTACCCCGCCTCTCGCCCATAGTCAGCTGGGATAGGATCCAGTTTGCCCATGATCCTGCACAGGATAAGTGGTTACGGATAATGGATGGATGGATAGAATTCAATATGCTTGGAGAAATAAGAGTTGTGCATATGATCTCATGAACACTATCATATACATAGTGAAGCACAAGTGGTGGGAGCATCATAATATGGGGCTGCTTGTCTGTGAACTCTACTGGGGCATTATCCAAGGAAGCATTAATGGAGCCATACACCTGGATATATTAGAGGAGATTTTAATTTCTCATGAGCCAAGAAACTGAATCTACAGAGAAGATGGATGTTTCGACAAGACAATGAATCCAAATATACAGCCACAATAACTCAAGAAGTCTGTGCATGGCCTCGCCAATCTCTTGACTTGAATCCAACTGAAAATTTATGAAGGATTTTGAAATTGAATCCATCACATGCACCCTTTATAACCATGGGGGAATCAAAGATGATTTGCCAAGCGGAATGGACCAAAGTTGAATCACAATGCTGCAAAAAAACTGTTCTTACTGTCGGCATCTCAAAGCTGTAATTGTCAAAAACAGCTCTGTTAAAAAAAACCCAAACAAACGCTAATGACTAATGTTGGTCATTTATAGTCTGAATACTTTTTGCTATCAACTTCATTTTTAAACTATTTATATCCCTCAGTGTTTGTCCTGTTTTGTCGCATTACAAGCTGGAATTAAAATAGGTTTTTGGGGGGGTTAGAACCATTTGATATACACAACATGCCTACAACTTTAAAGGGGCAAATTGTTGTTTTATTGTGACACAAACAATAATTAAGATGAAAAAACCCCCAGAAATCTGGGGTGTGCATAGGTATTCATCCCCTCAAAGTCAATACTTTGTAGAGCCACCTTTTGGTGCAATTGCAGCTGCAAGTCTCTTGGGGTATGTCTTTATTAGCTTAGCACAGCTAGCCACCGGGACTTTTGCCCATTCCTCAAGGCAAAACTGTTCCAACTCCTTCAAGTTAGATGGGTTGCATTGGTGTACAGCAATCTTCAAGTTATGCCACAGATTCTCAATTAGATTGAGGTTTAGGCTTTGATTAGGCCATTCCAAGACATTTAAATGTTTCCCTTTAAACCACTCCAGTGTCGCTTTAGCAGTATGTTTAGGATCATTGTCCTGCTGGAACATAAACCTTCGTCCCAGTCTCAAACCTCTGACTGACTCAAACAGGTTTTTTCCCTGTATTTAGTGCCATCCATCTTTCCTTCAGTCCTGACCAGCTTTCCTTTCCCTGCAGATGAAGAATATTCCCACAGCATGATGCTGCCACCACCATGCTTCACTGTAGGAATGGTGTTCTCAGGGTGTTGGGTTTGTGCCACACATGGCATTTCCCATGATGGCCAAAAAGATCAATTTTAGTCTCATTTGACCAGAAAATTTTATTCTATGTGTTTGGGGAGTCTGCCACATGCTGTTGGGCAAACCCCAAACATGTTTTCTTAAGCAATTACTTTTTTCTGGCCACTCTTCCAGAAAGTCCCACTCTGTGGAGTGTACGGCTTAAAGTGGTTCTATGGAGAGATACTCCCATCTCCGCTGTGGATCTTTGCAGATCCTTCAGTGTTATCTTTGGTGTCTTTGTTGCATCTCTGATTAATGCCCTCCTTGCCCGGTCTGTGAGTTTTGGTGGGCGGGGCCTTCTCTTGTCAGGTTTGTAGTGGTGCCATATTCTTTCCATTTTGCTATAATGGATTTAATGGTGCTCCGTGGGATATTCAAAGCTTGGGATATTTTTTTATAATCCAACCCTGATCTATACTTCTCCACAACTTTGTTTCTGGCCTGTTTGGAGGCTCCTTGGTTTTCATGTTGCTTGCTTAGTAGTATTGCAGAGTCAGGATCCTTCCAGAACAGGTTGATTTTTCCAGACATCATGTGACAGATCATGTGACACTTTAATTGCACACAGGTGGATCTTAATCAACTACAGTCAAAGTAAAATGCATGTGAACCCTTTGGAATTATCTGGTTTTGTGCATGAATTGGTAATAAAAAGTGATCTGATCTTCATCCAAGTCACAGGTACTGATATACACAATGAGCTTAAGCCAGTAACACAAAAAAAATCTACTTTTTCATGACTTTATTATACAAATGCATTCAACATTCACAGTAGTGGTGGAAAAAGTAAGTGAACCTTTGGATTTAATAACTGGTTGACCCTCCTTTGGCAGCAATGACCTCAACCAGGCGCTTCCTGTAACTGCAGATCAGACCTGCACATTGTGCAGGGGGAATTTTAGCCCATTCTTCCCTGCAGAACTGCCTTAACTCTTCCATATTCTTGGGTTGTCTTCTGTGTATGGCTATCTTCAAGTCATTCCACAGCATCTCAATAAGATTGAGATCTGGGCTCTGACTAGGCCACTCCAAAAGGCGGATTTTGTTCTTCTGAAACCATTGTGCTGTGGATTTGCTGCGATGTTTGGGGTCATTGTCCTGTTGCATCACCCAGCCTCTTCTAAGCTTCAGTTGACAGACAGACACCCTCACATTATCCTGGAGAATTTGTTGATAAATTTGGGAATTCATTTTCCCCTCAATGATGGGAAGCTGTCCAGGCCCTGACGCAGCAAAGCAGGCCCAAATCATGATGTTCCCTCCACCATACTTTACTGTAGGCATGATGTTTTGATGTTGATATGCAGTGCCCTTTTTACACTAAATGGAGCTCTGCTTGTTCCTCCCAAATAGTTCAATTTTGGTTTCATCACTCCACAAAACATTTTGCTCTTTTGCAAAATTCAGGTGTGCAGCACTGTTCTTTTTTGACAGCTGTGGCTTCCTTCCTGGGGTCCTGCCATGGACTCCTCCTTTCTTGTTCAATGTTTTGCGTATTGTTGAATCATGAACAGAGATGTTAGCCAGTTCTAATGACATCTTCAAGTCTTTCGCTGTCACTCTAGGGTTCTTCTTTACCTCATTAATGATTTTGCGTTGTGCTCTTGGGGTCATCTTGGCGGGGCGCCCACTTCTAGGTAGAGTAGCCACAATACCTAATCGTCTCCATTTATAGACAACTTGCCTGACAGTAGACTGACGAATACCTAAAAATCTTTGAGATGACTTTGTAACCCTTTCCAGCCTTATGTAAGTTAACAATTCTTAGGTCTTCAGATAGCTCTTTTGTGCAAGGCATGATTCCCATCTGGATATGCTTCTTGTCAAACGTTTAAACTCAAACTTTTCAGGGGTTTTTATGAATCAAAGTAATTCTAGGCCACACCTCTGAACTCGTTTCATTAAATGGAACCCAGGTGTGCTAAATTCTGACTGCAATGAGCTTTTTAAAAAGTCATTAGCTTAGGGTTCACTTACTTTTTCCAACCTTCAGTTTCACATTTTGAATGATTTATTCAATATGGTCAAAGATGGGGCAGCACGGTGGTGTAGTGGTTAGCGCTGTAGCCTCACAGCAAGAAGGTCCTGGGTTCAAGCCCCGGGGCCGGCGAGGGCCTTTCTGTGTGGAGTTTGCATGTTCTCCCCGTGTCCGCGTGGGTTTCCTCCAGGTGCTTCGGTTTCCCCCACAGTCCAAAGACATGCAGGTTAGGTTAACTGGTGACTCTAAATTGACCGTAGGTGTGAGTGTGAATGGTTGTCTGTGTCTATGTGTCAGCCCTGTGATGACCTGGCGACTTGTCCAGGGTGTACCCTGCCTTTTGCCCGTAGTCAGCTGGGATAGGCTCCAGCTTGCCTGCGACCCTGTAGAAGGATAAAGCGGCTAGAGATAATGAGATGAGATGGTCAAAGATTCTTTGAAAATCTGTGTATCTTTAGTTATAGGAGACTGTCTTTGTTCATTATTTTGACTTACATGAAGATATGACCATGTTTTATATGGGAATTAGACATAAATATAGAAAATTGCAAGGGGTTCACAAACTTTTTACTTTGACTGTAATTATGTGACTTATGAAATGAATTGGTTGGACCAGCTCTTATTCAACGGTTTCATATGAAAGGGAGTGAATACCTATGCATACTCCAGATTTCTGTTTTTTTTTTCATCTTAATTATTGCTTGTGTTGCAATAAAATGATAAAATGCACCTTTAAAGTGGTAGGTACGTTGTGTAAATCAAATGGTGCTACCCCCCCAAAATCCATTTTAATTCCAGCTTGTAATGCAACAAAACATGACAAACACAAAGGGGGATGAATACTTTTGCAAGACACTGTATATGTTTAGTGGATATATGCACTATAAGTATATTTAATGACAAAACAATGTGTCTGAATACTTCTTTACACCTCTTCAAACATTCTATACTATGACTCAACATCCCATCTAACAATTTTAATTTAGCATGAAGTTTTCTGAACAGAAATGAAATGAATGTAAAAATTCAGCTTCGGTGACAAATATAATTTGCATAATCAGTGTATTGAGAGTAAACAGGACCCTACAGCTACATATTGTGCTTTGCTCTTTTCCAACGAAGCTCAAAATCACTAGATTTACTGAACAGCTTGAGAAAAGTGGCCTCTGTGGGGGGATACGGTTAGTAACTGGAATGTGTTCCAGGATTTGCAGTCTCACAATATGAGCCAAGGCCTAATGACGAAGCCCAGGCTTACAGTTATTATATTACCTAACAGCAGTGGCTGGCTGGAGGATGTAGCCGACCTGCTTTTCAGTCTAATATCCCACAGTTATCACGTCAAAGCAAATTTGCACGCAAAATCATCAGCTTTTTTCCATGATTCAATTGTTAGAAAACAAAATGAAATGAGAAGAAGCATACTTTTCATCATTTCAGTGATGGCTATAATTTTAGTGTATTATCAGTAGATTTTTTTATTTATAGCTAAATATGATGTACACTGATCAGCCATAACATTAAAACCACTGACAGGTGAAGTGAATTACATTGATTGTTTCATTACAATGGCACCTGTCAAGGGGTGGGATATATTAGGTGGCAAGGGAGCAGTCAGTTCTTGAAGTTGATGTGTTGGAAGTAGGAAAAATGGGCAAGCGTAAGGAGCGACTTTGACAAGGGCCAAATTGTGATGGCTGGATGACTGTGTCTAAGTGGTTTTTGTGGGTTCTTCCTCCAGCCTGGTCATCAGGATGAGTGCCCCTCTGTTGCACCTAGAGTTGGTTGAGACCTTTCATCACAATGGAAATCACCTAGTCTGAGGCTCCCAGAGCCACTCAGCCTCCCCATCCTCCTGTCTGGGTAAATAAAGATACTCCAAAGCCTCCAGCCTGATCAGCCTTGTCTACACCCCTACAAGATGAGCCAATGCCTACCGCTCCCGAGACACCATCGCCAGACCTGTTTGGGAAGTCTTGGCTCACTGGCTGCATGGTATACACCCTCCAGAGCCCCCGGATTCTGAGAGTCCTTGTGTAGGTGGATGGTGCTGAAAAACTTAATGCTGTCTAAAACAGAAAGGTGTCAGCATTAACTTTTTCAGCAGAGTGTGCTGCAGTAGGTCTTCTGTTCTTCTGGACTGGACTTTGTGCCCCATGTCAATCAATGAGCTTTCGACACCCATGACCCTGTCGCCTGTTCACCAGTTGTCCTTCCTCTGCCCACTTTTGGTAGGTACTAACCACTGCATACCAGGAACACCCCACAAGATGTGCCAATTTGGAGATGCTCAGACCTAGCCATCACATGCCCCTTTTCCACCAAAGCAGTTTCAGGGCTGGTTCGGGGCCAGTGCTTAGTTTGGAACCGGGTTTTCTGTTTCCACTGACAAAGAACTGGCTCTGGGGCCAGAAAAACCGGTTCCAGGCTAGCACCAACTCTCTGCTGGGCCAGAGGAAAGAACCGCTTACATCAGTGGGGGGGGGGCCGAGTTGTTAAGACCAACAACAATAACAAGACCGCGAAAGATCGCCATTTTTAAGTGACGAGAAGCAGCAGCTGTACAAACGCGAAGTCGTCCATTATTATTATTGTTGTTGTTCCTGCTGCTGCTTCTTCTGCGTTGTTTTTGCTTCGATATTCGCGCCAAGGTTTATGCAAATGTAGCGACGTAACTGACGTATACAGCGACGTAATGACGTGGCTTCCCTTAGCACCGCGAGCTATGGAAAAGCAAACTGGTTTTCAGCTGGCTCGCAAGTTGAACGAGTTGTGAACCAGCACCAGCACTGGCCCTGAACCAGCCCTGGAACTGATTTGGTGGAAAAGGGGTAACAGTTTGGCCCTTGTCAAAGTCGCTCCTTATGCTTTCTCATTTTTCCTGCTTCCAACACATCTTCAAGAACTGACTGTTCTCTTTCTGCCTAATATATCCCACCCCTTGACAGGTGCCATTGTAATGAGATAATCAATGTTATTCACTTCTTCACCTGTCAGTGGTTTTAATATTATGGCTGATTGGTGTATATACAAAGTTTAAGAAGGTGACTCTGTTACAGTAATGGCAATGTCAGCTTTGTAAATTATATCTTGCACCTAAAAATCCTTCCTGGGAAATACCAATGACCCCAAGTGAGATATAGAAAATGTACATTTGTAGTGTACCAGCATGTTCTTCTTTTTATACCACAGCAAATGACCAACACTTACATTATTAATTATTAAAGAATGACACGTCATACTTTTTATCCATTTATGGTTCCCGTTAATGCTGGGGAATGTCTGTGAAGCAAGTTGTCATGGCTATTTAGCAGTTATTCCACGAAATCGAGTTGTATATGAGCTGATAGCTGACGAGACACGTAGCACCGAGCTGCCTATACGCCATGTACAGTATGATGAAAAATGAGTGTAATAACTGTTTTATTCTATCCACATTCACTGGAGTTTGAGAAACAGAGCATTTTTATTTTTATTTTTTGCAAATTCGATAAATAAAAACTTTATACAAAACATCAGACAAAATAATTTCTGCTTAGAATGTAAACAAACCGGCGAAATGACAGAAGCAATTTGTGAAAAACACTATCATAATAATTCTTGAAAAATACAAAAAGGTACGTTCTTACCATCAAATACTTTTATTACATATTTTGTTGCTTTTTTTTGTAATCTTTGGGGCTTTGTTTTTGAGTAGAGTTTTTATTTCGCCCTCTTGTTGGTTCAGTAACACGTGCCGCCATTTTGTTTTTCTCTACTCACGGTATATGGGCTGATAGCCTAGTAGTAGAGTAGCCAATCAGAGCACACGATTGCTCACATCCAGTGAATGTGGAGAGAAAAGTGTTCCCTCACTTGCCAGCAACAGGAAAGTGTGAACTTTTGTGCCTGACACTGAAGACTCCTTCCATAAATGTAAAATAAACATCTCCTAAACATTTTTCTTTTTGAAATAACAACACATTTTCATAATTTGTTCATTATAAAATGAATCTACACTTTCTGAACAATCAGATTCGAGAATTCAACAACGCTATGGTAATATCGTCATGGTTCAATCATCTCATCTGATCTCATGATAGATTTCAACTGAACAAGGTTGATTTTGTTCAGGTTCAAGTAGAAACTCTTGGAAGAAATGCGGAAATAAATACTAAACTTGGTTCTTAATGTAACCTTAAGTTACAATAATCTTATATTCATGTGCAACCTCTGAATATGAAGTCTTGTATATCCACCTGCATGTTAAGAGGCATCCCGGCCTAGCATAAAATTAACACTGTTAATTTTAACACAGTTTTCCTCAATAATAGGGTCCTGTCCTCTTCAGCTGCCTGTTCTTAGAGTCAGGAGATAAAAGGATGCTTGAGCAAGACACATTTCCCACAGTCGCTTTTCTCCAAAAGCGTGAACACGGCCTGCAATTTGCCTGCCTAATTAAAGGCCATTTTAGGAAGCGTGAAGGAGTGGAAAGCGACACTCTCTCCTCCTCAGACAGGGCTGGAATAAACCTGTCACAGGCCTGGCCGGTGAAGAGGAGATGGAGACAAAGGAGGAGCTGAATAATTCATGTTGGTTTTTGCATAGAAAAACGCTTTCCCTCTTCTTCTTTCTGACCTTGACATCTCTAATTTAATTCTGTCCTCTATCAGGCAAGCAATCCTATCGTTAGCACACCAGACATGATCTTCAGCAGCCTTCATGGAAATGCCATTGTGAAAGCTTCGGTGGTTTCAAGTGCAAAGACACAAAAAGTGCATAAAGCAATTAAGCAGCATTCACACCAGATTTTCACCTTTTTTTTTTCATTGGTGGAGTATGGGCGGGTGTGATGTAATGCGAGTTTTGAGGTAGCATTAACTACCTGGCTAATTTGTTTTGCTTTTCAACTGTGACTGAAACCAGGGGTGGACAAAAGTTGAGCCGTTATACTTTGTTACTACAGAAATGGACAAAGGACCCAACTTCATTACTTAAGTCAAAGTACAGATCCCACTGGTCAAACGTTACTCTGATACAAGTGAAAGTTGTACAGTCAAATTTTTACTTAAGTTAAAGTACTGAAGTATTTGCTTTTAAAAATAATTTAGTATTAAAAGTACATTTTCTGTCGATGCATTGTAGTATTATTCCCACAACGCTTACAAAACCTAATGCCTCTGAAGCAACCGACTGGATTTACTGACTAGCTCATAGAACCTGTAGAATAAACGCCTGGTGGAATGTTATAAAATGAAACACGACTTACAACCAAGCAGAATCATCAATAAGATGCTAGCTAGTTTTTCTCTTTGGCACGAACGTTACCAAAGACAGAAATGTGAATTCACAAAATGAACACATGCTGTGCCATCATGGTGGTTTAACGTTAAGCTAGCTAGTCAATGAAGCGCCACCTGACATGCTAGCAAACTCTTTTCAAACGCAAAATCATATTGGGTAGCTAACGCTACTAGAAAAGAAATATTTCTACATTCTGTTTATTTGGCAAGATTATGCGAAAACATATTTCTGAAAGGACTTCAGATAAGTTAACATTATTCAGGTTAGCATAACTCTGTTTTTACATGCTAACTAACAGTGTGCAAGTTAACTAGCTATGTGTTAACATTAGCTGTGGACAAGGCGATGGCAACTTGACAGGCAAATCAATAGAAAGTAATTTGACTAACCAGACTGCATAGCTATTGCAATGTTATCGCTTGCTCTAAAAGCACAGACAACTTCATTACAAGCTTTACATATGCTTCTGCAGGTTGGATGGCAAGTTTTTGGAGGCCATGATGTGGTTCGTTTTAAGCAAACAAAGCAAACATTTAAAACAAAATGAATCTTTAATCCATTCCCCAGAAGAACTGCCTCCTTCCATTCTGCCATCAACTGATCGTGTTAAATAATGCTGCTGAGAAATCATTGAACTTGATTTTATCCAGTCTATGGACGTGACGTGACCCTAGTGATTACTGATAGGCTGTCTCAGTGTCACCTGCGAAAAAAAACAATCACGTTTTAGAAAAGAAAAGAAAAAAAACCATCCACTTTCAAAGCTGCTTCATAGTAACGAGTAACGAGGACCTTGATAGAAATGTAGTGGAGTGAAAAGTACGATATTTGTCTTTCAAATGAAATGAAGTTAAAGTCATAAGTTTCCAAAAAAAAAAAATACTCAAGTAAAGTACAGATACTCAAAAAGTGTACTTAAGTACAGTACTCAAGTAAATGTCCACCTCTGGTTACTATAATACTTATGTAAGTACTATTTTGGTGTATTTATATTGTACTTAATTACATTTACAAGAAAAACTTATTTTTTACTCCTTACATTTTTATATTAGACCTTCTTGAAGGTCTCTTCATCTCTCATCCAGCCAATGATGGTACACTGTACAGTACATCAACTGAATTGGCTCAGTTTAGCATCTAGTCATTTCAGTTTAGCATTACATTACATTACATTGTGTAATGTAATGCACCTTGAATACGTGGAGTGTTTTGTCATGTTCTGTGTCTTCGTGATGCTTTCTATTCTCTCATATTCCCTTTTTCTTTCTTTTAATCTATTCTGTTGTATTATCATGACTGTCTTTCTTTTCTACAAACTAAAAAGAATATGTGTAGCATTTAGTCATATTCTTTTTGACATCTCCAGAATGCTTTCTATTCAATCATATTCCCTTCTGTTCTCTTATAATATACTCTATTATATTGTTGTAATGTCTATCCTATTCTATATGATGATGACGATGATGATGATGATGATTATTATTATTATTATTATTATTATTATTATTATTATTATTATTATTATTCCTCTCATGTTCTCTTCTGTTCTGTGCACATGCATTCGATTCTCTATGTTCTATCTTAATGTATACTAATTTGTCATATTCTATTCTATTCTATTCTCTATTTCTATCCATAATGCATTATACTGTCATTCTTAGTCCTGGGTATGACTTTAAACTGCAACCGGTGGTGAGTCTCAGGTCCAGGAGGACTTGGGTATTAGGGAAAGTGGAGTTACCCCTTAATCACCATTGCTCCCAGGTCCACTCTGACCCGGAGTGGTAGCACCTGCCTGGATTCCAGCTATGGGCTAAATAGTACATCACCAATAAGGCGCTGGCAGCAGGGCACTTTTCAGTGCAATGTGGCAAATGAACCCAACAGGATCAATGACACACCACCGGATGGCATGCAGAAGAGCCACTCAAACGGCCAATGGATGGCATCACTCAGCAAGTCAGTTGTCACTGTGGGGCAACTTCCATACCCATCAGGTCTGTGGCACTTTTGTGCACCACTTGGTATCAGGTCTGGAGGTCCAGAGAGACAACACGATGGGGGCACGACGTCGTTTGTCTTACCTTACTGTGCAAGGCGCTTCATTAGGAAAGGCGAAAGAAAGCCCTGTGGCGATGAAGTAAATGTGACAGCAGCAGGTCTGAGAAGCAGGAAGTTGCTAGCAGGAACATTACACACAGGTGGCTCACATTTGATGGTTGCAACCTTGCTGAAGCCCTGGGTAACAGCAGGCTGAGGCAGCACTGCGGGTGTCCAGGCAGCCCTATTTAGGGAGAGCACTGGAAAGGGAAGCCCCTAAAAAAGGTGGGGTAAAGAAACTTACCCAGTCCTTACCTGGCTGGCTCACTGCAGGTCTCCATAATAGTGGTAGAAAGACAAAGAATATGAATTTGATAGTTGGGACTTGGAATGTCCGCACCATGTTGGACAATGATAAGAGACCTGAGCTTAGAACAGCTCTGATCATGAAGGAACTAGATCGCTACAGCATTGACATTGCTGCACTTCAAGAGACAAGGCTTGAAGGCCAAGGACAAGTGCAAGAGAGTGAAGATACCTTCTTCTGGAGTGGGAATATGGACAGAAGAAAAAAAATGCAGAAGTTGCTTTAGCCATTTCGAATAAGATAGCTAGCAAACTGCCATCATTACCAGTGGGAATATCTGAGCAAATCATAAGTTTACGTGTACCCACAGGGAATGATCGTTACCTAAACCTGATCAATGTGTATGCACCTACCATCACCTATCCCAATGAAGAAAAAGAAGCCTTTTGTCACAAATTAGTTCATGTGGTAGACAGGGTACCTCAAGTAGAGAAGCTTGTGCTACTGGGAGATTTCAATGCAAGAGTAGGGAATGATCACGTAACGTACAAAGGTACTATTGGGAAATTTGGCAAGGGACATAGGAATGCAAATGGTGAACTCATGCTCAACTTTTGTACTCAACGTGAACTATGCATCACAAATACCTACTTTCACCAATCAGACAAAAATTACTTCACCTGGTGCCACCCAAGATCTAAACACTTACATCTCCTTGATTATGTCATGACTCACAGATCCAACATAAAAGAGATTCTGTCAACAAAGGTAATGTGAGGAGCTGAATGCTCAACAGACCACTATATGGTCCAATCAAAGCTGAGCCTCAGACTTGTATTTCCTAGATGCAAGAGAGCAGCATCCACAACAAATAAGAAACAGGACATAGACAAGTTGAAGAATGATGAGACACAGCGCAAACTCAAAATAGTTATTACAACTGCTCTATAGGAAAATGCCCATGATCAAGAAGACGCAGAAAATGTTGAGGACATGTGGCAGTAGCTGAAAGATATTGTGTACACAACTGCAAGTGATAGACAGCAGAAGAAAAGTACACCAGACTGGTTTCAAGAACAGGTCAATTCTATCCAAGCTTTGTTAGAAGAAAAATGCAAAATTTACAACCTACATCTAAAAGAGAACTCAGATAAAAGCACGAAAGCTTTCAAAGATAAAGTGAAAGTGCAACAAGAAATCAGAGCCATGAAAGACAGGTGGTGGTGCAAGAAAGCTGAGGAACTATAGGAACTGGCAGACAGTAAGGATGACCATGGATTATTCACCAGACTGAAGACTCTCTATGGACCAAGAAGCAATGTAGTGGCACCAGTGAAAAGTGCTGATGGAAGTATACTCCACACAAATCTGGAAGACATAAAAAGAAGGTGGAAGGAGCATTTCTCCAGTCTCCTAAACCAGCAAGTGTCAGCCAATCCTGAGGCATGTCGCTGGCTTGAGAGGAAACCAACAAGAGAATATCTGTGTGTACCCATCACATCAGATGAGCTTGAGAAAGCACTCAAGGATACTAGATGTGGCAAAGCACCAGGCCAAGATGGCATCCCAGCTGATGTGCTGAAGTGAGGTGGCCCCAGCCTAACAGCTGCACTCTTAAAACTGTGCAATGCACATTGGGAGAACATGTGTCTTCCTCAAGACTTCAAAGATACACTAATTGTGACCATCTACAAAAAGAAAGAAGAAAGGAGTGAATGTGGAAACCACCGTGGCATATTTCTGCTTTCCACTGCAGGCAAGATTCTGGCCAAGATAGCTCTAAATCAAATTAAAAATATCTCAGAAGATGTACTTCCAGAAAGTCAGTGTGGTTTCAGGGCTAGCAAATCTATCTCAGATATGATCTTTACTCTGAGACAATGCCAAGAGAAAGCCATCAAGCAACGTTAACCTCTGTACATGGTTTTCAATCTTGCCAGACTCAAGTCCTCAACCAAAACTCAGCAAATTTCAGTGTGAGAACTGCTGTATGCAGATGACTCTGTATTTGTAGCAACAGATTTGGATGACATGCAGGAAATTGTTGATCGTTTTGCCACAGCTGCAACCCTCTTTGGATTGAAAATCAATACCACGAAAACAGAACTCCTGTACCAAAACCCTCATCTAAGCCACAGGCAAGGTCAAACAATGTTTTTTGGTCAATGGAACACCTCTTAGGAATTCTGAGAGTTTGAGAGTTTCATCTACTTAGGCAGTGCAGTTAACAACACAAACTCATCAGACTTGGAGGTAGACTGCTAGATTCAAGCTGTCACCAAAGCCTTCGTTGCATTACAAAAGCAACTATGGTTTTGCCATGACATCAAGAGAACAACCAAATTGAAAGTATACAACGCCACAGTCTTACCATCTCTGCTTTACACCACCGAATGCATGACGCTCTACTATAAATATTTCAAGAAAATGACCAGGCTACAACTCCGACACCTGCATCAAATCCTCAAAATAAGATGGCAGAACAAGGTCCCTGATGTAGAAGTCCTCAGGCGAGCCAATAACAGTAAGTATGGAAGCCCTGATCACAGCTTCCCAACTTTGTTGGGCTGGACACATCTGGTGCATGCCTGACACGCACCTCCCCAAAGCTGTTTTCTGCGGAGAACTGAGCCTTGGAAAGAGGAGACAAGGAGGACAGAAACTGAGGTACAAAGACGTCTTGAAGAGGAACATGAAGAATGCCGGAATTATCGATCAGACGTGGGAAAGGGATGCCTTGGATAGAGCAACATGGCGAAGCATAGTTAAAAGCTCAGTGTCCACAATTGAAGACAAGCGTCAAAGGGAGTATACAAAGGCTCACGAAGCAAGACATTCCATGGCAGCTCAGCCAGGCTGTTTGTGCCACCACTGCGGATGACTCTGTTGCTCTGGTGTGGGCCTCGCGGCCCATCTGTGTTTCTGCGCATGCTAATGAAGCAGTTATCATCACTAGCGATGGATAGCCGAAGGACATTACATTACATTAATGGCATTTAGCAGATGCTCTTATCCAGAGCGACGTACAGTACAACATACCCAGAGTGGCCTGGGGAGCAGTTGGGGGTTAGGTCAAGTCAAGTCAAGTTTATTTGTATAGTGCTTTTTACAACAGACATTGTCACAAAGCAGCTTTACAGAAAAGTAAAGACTTTAAACATGAGTTAATTTTATCCCTAATTTATCCCCAGTGAGCAAGCCTGTGGCGCTGGTGACAAAGAAAAACTCCCTCAGACGGCACAAGGAAGAAACCTTGAAAGGAACCAGACTCAAAAGGGAACCCAGCCTCATCTGGGTGATAACAGATAGCATGATTATAAATAACTTGCTTCTATAATGCATGAAAAAGAGTCCATGAAAGAGAGTGTTTTGGGGGAGGAACATAGTGTGTTGTCATATCTAATGACCTCATGTCTCATTCACATGTAAAAAAAAAAAACCACCTAGTGTTATCATAGTGAATGTAAACAATATACATGGCCTGTGTACCCACAGCTGTTGACTAGCTCGCGAGCTTTAGCAATATGTCTGCCTCGCCTTGTGAAGACTCTGAGCATGCACACTTTTCACATTAGCTCTGCCTAATGTTAACATTTTCCTCATTTCAGCATTGTAACATCAGCATGCTGCATGAATGCTGCTTAGCTAATGTTAGCTTGAGCATCAATTAATTTGACAAACATAGATTTTCTTGGACTGGTCACGTGACTGCACCCTTAAGAGAAATTTAAAGAGGTACAGCAAACTTAAATGCATTTTTTGTGCTGTAAACTAAAAGATATGACTGTGCTGTGATGAAACGCATCAACGCTGGTGTTTATTGTTCATAAAAAAATTGGCCTTTCATTGGTTGAAAAGGCTCAACCCGCCATCTACTGGTTAAAATCAAACTGAACGTCGCAAGGTCAATGTTGATGTAGAGCTGACCATTTGGTAATCTATGTAGTGAAGTTAAATGTTAATACCTTCTAATCAGAGGTGGGCGGCTCACCTCCCCCAGACCCCGGCCCTTGTATGGGAGTCTGTGAAACTATGCCGATTTTCAAAAATACTAGTAGTTATTGCCTGTGAACATCAATTACCTTTGTATAACACAAGTCTAGAAGGGGGGCGGCACGGTGGTGTAGTGGTTAGCGCTGTCGCCTCACAGCAAGAAGGTCCGGGTTCGAGCCCCGTGGCCGGCGAGGGCCTTTCTGTGTGGAGTTTGCATGTTCTCCCCGTGTCCGCGTGGGTTTCCTCCGGGTGCTCTGGTTTCCCCCACAGTCCAAAGACATGCAGGTTAGGTTAACTGGTGACTCTAAATTGACCGTAGGTGTGAATGGTTGTCTGTGTCTATGTGTCAGCCCTGTGATGACCTGGCGACTTGTCCAGGGTGTACCCCGCCTTTCGCCCGTAGTCAGCTGGGATAGGCTCCAGCTTGCCTGCGACCCTGTAGAACAGGATAAAGCGGCTAGAGATAATGAGATGAGATGAAGTCTAGAAGGCCCAGTGGAGAGCTGAGTGGACACATGTGATATATATGTTTTCACTGTGTTCTGTCAAAATGATGTAAATCGCTCCCCGCGTCTCCTCAGTGACGTAGACTCGGCCCTAGCGGAAGTGTCCAGCGAGGAGCACTGATTGCGAGCTCCCATAAAATCAAAACTTTCAGGTGAGTCGGGGAGGGGATTCCCCACCGAGGCTGCGTGCAGTGTGTTAGCGTGAACATGTAGCCTATGGGAAATGCGTTAGATGTGTGTTAGATTAGCGCTAATCCCATGTTTTGGAAAATCAAAAACATTGTCTTGGGCCCCTCTGGGGTGTCACCAATCCATGTGCAAAGTATGGAGTATGTGTGTCCAGCTCTGTCGGTTTGCATAGGCGAACAGACAGAGAGACAGAAAGAGAGAGAGAGACAGACAGCCTTCCTTTTGTAGTATAGATGTTGATCAAGACTCATCATACATAGGCATTTACACTATTTTTTGCAAATCCCCACCCCCTCCTCAGCCTCTCCCCACCGTCTCTTAACCCCTTCCTGCCCCTTCTCTCAGCCCCCCCAAGGAGGTACATTAATGTAGATTGTACCTTGGGGGACAGAAATGGACTCCTACTTTTCCCCTATCTTACAGTACACTTTAAAAAAGAACCTCCTACTAAATCTGACTTCAGCAAAAAAACGTACAGTATGTTCATTTTTCATGCTGCTTTATATTCAACACCTCTGTTGTTGTTGTTGTGATACCATACCAAAACTTCTCCAAGTGCTACTTTACAAAAAATAAAAAATAAATAAAAAAAGACTTGCCAGCTCGAGCTTTTCAGAAGAGGTGGTGGTGTGGAGAACACTCAGTGTGGTAGTGAGCTGATTGGATTTAGCTAAATAAAGCCATTTTTGCAGGGTGTCAGCATTGCTTGCTGAGCCACATTGTGCATTGTGTTGGGAGAAACAGAACAGCAGATCTCCATGTGCATCAGCAAACAGTTAACAATAGGGAGGCAGCGAGTGACTCACGCCTGTCACCACAAGCTATCAGCAGGAAAAACCCGTTTCACTTGTTCTACCACACACACACACACACACATCCCAGGAAAGATATACATATATAACGCAAAAACCTCTCAAAGCAGCTACATTTCATGGAATTGTGGGTGGTAAAAGAGAGCAACTGGACTTGCTTGAAGATTCTTGAAGACGTTTCACCTCTCATCCGAAAGGCTTCTTCAGAACGTCTTCGAGCAAGTCCAGTTGCTCTCTTTTACCACCCACAGTTTACTATGACCTGGATGACTGAGAATCTTCACAGACATTTCATGGAATGTATATTAATATTGATAACACACTCACGGGCTACTTTAATAGGAACCTGTTCTTGATTCTAAGATTCCTGTTCTTGGCTGCAGAAGTGGAACCCAATGTGTTCTTCTGCTGTTGCATTCTGAGATGGTTTTCTGCTCACCACGGTTGTAAAGAGTTACTATGAGTTACTATATCCTCATCTCATCTCATTATCTCTAACTGCTTTATCCTGTTCTACAGGGTCGCAGGCAAGCTGGAGCCTATCCCAGCTGACTACGGGCGAAAGGCGGGGTACACCCTGGACAAGTCGCCAGGTCATCACAGGGCTGACACAGACAACCATTCACACCTATGGTCAATTTAGAGTCACCAGTTAACCTAACCTGCATGTCTTTGGACTGTGGGGGAAACCGGAGCACCCAGAGGAAACCCACGCGGACACGGGGAGAACATACAAACTCCACACAGAAAGGCCCTCGCCGGCCACGGGGCTCGAACCCGGACCTTCTTGCTGTGAGGCGACAGCGCTAACCACTACACCACCGTGCCGCCCAAGCTTGAACCAATCTGACCATTTTCCTCTGACCTGTCTTATCAACAAGATGTTTGTTTCCACCCACAGAACTGTTGCTCACTCAACTCAATGTTTTTTTTGTTTTTCGCACCATTCTGTCTGTGTCAACTCGAGAGACTGTTGTGTGTGAAAACCCCAGGAGATCAGCAGTTTCTGAAATACTCAAACCAGTCCATCTGGCTCAAACCAACACCCATGCCACAGTGAAAGAAAGTCACACTTTGAGATCACAATTTTTTCCCCATTCTGATGTTTGAACATTGTGAACATTAACTGAAGCTCTTGATATGTGTCTGCATGATTTGATGCACTGTGCTGCTGTCAAGCGATTGGCTGATTAGAGAACTGCATAATGTTACTATAGTGGTGGTGGGTGGATGGATGGGTGTACCTTATAAAGTGGCCACTGAGTGTATATACGGTAGATGCAGGTTATTTTCAAGTAAGCTCTGGATTGTTACTTCTATCCAAAGGTTGCTTCAGTATTTATGTAAATTTGTGCAGATTCAGATCACCTGCTTGACTTGTCAAATTCCTAAAATAATACCAATGTTTAAAAAAAATCAATGCTAATTGAAGTGCACCCCTGGAAAGAAAATAAACCGTTGGTTTGAAGGATAAGCTGACTGAGCGCTCATACAGCTCACATACACGTACATCTCACTTTAAGTGTTGTTCATCATTTTCTCCATAAACAGTCCGAGTCTTGATGTAAACAACGTCTCAGATTAAGATGCTGTATCCTCCTATGTCCATCCATCCATCCATCCATCCATCCATTATTTGTAACCGCTTATCCTGTGCAGGGTCGCAGACAAGCTGGAGCCTATCCCAGGTGACTATGGGCGAGAGGCAGGGTACACCCTGGACAAGTCGCCAGATCATCGCAGGGCTGACACATAGAGACAAACAACCATTCACACCAATGGTCAATTTAGAGCCACCAATTAACCTAACCTGTATGTCTTTGGACTGTGGGGGAAACCAGAGCACCTGACAGAAACCCATGCAGACACGGAGAGAACATGCAAACTCTACACAGGAAGGCCCTTGTCGGTCACTGGGCTCAAAGCCAGAGCCTTTTTGCTGTGAGGCGACAGCGCTAACCACTACACCACCGTGATGCCCTTGTGGTTGCTGTGTTTGTGGTTTTCCTCCGGGTGCTCTGGTTTCCCCCACAGTCCAAAGACATGCAGGTTAGGCTAATTGGTGGCGCTAAATTGACTGTAGGTGTGAATGTGAGTGTGAATGGTTGTTTGTCTCTATGAGTCAGCCCTGTGATGACCTGGCAACTTGTCCAGGGTGTACACCGCCTCTTACCCATAGTCAGCTGGGACAGGCTCCAGCTTCTGTGAGACCCTGTACAGGATAAATGATACAGATAATGGATGGATGTATATAATATTGGCCTGAAATTGTATTTTATAGTTTTTGAGTGCATTTATGATTTCTAAAACAAACATTTCAGACTGACATATTGTGGTTATCTTAAACTGTCAGACAGGGGCACCGAACTTAACAGTGCTCCTCACCAAGGTGATCCATCCATCCATCCTTGGCATAGCTCGAGGTCAAGTATCCTTTCCAAGATCAAGGCACTGGGTCCATGACCTTGGAGCCCTTCACTGAGAATTTGCTGAGAGTGGTGATCAGTTCATGATGCTGATCCACATTGCTTGGCCTGGGCAGATCTTGTTCCATGGCAACACAGAAAGTAGAGACGATGGGACCCTCCGCAGCTTGCATCCCACAACCATTCACACCTATGGACAATTTAGAGTAGCTAGTTAACCTAACCACGTCTTTGGACTGTGAGGAAAACTGGAGCACCCCCATGCGGACAACAAGCAAACTCCACACAGAAAGGCCCCCATCAGCCACTGGGCTTGAACCCAGAACCTTCTTACTATGAGGCAACAGTCCTAACCACTACACCAAGGTGATACAACACAAAGAAAAATGAAATGGAGGAAACCATGGCCTCAAGTTTAGAGAAGCAGCTTTAGGACCAAAAGGTTGCTGGTTCAATTTCCTGGAAATTATGAAGTGAATTGGTTGGACCAGCTCTTATTTAGGGGTTTCATATGAAAGGGAGTGAATACCTATGCACACTCCAGATTTCTGTTTTTTCATCTTAATTGTTGCTTGTGTTGCAATAAAACAACAATTTGCACCTTTAAAGTTGTAGGCATGTTGTGTAAATCAAATGGTGCCAACCCCCCCAAATCCATTTTAATTCCAGCTTGCAATCCAACAAAACAGGACAAACACCAAGGGGGATGAATACTTTTGCAAGACACTGTGTATGGAAGAAGGCAGATAGCATTTTCTGCTGAGTGTGTTCCACCACCCTGTGATGCAGCATGAGCAGCAGTTTGAAGCCATGGCCTAATGGTTAGAGAAGCAGTTTTGGGACCTAAAGGTTGCTGGGTTGATTCCCTGGACTAGCAGGAATGGCTGAAGTGTTCTGTGTACACAGTATGTCACTTTGGGAAAAAAAGTTTCTACTAAATGCCTGTAATGTAAAGTTGGCTGATGAATAAGAAAGGGGAGAAATCCAAATAAGTTTTTCTTTTTAAAACCCATGTTCTTGACGCTTTTATCTTCTTTAATATCTCATCTCATTATCTGTAGCCGCTTTATCCTGTTCTACAGGGTCGCAGGCAAGCTGGAGCCTATCCCAGCTGACTATGGGCGAAAGGCGGGGTACACCCTGGACAAGTCGCCAGGTCATCACAGGGCTGACACATAGACACAGACAACCATTCACACCTACGGTCAATTTAGAGTCACCAGTGAACCTAACCTGCATGTCTTTGGACTGTGAAGGAAACCGGAGCACCCGGAGGAAACCCACACAGACACGGGGAGAACATGCAAATGCCGCACAGAAAGGCCCTCGCCGGCCACGAACCCGGACCTTCTTGCTGTGAGGTGACAGCGCTAACCACTACACCACCGTGCCGCCCTTCTTTAATATACTTTTAATATTTTGTGGTAATTCTAACGTGTTGATGCATAGTTAGACCTACTTCTCATATAAGATTTTGATCTTTATGAAAAACACTAATATTTTTGTCCCAAAATAAAAAGCGCTTTATAAACAAAGACAGTTATCATTATTTCTGAGGTTATTAATGACCAGTGGGCCTTTATGACTTCAATGCATTAAAAAAAAAACCCAGTGCTATGATTAACAGTTTCTGAATCATGGTTAGAGCTCATTTGGCTGAACACAGAGAAATCTCAAATTAACTCGGATTTTGTAACTGACCTAGTTATGTTTTATTTTTGCAAGTTTCTGCTTAGCAGAGGATAAGGGTATGACTCTGTGAGTGTGTGTGAACGTCATTTCACAGCGGATTTTAGCTTGAGCAGAAACTTTGAGAAAAACTACTGGTTCCCATAATGACCATGAAAATAGACGACATGGCACTTTGGCATCTATGGTATTATAAATTTAAGCACAAGTTTGAATATGTTTATGTGATTGGCGCTTAAGTTACTGTAAAAAAAAGTCTATGAAAGAAGTGTGCTAATCTGTAAAGAGGCATGTTTGCACTCTACTTCACCTCAGTTGTTACTCACACAGCAGGTGTTAGCGTAAGCACTTCTTAACTCGTGTTCAACATTGACCTCTGGTGGTGTAAATGAGGCAAAGCAAAACTAATAAATTAATATTTGTAGGATTTCCATCCACTGTGTTGTGCATCTGATCCAGGAAACATCTGGACATCGAACTGCAGAGAAAAGAGTCCAGAAATAACCACAATGTCATGAAATAGTGAGATCAGTCTTCACTGGAAATTTTAAAAGTCATTTATTTCATGTCTTTCCCTCTGGAATATAAACAGTTAGGTCTGAAATTACAGTGACTTACACCGGCCAGCCACAACATTAGGACCACTGACAGGTGAAGTGAATAATGTCTTTAATAATCCATCCATTCTTCCATCCATCCATTATCCGTAACCGCTTATCCTGTGCAGTGTCGCGGACAAGCTGGAGCCTATCCCAGCTGACTACGGGCGAAAGGCGGGGTACACCCTGAACAAGTCGCCAGGTCATCACAGGGCTGACACATAGACACAGACAACCATTCACACTCACATTCACGGTCAATTTAGAGTCACCAGTTAACCTAACCTGCATGTCTTTGGACTGTGGGGGAAACCGGAGCACCCGGAGGAAACCCACGCGGACAACATGCAAACTCCGCACAGAAAGGCTCCCGTCGGCCACGGGGCTCGAACCCACAACCTTCTTTCTGTGAGGCAACAGTGCTAACCACTACACTACCATGCCGCTTGTCTTTAATAAACAATGTGAATAATGTTTTTAATAACATTATTGACCATTGCTAGTGGCATACAAGGTAATGCATCATAATCATATCATACTTACATAAAGCTTATTCAAACTCCAATTTACGAGTCTATTATGATACTAAACTTGATCTATTTACAGTGGTACTTGAAAGTTTGTGAACCCTTTAGAATGTTCTATATTTCTGCATAAATATGACCTAAAACATCATCAGATTTTCACACAAGTCCTAAAAGTAGATAAAGAGAACCCAGTTAAACAAATGAGACAAAAAATTTATACTTGATCATTTATTTATTGAGGAAAATGATCCAATATTACATATCTGTGAGTGGCAAAAGTATGTGAACCTTTGCTTTCAGTATCTGGTGTGACCCCCTTGTGCAGCAATAACTGCAACTAAAAGTTTGCGGTAACTGTTGATCAGTCCTGCACACCGGCTTGGAGGAATTTTAGTCCATTCCTCCGTACAGAACAGCTTCAACTCTGGGATGTTGGTGGGTTTCCTCACATGAACTGCTCGCTTCAGGTCCTTCCACAACCTTTTGATTGGATTAAGGTCAGGACTTTGACTTGGCCATTCCAAAACATTAACTTTATTCTTCTTTAACCATTCTTTGATAGAACGACTTGTGTGCTTAGGGTCGTTGTCTTGCTGCATGACCCACCTTCTCTTGAGATTCAGTTCATGGACAGATGTCCTGACATTTTCCTTTAGAATTCGCTGGTATAATTCAGAATTCATTGTTCCATCAATGATGGCAAGCCATCCTGGCCCAGATGCAGCAAAACAGGCCCAAACCATGATACTACCACCACCATGTTTCACAGATGGGATAAGGTTGTTATGCTGGAATGCAGTGTTTTCCTTTCTCCAAACATAACGCTTCTCATTGAAACCAAAACGTTCTATTTTGGTCTCATCCATCCACAAAACATTTTTCCAATAGCCTTCTGGCTTGTCCACGTGATCTTTAGCAAACTGTAGACGAGCAGCAATGTTCTTTTTGGAGAGCAGTGGCTTTCTCCTTGCATCCCTGCCATGCACACCATTGTTGTTCAGTGTTCTCCTGATGGTGGACTCATGAACATTAACATTAGCCAATGTGAAAGAGGCCTTCAGTTGCTTACAAGTTACCCTGGGGTCCTTTGTGACCTTGCCGACTATTACACGCCTTGCTCTTGGAGTGATCTTTGTAGGTCGACCACTCCTGAGGAGGGTAACAATGGTCTTGAATTTCCTCCATTTGTACACGATCTGTCTGACTGTGGATTGGTGGAGTCCAAACTCTTTAGAGATGGTTTTGTAACCTTTTCCAGCCTGATGAGCATCAACAACGCTTTTTCTGAGGTCCTCAGAAATCTCCTTTGCTCGTCCCATGATACATTTCCACAAACGTGTTGTGAAGATCAGACTTTGATAGATCCCTGTTCTTTAAATAAAACAGGGTGCCCACTCACACCTGATTGTCATCCCATTGATTGAAAACACCTGACTCTAATTTCACCTTCAAATTAACTGCTAATCCTAGAGGTTCACATACTTTTGTCACTCACAGATATGTAATATTGGATCATTTTCCTCAATAAATAAATGATTGTGGCAGTAGGGGCATGGCCAAGTGTCGGTTTGTGAATGGAGGGCGGGGCCGGGGAAGGTGAGTGGCTAAGTCATTACACCTGATGTCAATTAATGTGTGTGTTTGTTGCAGGGATGGTGGAGCATAAAAGGAGGGGGAGAGCAGAGAAGAGGTCTGTGTGTGTGTGTATGGGTGAATGAGTAAAGCTGAAAAGCTGAACAAACTAGCTAAAATAAAGTGTATGTGTGAACATCAACTCTCGCCTGCCATGCTTCTGTACTCCTGGGTTTCGGCACCACTGTAACAGATCCTGATGTGGGTGGAGCACAGAAGCATGGCAGGCGAGAGTTGATGTTCACACATACACTTTATTTTAGCTAGTTTGTTCAGCTTTTCAGCTTTACTCATTCTCTCACACACACATTCTGGTCGGGAGAGACCTCTTCTCTGCTCTCCCCCTCCTTTTATGCTCCACCATCCCTGCAAAAAATACACACATTAATTGACATCAGGTGTAATGACTTTGCCACTCACCTTCCCTGGCCCCGCCTTCCATTCACAAACTGATGCTTGGCCACGCCCCCGCTGCCACAATGACCAAGTATAATATTTTTGTCTCATTTGTTTAACTGGGTTCTCTTTATCTACTTTTAGGACTTGTGTGAAAATCTGATGACGTTTTAGGTCATATTTATGCAGAAATATAGACAATTCTAAAGAGTTCGCAAACTTTCAAACATCACTATCTATCAGAGATTTTCTTAAAAGGGACATAATACCTTTTTACAGTACTAAATACACTGGTGCAGTGGTCAGCACTGTCACATCACAGCAAGAAGGTTCTGGGTTCGACCCTCATGTCTGATGGGGGCCTTTCTGTGTGGAGTTTGCATGTTCTCCCCATGTCTGCATCAGTTTCCTCCCACAGTTTGAAGGCATGCAGATTAGGTAAACTACCCAGCCACAGGGGTTGCACAAGCCAGTGCATACTTAGTGCCGGTCCCAAGTCCAGATAGATTGGGGACGGTTGCGTCAGGAAGGGCATCTAGTGTAAAACCTTTGCCAAGTCAAATATGTGGATCAGGACGATCTGCTGTGGGGGCCCCCAATGGGAGCAGCCAGAAAAATAAGGACTTAGTACCTTCTTTTTTGTGATTGACATTTTATTCTTTTAACAGCATAACAGAGCATGGTATTACAGAATGAAAGATTCACAGCATATTTCCAACCCTCCCTCCCACAAACGAGCCCCCGTAAACCATCACCACCAAATGCTGATCCTTCTTTGGTTGTTAATTATTTAATGTTGTGCTCCTTCATGTATAGCAGACCTATCTCTAGTAACTACAGCCACACTAGCTGTACCATTCATGAAAATGAAAAGAAAAAGAATTAAATAAATGCAGAACATAACTGGGCAGCATGGTGGTGTAGTGGTTAGCGCTGGTACCTCACAGCAAGAAGGTCTGGGTTCAAGCCCCGTGGCCGGCGAGGGCCTTTCTGCGTGGAGTCTGCATGGGTTTCCTCCAGGTGCTCTGGTTTCCCCCCAAAGACATACAGGTTAGGTTAACTGGTGACTCTAAATTGACCGTAGGTGTGAATGGTTGTCTGTGTGTCAGACCTGGCAACTTGTCCAGGGTGTACCCTGCTTTTTGCCCGTAGTCAGCTGGGATAGGCTCCAGCTTGCCTGCGACCCTGTAGAACATGATAAAGCGGCTAGAGATAATGAGATGAGAACATAACCCATAATTACATAAATCAGATACCTCTATCAATACACCTTCATGTACAAATACATACTTGCCAACCCTCCCGATTTTGGCAGGAGGCTCCTGATTTTAGCCTCCGTCTCCCGCCTCCAGATTGTATTTGTTAAAAAACTGGATAATCTCCTACCGCCAAGTTAAAAATACTCCCGATTATGTCCAATCAGAATTGTCTGAGAAACACTGCTGACGTCAACTGATTTTTAACCAATCAATGAACAGAACAACAGTCACTTCTGTAATGTAGGATTCACCCAGGCTGTCCGACATTTTTTACAAGCATTCATTCATCATAGCCACTAAACCAAATACCAAACGGCAAAAATATGAATGCAAATACCAGGTTGCATGGGAGAATGAATTTCCGTGGATAAGCAAATGTTCGACCAGCCAGTTACACATTTTAAGGTTAAGATACCTTAAATCAGAATATACTGGACATTTGAGTGTGAAATTAAACTAGTTTAATTATTTAAAAATAATTAAATAATTGCAGAACATAACCAGGCGGCATGGTGGTGTAGTGGTTAGTGCTGTCGCCTCGCAGCAAGAAGGTCTGGGTTCGAGCCCCGTGGCCAGCGAGGGCCTTTCTGTGTGGAGTTTGCATGTTCTCCCCGTGTCTGCGTGGGTTTCCTCCGGGTGCTCCGGTTTCCCCCACAGTCCAAAGACATGCAGGTTAGGTTACCTGGTGACTCTAAATTGACCGTAGGTGTGAGTGTGAATGGTTGTCTATGTGTCAGCCCTGCGATGACCTGGTGAACTTGTCAAGGGTGTACCCCGCCTTTCGCCTGTAGTCAGCTAGGATAGGCTCCAGCTTGCCTGCGACCCTGTAGAACAGGATAAAGCAGCTAGAGATAATGAGATGAGATGAGCCTCCCCTAGACCTAGGGGCTGGGGAGTCAAGTGCCAAGGTTCTCCACATCAATTGCTGGCAGTTCCAAATTCCCAAGAACAGTTTTTAACCTGCACTTCCATGACAATTTACAGTGCTGTTTACTGATGAAAAATACCACTTTTCATGCTCACTTAAATATTTATCCTTTTACAATAGTTGTACATTACAGTATATGCAAAATGTTCTTTTTCATAAAGAAAAAGAAGAGAAGAACCCTTCCTCAATTCCTTATTATTCTTTAGACCACAGCACTGAATTCTCAAAGTTGATTGGTCAGGAGTTGTTGATGAATTTTCTATAACAGCAACTCATTACATTAGTGCAGCTACAAATCACAGGATTATGTTAATACACTCACAAACTGAGTGCGATTGAGTACAAATACAACAAATACAGGCAAAATGAGAATAAATCAATTCAGACCATACAATTATTGGAAATAATCCATTTTAGAGTGGTAAAAGTAACTCTGCTTCATCATATCATCTTGTTGTTGATTATTTTTCGATAACATCATGATCCAAAGTGCTTTATTTCTTCCACTCACACTGTTGATCACCCCATCCTCCTATCATCCTTATCAGCTCTAGGGATCTGCAGGACAGAACTAGACTGGTTCAAGTCCTACCTTTTCAGTCTCTCCTTCCAGGTTACCTGGTTTGGTACTGTATCAGCACCACACCCACTTACCACTGGTGTCCCTCAAGGTTCAGCCCTTAGTCTGCTTCTCTTCTCCCTCTACACCCAGTCTCTCGGCCCAATTATCTCTACTCATGGTCTATCCTACCGCTGCTATGCTGATGACACCCAACTGTTTCTCTCTTTTCCTCCTTCTGAAACACAGATCTCTGCTTGCATCTCTGCTTGCCTGCGTGACATCCAGAGCTGGATGGACAACCATCACCTGAAGCTCAACACAGGACACAAGATAGAGACACAAGATAGAGATAATCTCCATTCCTGCTCCATTCTCTTTATTCCTGGATATTGTCATCTCCCTGGGAGTAATCTCTAGGTCACCTAAACCCAGTGTGAAGAACCTAGTGGTCATGTTCGATAACAGACTCTCCTCCTCAGCAAACATTGCTGCAGTGACCTGGACATGTAGATTCCTCCTCTATAACATCCAAAGGATCTGCCCTTTTCTGACCACCTACTCTACTCAGCTCCTGGTCCAAGCACTGATCCTCTTCTGCTTGGACTACTGGAACTCTCTCCTTGCTGGCCTTCCAGTTTCTGCCATCAGACCCCTGCAGCTCATCCAGAATGCTGCAGCTCACCTGGTCTACAACCTCCCTTGCTCTTCCCATGTCACCCCTCTGCTTGCCGACCTGCACTGGCTACACATCGCAGCTCATGTCAAATTTAAGATGTTGGTGCTAGCTTACCAGGCTGTCAAGAGGTTTGGGCTAGCATACCTCTGGAGTCTGATTTGCCCCTACATACCAGCCAGATCCCTACGCTCTGCTACTACTGGTCACCTGGCCCCTCCTCCTCTCCACTCCTGCCCAGCCTGCTCAAGACTGCTGTCTGTCCTGGCTCCCTGTTGGTGGAATGACCTTCCCACTGAGGTCAGACCTACTGACTCCCTGACCACCTTCAAGCACAGACTGAAGACTCACCTCTTTAGGCTGGACCTCTCCCCTGTTTCCATCCCCACCGTGTAACTGCATATCGGTCTAGACCAACCCAGGCTGTGTACTGTCTCACCTGGGGTTAGCCATTTGAGTTCTCTATTTAGTTGTATTTTGTATGGTTGGTTTGTTTCCTTGGCTGTTTGCTGAGTGTTGGTACTTCAACAGAATATTACACTAAGTATTATTCTGTCACTTCTTCAGTTGGCACTAGAACTTTCTTGTCTAGAAGTTCAGCACTTTGTGTACCTGACTTTTACACTTGTTGTATGTTGGTCTGGATAAGAGTGTCTGCTAATGCCATGCAATGTAATGTGTATCTAATCTAAACCACAGTGTTGAGAGACACAAGTTTCACCTGAAGAGTTTGATAATTGTTTTTGCGTCAGGAATGTGGTTGCTTGGTTGTTATCAGCTTCGTCCCATCTAGTACAAATACAAAGCAATAAAACAGACTGCTAGGATTAAGGAGAATGATTATGAATCACTGCAGAGTGGATTCTTGGCAGCAATGTGTCTCTTGGCCTCAGAGCAAGGTTCATTCTTTAGGTTTTACATTTTTGATGAAAACAAGGACGTCAATTGAACAAAATGATGGAGCTTATCTGAAAACAACTCATAAATGCACACTGTTTTATATATATATGAGAAAACTTTATCAGTGATTGGAGAGACAGTTTATTCTATAGTCACCATATGCAAACATACAATCTTATAATCAACATTCTTAGATAATTTATCTTATCATGTGGCCTTAAATGACTGGACCTTGCTACTCGGGTGTGATTGCACAGTCAAGGAACTGAATAGAGTTACAGTAACTAGTGCATCCTGAAGAAAGATGAAAACATCACACTTTATCTAGATGGTACAGATTTATTAGCACAAAGTGCAATGACACTTAACAAGTATCAGTTACAACCCCAAATCGGAAAAAGTTGGGACGGTATGTTGAAATTGAAATTAAAACTGAAAACAATGATTTGTAAATAATCTTTGACCTGGATTGCACTCAAAACAATACAATAGCACATTATTAGATGTTTTACCTCAAGAATTTTATTCTTCTTTTCAAAGTAAACACATTTCAATTTTGATTCTTGCAACAGATTTCAAAAAAAGTTGGCACGGTAAATAATTTACCACTTTATAATGTTGCCATTCCTTCTCACAACACTTAAAAGATGTTTCGGGACTGAAGACACCAAGTGATGAAGTGTTTCACGCATTATTTTATCCCATTCTTCCTGCAAACAGGTCTGCAACAGTATGTGGTTGTCACACATTCTGTACTGGGGACAGACGGGACAGGCACCCTCTTCTTCCACAGCCATGCCTTTGCAATGTGTGCAGAATGTGGTTTTGCATTGTCTTGTTGAAATATCCCTCAAAAAGATATCATATTGAAGGCAGCATATGTTGCTAAAAATCAATGTACAAACCCCATTTCCAGAAGAGTTGGGATATTTTCCAAAATGCAATAAAAACAAAAAGGCTCAGTCTTTACAAGCAAGGATGGGTCATGGCTCACCCCTTTGTGTCAAAATGTGTGAGAGAATTGTTAGTCAGTTTAAAAAGAACCTGTCTCAATCAGGCTTGTAGTACTCGAGTCCAGGACTCGGACTTGAGTTTGACTAGTGCCCTAATTTTAACGACTTGTGACTTGACTTGGACTTGAGCACTGATGACTTGGACTTGGACTCGTGCGTTAACTGCATTCAGACTCGTAAATTGGAGATGAGGACTCTGATTTTTTTCTTTATTTTTCTAACATGCCATAATAATTTGGCATGAGATATTTATATCTACATTAATTTTTATACTAATTTTGTGCAAGAGAATGCACATTCACCTGTTCATACATCATGTTCAGGAACAAACTAACGTTAATGGCACTAAAATACCTGGAGAGAACACCCCTAGGATTGTCTGCTTTGCTTATACAGACTTCTCGTGCAGTGGGAAAAAATGCACTGCTATGTGTTCCAAGAACTATCGAGGAGATGACGGGGACAACCTTGAACTTCAATCGTCATTTGGCAAGACTCCACCCAGAGAAGTAATGGACACGCTATGTTCATTGCTCTGTTGATAGCGGGGCTTGCTTGCTGAGTGATGAACTAGCTAGTGTTAACCCTCTTTCATGTTATTTGCCCTGTTGATAGTGGGCGGGGCTTGGTGAGTGATGAACAAGCTTTTTATCTGTAACCTATTAACTAAAATGGGGCAGTCAAGCAGGAACATTAGTCCAACACATTAGCAGAGACAGTTTCACATAAAGGCAGCAACAGCCACCATCAAATGGTGCGGTTGGAGTCTTGTTCATCGTGAATCCCATTGCTAGCAGAACAGAACCTAGTGCTAGCATGTTTTAGAGAGTGTGCGTGTGTGACAGCTGTGCCATTTGTGTCGGACTCAACTCGGCTCAATAGTGGACTCGACTCAGACTCGACTTGAAATTTTCTTTAATGACTTGGACTTGACTCAGACTTGAACACTGGGGATTCGAGACTGGACTCAGACTTGAGGTTTAGTGACTCAACTACAACACTGGTCTCAGTGCAAGATTTCAGAGATTTTAGGTCTTTCAAAATCTCCAGTACATAATATTGTGAAAAGATTCAGGAAATTCAGAGACATCTCAGTGCGTAAAGGGCGAGGTCGGAAACCGCTGTTTAATATGCATGACCTTCAACCCCTCAGGCAGCACTGCCTGAAAAACTACCATGCTAATGTGACAAATATAGCCACATGGGCTTGGGAGTACTTTGTAAAACTGTTGTCACTTAACACAGTCCACCAACTGCATCCAGAAATGCAACCTGAAACTGTATTATGTAAGGAGGAAGCCATTCATCAAATCTAGGCAGAAATGCTATTGATTTCTCAGATGGACCAAAAGACAGTGGAAATGTGTGCTGTGGTCAGATGAGTCCACATTTCAGCTTGTCTTTGGGAAAATTGGACATTGAGTTCTCAGTGCCAAAGGTGAACACGACCATCCAGTTTGTTATCAGAGAAAGGTGCAAAAGTCAGCATCTGTGATGGTACGGGAGGCGTCAAGGCCAGTTTATGCTGACAACCCAGTCCTCGCAGACGGTGTCGCAGACAGTGTCTGCGTAGCCCCCCCACCTTCGCAGATGCTCTGCGCGCACCTCCCAAAAATTGTGACCACCGCAGAAGCCTCGCAGACAGCGCCGCAGACAAGAGGGCTCTGATTGGTCCACTCTACATCCGCTGTACACGCACTTCTGCTTCCCTACTTTCCCGGTTTGTTTTGTTTTCACGACCGGCATTTTTAAAAACACAAGCGAAGATGGAGCAGCATGAAGAGCGGTTGATTGAGGAAGTGAGGAAGTACGTACATCTATACGACTCCAGTTCTAGTCATTATAAAAAAAAAAGTTCTAGTCATTATAAGTAACCGGAGGATAAACACTCCACTAACCACACCCACCAACTACTCCTAGCGACTTCGCGCCCCCTTGTGTTGTGCCGGTGAATAACATAGCGCACGCCTATTCCCCCGCTCAACAATAAATTACAACTGTCTGCGAAAAGCTATCTGCGAAAGCCTTGTCGCAAGAGCATGCAGAGGCCTTCAGTGCTCACAGCATGGGTGAGTTGCATGTGTGTGAAGGTACCATTGACGTGCAGGCATATATTGGGATTTTAGAGAGACATGTGTTGCCTTCAAGGCGATGTCTCTTCTCAGGAAGTCCATGCTTATTTCAGCAGGACAGCGCCAGGCCTCGTTTTGCATGGGCAGCAACAATGTGGCTTCATAGACACAGAGTGCATGTGCCTATGTTTAAGCATAATGCACTAGGCAAAGTGGACTTGAGTTTGTTTTAATGAGTTACAAATACTACTTATACCCTACATATATGGTCAAAAGTACGTGGACACCTTACCATCGCACCTATGACATACATGTCAACCTTTGGTCAATCAAACCTGTATAACCAACCTCCAAAATCCTTATTTCCCTTATAAAATCCTTATAAGATGCAAATTAAAATAATTTACCTAAAATTTGAATGATAATTAACAATGATATATCCCAGTTACTTTTTATTCAATATTAATAACAATAAACCTTCAGAATGAATACAAAGCTCCAATGTTTGACAAAAACACAAAGTGTCACGCTAATGTTCTGAATTGTACTCCATGACAGCTTTTTTAGCACTCTGCACCAATACCTCACTAGGCTGCATGTCACAGCAAGTGTCTGTGTTGATCTTACACTGCAGTAGGCCAGGTCAGTGTGTCTGCATTCAGGTTCTTTCTGCTCTCTGTGTGTATCTTCCTGACTTGAGAGAAAACTCTCTCACAGTCAGCCAAGGGCGCAGATGGCACTGGGGACGGGGGGGGCATGTCCCCCCCCAGATTTATAGTGACCCCTATCTGTCCCCCCCCCCACCGTCCCTACGTAAGGCACCAAACATAGGTAGAAAAAGTGAGGACTAATGTTCCGTTAGTTAGACTAACTTACATTGCAGCACAAAGTTGAAATGGCAGCAGCAGTAGCCTTGTCAGTGATCAATCCACATTACACCGATTCAAGAAGGGGAAAGGCTGGAGCAGATCCTTGCAGAGTTGGGAAAGCAAGGTATTCAATTTTCCACGTAATTCTCGGTTAATAACACTGCACAGCTCATCCATTTGGTGTTTTTGCTACGACTAATGTTGCGTTCAGTTGTACTCCTAAGTTGGAAGTTTGAAGTCGGAAAAGCACTGAAATCTAGCATCTACCAGCATAAACGTTGGGGTTTTCGTTTCATTTCATTAACTGTCCATTTTTTTTAGAATTCCATGTTCCATGATGTCCCAGTTTTTAAACTGGGAAGTGGCGGAGAGATGTTTTTGGGACCTACTGAGTCTGCTTCGAGACGGTAAATTTGTTTGGCTGCAGAGGGAATTTTTTTTTCTATCAATTTTGTTTATTGGAAAAAATACTTTTTATTTTTATTTGTGTGAATCTGTTGTTCAAGTGTTTATACTTCTGTTTTCATACACATTTTATGTTTCTAATCATTTACATGAAGGCACGAGTGTGAATCATTTCAATTTGATTTTGTTATTAATTTTTGGACATTTCCCTTTTTGTTAGAAGTTACAGTTAAAGTTTCTGTGATGAGATTCTTCATCCTGCTGAGATCAGCAAATGTTTAAATAAAACATGCAGAAGACATGAAGTTTTGGAGCGTGATTAACATACCAGACAAATAACAATTTGATCATGTATGGCTAGTGTTGACCAGGTAGGCCTTTGTCTACCAATGTTCATTCAGTTAGAAAACTCACAATTCTAATGTATATTGAAGCTTCAGTACATATATGCATTTACACAAAATGGAATCATTTGCTGACAGCTCAGTCCCCCCAGTTCAAAAATCCTATCTGCGCCCCTGCAATCAGCATTACTGTGGGGTAAACAGAGCACTGCCTAACTTGAACTAAAACGCCCACTACCTTGTGTTTTCTGTCTTTTCCAGTTGTTGGCATATCAGTTTTTGAGCGCGCAAATACTGTCATCAGTGGCTGATTTTGCCTTTGGCTTGCATTCCGCTGATGTAGTTTCGATTTGAAATGTTCTTTCACATCATACACTCCTGATGCTGCAACTTTGATGTCACGCACACACAGTGTGCAGTGTGCGTATTCTTCGTTTTTGGAGGCTGCCGGTTGGATTATGCCATTGAAAAGGTCCTTCCATTCAGGGAGAAACCTACCGCTGTATTGTGTTTTGAATTTCTTTGCCGGAGTGCCCATTAAGAATCTTTTCAGTCGCTACTGAAAGTTGCTCAGGTGGAAATACGCTTTTCAAACAAAATGTTACTTCACGGTTGGCGGGATTCTCGCAATGCGGTGTGCGCATGATCAAAAGTGGAACGAAGTCTCGCTACCACAAGATAACGCCCAATTTCATAAGACTCTTTACTGGCTGTCTGTGCTTTCTGTGGTGTACAGTACGTTTGTAAATGTTATGCGCTCTTTTATCATCGTGGGAATTGATTATAACTCTAAATAAATATTGAAGTTTTTTTAAAGAATCTGTATAACTTTATTTGTACGCCCGTATACTACGTTTATTGAATCAAATCCGTATAAAATACGGACATTCCGTATAAGTTGACATGTATGATATGAGGTTCTTCTCCAAATTGTTGCCAAAAAGTTGCTTCAAAATCGAGTAGAAAGCCTTCCTGGAGGAGTGTAAGTTAATATAATACCAATCTGAAATGCAATTTTCAAAGCACATATGGGTGTGATGGCCAGGTGTCCACAAACTTTTGGCCATATAGTGTATGTTAAAGATAGACTGCCTTTCAGATTTTTCAAGTTTAGGTCATAAAAATAATTTTCCCTGACACCCATTATTTTTGTTTAGTGGACCGAAAGCTATTGAATTTGAATCACAGACTTCCAATTTTATTAGTTAAAAAAATAGAACAATTAATGAAGTTAGAGCCACTAAATTCTCCACTATTTTTTCCTGCTTCACCATGAATCAATTCAAGATACTACGTCATGTATCACGTGGTGGGCTTTCCCCATTCGCGCAAGGCATTGTGGGATACAAATTTGAAACAGGAGAGGGAAATGGAGGACGTGAGTGTGCGCATAAAACGTGAAAGGCTGACTACAGTAATGGAAAGCGAGAAGAAAAGACGTTAGGCTATATATGAAGGAAAGGAAATGCAGGACCAAACTAATAAATATTGGCAGTCAGCGAGCACCTTGGTGTGATCAGCTGTTTGTTTAGCGACAGAATGATGGAACTGTCAGTGCACGGTCAAAGGTAAACCTGTAGATGGCAGTAATGCAACACTGTGGATGCCAGCTGCTGTAAAACCCAGAAGAAGAAGAAGAAGAAGGTAAACCTGCACATGTGCACATGGACTTCCTCTGTCTGCTTGACTGTGCGAAGCGAGTAATTTCATGCACATTATTTGCTAAGGAATCCCCTCAAATTAAATAACTTCCCAGCCACAGAATGGCCTTTTTTTGTGAGATATTACAGAAATAAACACATATCACAATGACCAAATTTCAGAGGGAACTAAATTTCACCGATTTTATGAAATCAAAAGGCCGTCTCGCTTTAAGAATTCAAAATGCTTAAAAAAGATTATCATTAAGTGTAGTGCATACCCATACAGAATTACCAGAATGTTTACAATACCTTATGAATTATAAGGCATTATAGCATGTTATGAATGTGTTTATAGTTTATTAATCATAGTTAAGCAAAACCATATCAGTTTGTGTGGATAACCAATAACTATTTTTACATGAGCTAAGTTTACACAAGTTAACTTTCAGCTGCTCTTGCAATGATACATTGTATTGTAGTGATAAAAAAATCATAACTAAATAATGATTATATTGTAGTGACAAATAACCATTAACTAAAACTATAACTTGGCATATCTGAACATGTTACACATGATTTACCGGCACTAAACACAGAAGTGCTGTAAACACATCAGATCCTGTTTCTGTGATACTGTAAAGTAATTATATTGCTTTTTATTGAAGTCAGCAGTGTTTGACTGGGAAATACACCACTCGTATTGTTTATACGAGCTCCATCCGGGACATGGAGAACCAAAACTGGGACATAAATCTCTATATGTTACTCATGAGGAAATCAGTGAATTGTTTTGATAAATTTGGGTACTTTTTGTTTGTGAATGTGTTGATATAATAAAAAGAAAATTACACGTTGGCTTGAAGTTATGAAGTTTATCTTCTCGTGTTGAAAAACTTGCATTTTTCATACAAAATACATCATGGATCTGAGGGATATAGTTAAATAATATTGGCTGGCATTGAGTAGTATATCAGATATAGTCCATTCAGCTAGCATAATAATTAAGTCGTCCTCAGACGAGCTTGACAGCAGAGTCTCCAGTCGTCTCGATCCTCCATACATCCGGCCAGTTCCCCAGAACTCTCCACTCCTGTATCTCTCCTCAGCACGTCCATGTATATTGGGGTGGGACATCCTCGTGCCCACCGCCCATGTGTTGGCTCCCATAGCCCCAGTCTACTGGCTGGGAGCTCTTGATGTCTATGGCAGTGGCCAGTGAGCTTCATCCTCCTTGACGCCACTTTCTCGCTGAGCTTTGGTAACCCTCCATACAGCTGCTTGTTGGTGATATGCTGGTTCTGGTCGATGTTTAGCACAGCACACAGCATTCTGGTGTAGCACCCATCCAGGGACTTCTGCATGGAGGGCTTCAGAGTCCAGCTCTCACAGCCATACAGGAGGACAGACTCAACAGTCGCCTGGAAGAAGCTCAGCTTGATGTGTCGGGGGATTTTGGAGTTCCACATACTGTTCATGCCATTCAGGGCCCTCCATGCCAGTGTCTTTCTCACCTTAAGGTCCTGTTCAGAGGAATTAACCCAGGAGCCCAGGTACTTGAAGTCACTGACTTCTGCCAGTGCACTGCCCCCTGCTGTCTCAAGAGGTGGGTGGTCCAGGGGGATGTTGTAGGTGATAACCTCCATCTTTTTGGCATTCAGCCTGAGGCCCACCCTGGCACACTCTGCCTCCACTCTACTCAGGAGCTCCTGTGTCTGCTCCACACAGTCAGACATCAGATAGATGTCATCCGCATAATCCAGGTCTGTCAGGACAACAGCAGGGTTTCTTCTAGACTTCTTAGGTGTAATTGTGAAGCCAAGCTCCTGCTCCCACCCACTCATGGCTTTCCTTAGCGTGTAGTCCAGAGCTATGATGAAGAGGAAGGGGGCAAGTGTGTCTCCCTGCAGCACCCCTGCCAGGATGTCGAACTCCTCGCTGTCACCATCCGGGGTGACTACTTTGGATCTTGTGCCTGTGTACATGGCCTCTATGGCCCAGAGTAGATGGGGGGGACTCTGTAGGCCTTAAGGATTTTCATCATCATACCTCTGTGTATTGAGTCAAATGCTTTTTTGAAATCAATGAAGCACAGGACCACTGTGAGGTTGTTCTTTTTCACCTTCTTGATGATTCTTCTTAGGGCCAGGATCTGGGATATGGTGGACCTTCCCTTTCTAAACCCATTCTGGTTGTCCCTCAGGTGGGGGTCAATGGCCTCCCAGATCCAATTTAGTATCATGCGGTTGTACATTTTCACTATGACACAGTTCAGGCTAATGCCACAATAGTTGTCTGGCTTAGACAGATCTTCAGATTTGGGCACCGGGATGATGTTGGAGAGGGACCATATATCGGGCTTGATGTTCTCTATCAGAGCCTGGTTGCAGATCTCCAATATGATGTTGTCAAGATCACAATTCTTGAGGACCTCTGGGGGGATGCCGTCTGGCCCAGCGCTTTTCCCCTGCTTCAGAGTGGACTTCACTGTGGCAAACTCCGTAGTTGTGAAGGGGCCATCATTAATTTCGAGATTTGCAAGGACTGCAGGCATCTCTTCCTCATCTCCCGCCATTGTCGGGGGTGTGCCGAGGAGATCCTGGAAGTGGATAAACCAGCAGGTCACTCTCTCCGCTGGACTGCAGCCTGCAAGTTGTCCCTCCCTCGACCTCTTGCACCCACTTGTCTCGTTGATGATCTTCCATGACTCCTTGTATTGCCGCTCTACATGCACAGCCTCCACTTTCCGCACTTTCTCCATCAGCTCCTCCCCTTTGATCCTGTCGTAGGTGCTGAACAGTTGTTGTTTGGCCTCGTTCAACACCTCCCAGCTCTCTGTAGTCCCCTGTCTCAAAGTTCCTATGTGCCTCCTCCACCCTTGCCTGCGCCCTTGTGACCTCCGGGTGCTTGGATCTGGGGGAAGCTCTGTTTCTCTCCTTCATCATCACCCACCTCCTTGTTGCCTCCTCGAATTGTGGTGAGAAACTGCCCGTATGTTGTACGAGGCTCATCCTCCTTGGCCAGCAGGTGTAAGTGGTCTCTCACCTCCGCTGTGTAACTGGCCTGGAGGTCGGGGCTTCTTGCAAAGGCCACCCAATCAGGCCAGGTCCTCGGAGTGTGTTTGGGGACCCTCAGACTCAGGCACACCCTCATAGAGACATGTTTCAAAAAGAACATTGCTGCTCATCTGCAGTTTGCTAAAGATCACGTGGACAAGCCAGAAGGCTATTGGAAAAATGTTTTGTGGATGGATGAGACCAAAATAGAACTTTTTGGTTTCAATGAGAAGTGTTATGTTTAGAGAAAGGAAAACACTGCATTCCAGCATAAGAACCTTATCCCATCTGTGAAACATGGTGGAGGTAGTATCATGGTTTGGGCCTGTTTTGCTGCATCTGGGCCAGGACGGCTTCCCATCATTGATGGAACAATGAATTCTGAATTATACCAGCGAATTCTAAAGGAAAATGTCAGGACATCTGTCCATGAACTGAATCTCAAGAGAAGGCGGGTCATGCAGCAAGACAACGACCCTAAGCACACAAGTTGTTCTACCAAAGAATGGTTAAAGAAAAATAAAGTTAATGTTTTGGAATGGCCAAGTCAAAGTCCTGACCTTAATCCAATCGAAATGTTGTGGAAGGACCTGAAGTGAGCAGTTCATGTGAGGAAACCCACCAACATCCCAGAGCTGAAGCTGTTCTGTATGGAGGAATGGGCTAAAATTCCTCCAAGCCGGTGTGCAGGACTGAGCAATAGTCACCACAAACGTTTAGTTGCAGTTATTGCTGCACAAGGGGGTCACACCAGATACTGAAAGCAAAGGTTCATGTACTTTTGCCACTCACAGATATGTAATATTGGATCATTTTCCTCAATACATAAATGACCAAGTATAATATTTTTGTCTCATTTGTTTAACTGGGTTCTCTTTATCTACTTTTAGGACTTGTGTGAAAATCTGATGATGTTTTAGGTCATATTTATGCAGAAATATAGAAAATTCTAAAGGGTTCACAAACTTTCAAGCACCACTATAATTTTAAAATCAACATTGACAACAATGAAGTGACCTGGCAGCCAAAATTCTCTCAAAATCTTCTGTATTTAATGAAGCAAACCTGGCGGCCATGTTTGTTTACAAATTGTCACAGTCACTCGCTAGTGCGGAAGTTTTACATCTCCGACATGTCCCTTTTCCAGTTTTTCAATGTATGTTGGTATGTTTTTCTCTTGTAAATATGCGTGACGAATATCTAATGAAGTTTTGGTTGCCTTTCGGGTGTTCAACACGTCTTTGTCTTTCCTGGTGAACAAAGAAATGCTTTAGCACATGCACAGCAGAAAACTCATTGGATAGTCGAATCAACTCCAATGTGTGATGTCATGTTGTCTTGACAACCATGCAGTATCATAAACCATATTCAACGCTCATTCTCCATCGGGTAGAGCGACGTAATACACGTAGGATAAGCAATATGTAAATAATATTGCATGCTATCAAACCAAATGAATGGAACCTGCTAGAAGGGAATAGAACACATTTTTATTCCATCAAAAAGTGGCCTGAATGGATAATAATTCCCGATATTTCACTCCGATGAAGTCACTCCCAGTGTTTTCCCACTGACTAGACATGCGTTATCAAAATGGCGAACCGGTTCAAAATGAAAATTCTTTTGATTAACTTGCATGTTTTTTTTTTCTTGGTGAATGTGTCCATATAATATAAAGAACATTACATGGTGGCACAAAGACATGAAATTTAACTTCTTGTGGTGAAAATATTTTCACTCATTCAGTTCGCTCACTCATGAATATGTTCAAGTCAAGTTTATTTGTAGAGCGCTTTTAACAACAGACATTGCCACAAAGCAGCTTTACAGAAAATTAAAGGCTTTAAACATGAGCTAATTTATCCCCAATGAGCAAGCCTGTGGCGATGGTGGGAAGGAAAAACTCCCTGAGACAACATGAGGAAGAAACCTTAAGAGGAACCAGACTCAAAACGGAGCCCATCTTCATTTGGATGAGAACAGATAGCATGATTATAAATAACTCTCTTCTATAACAGTGTCCTATAGAGTCACTAAGTATAACTGTGTAACCAGGAAATTCATTCTCGTTTTAATATGAAGTCTATTTTATTGGGGTTATAAACTGTTCATTGATGGTGACTTGAGTGCAAAACTGTTCATGACAACTGCAGTCCTAAAGTTATCATGGTGATTGTAGCCTCAGTCATCGTAGCAAAACTGTAAGTGTCCAAAGCGATCTTCCAAGTGTGACTTTTGACTGTCCGTATGGGGCTGTCCTCCACAGGAGCAACGTGATGAGGCTCCAGCCAGAAGTAGGGCATCAGGATGGATCAGGCAGGTCCGAGGAGCAGAAGAGGTCAGCATCTTACTGGTGTCTCAGGATCGACATGTAACTCGACAGAGAGAGACAGACAGAGGGAAGAGACAGGGGGTTAAGAGAAAACACAGGTTGTTAGGTATGCCCAGTGTTACCGAATGAGTAAGAACAGGATATATTTTGCAATGAGTGCAAGCAGGGACTCTGTCAAAATGAACTATGACAGCATAACTAAAAGGGAGAGCCAGAAGGTAACACAGATATGAGGGCGCCCTGGGACATAAAGCAGCCAGCCACTACACCGCTATGTTAGCAGCATGTTTTGGGCAGCGTAGTGGTTAGCACTGTCACCTCACAGCAAGAAGGTTCTGGGTTCAAGCCCAGCAGCAGACGGGGGCCTTTCTGTGTGGAGTTTGCGTGTTCTCCCCATGTTTCTCCTGGATGCTCTGGTTTCCTCCGAAGACATGGTTAGGTTAACTGGCTACTCTAACTTCCCCTTGTGAATGGTTGAGAGAAGAAAACCACTATAATAATCCAGTAGAAGACAATGGGAAACCACTACTGTAATTCTTCCTGAGAAACTTTGAAGACTTAAGAAAAAGCTCTCACTGCAGTGATATGCCAAATAGAGAGAGCGCAACATGCTTTGGCAGTTTATCTAGTACCATACACTCCCTGATTCTGAAAACACGAGCTTCTCTGGTATAAAAAAAAAAAAAAGCCAGGCTTTTCCGCTCACAGCTTTATGTTTCCCATGTGCCGAACTTTGTCCTCCAGTACAACGAGCTGCAGCTCCTCAGTATATGAAGTGTGTGGAAATCTGACATATGCCAGTCAGAAATTATCTCCTTGTGAGCTGCTGTTCTGATATTTTGTGGCGTTTCGCTCTTTTTTTCTATTTACAGAATTTTTAATCTGCCAAAATGATAAGCCGAAATACCAAAAATGTGCTTGTGGTGTCTTTTGGATTTTTGTTCTTGTTTACAGCATATGGAGGACTGCAGAGTCTACAGGTAATTGTGTCTCAGTTTTCTATACGAACATCTCTGACAGTAGTGGTTATGGATAATGGATGGATGGATGGATGGATGGACATACACTACTGTTCAAAAATTTGGGGTCACCCAGACAATTTTGTGTTTTCCATGAAAAGTCACACTTTTATTTACCACCATAAGTTGTAAAATGAATAGAAAATATAGTCAAGACATTTTTCTGGCCATTTTGAGCATTTAATACATTGGGCATTTCAAGCATTTAATACATTCTATACATTAATGCAATATATAGAGTGTATTTCTGATTAGTTTAAAGTGATCTTCATTGAAAAGAACAGTGTTTTTCTTTCAAAAATAAGGAAATTTCAAAGTGACCCCAAACTTTTGAACGGTAGTGTAGTTCACACATAGGAAACAAACAAATGAAGAATGCGAGCTACATGATATGGGTTAAAATAAAAGTGAGACGCTGAACATTACAAACAAAGGCTTTTCTCCACACACACACACACACACACACACACACACACACACACACACACACACACACACACACACACACAGGTATTTGTAATGACAGGCGTTCCCACAAGCAGCAGTGCGCTCTTGGAGATATGCTTCAGAAACACTCGAGAATGCTCTTTGGTACCAACATGACACATATTTATCACAAAGTTATATTAATGCGCTTGTTGTAATGCGTTATTGTTTCTATACAGCTCATACACGAACTTATATGGCAGACACTCACATAATCTAACACTAATACTGATTTAAAAAGAAAAATGTTATTTAACAAAGAAAAAATCCATCTATTATCCGTAACCGCTTATCCTGTGCAGGGTCGCGGGCAAGCTGGAGCCGATCCCAGCTGACTATGGGTGAGAGGCGGGGTACACCCTGGACAAGTCAACAGATCATCTCAGGGCTGACACATTGAGACAAACAACCATTCACACCTATGGTCAATTTAGAGCCACCAATTAACCTAACCTGCATGTCTGTGGGGGAAACCGGAGCACCCGGAGGAAACCCGTGCAAACACGGGGAGAACATACAAACTCCACACAGAAAGGCCCCCATCAACCACTGGGCTCGAACCCAGAACATTCTTGCTGTGAGGCGACAGTATTAACCCCTACACCACCCCAAAGAAAAAAAATGTAATCATTCATATGGTAACAATAAGTTTTATTATTTACTTATTTAGCATTTATAGAAGAAGTCTCGGGCGGCACGGTGGTGTAGTGGTTAGCGCTGTCGCCTCACAGCAAGAAGGTCCGGGTTCGAGCCCCGTGGCCGGCGAGGGCCTTTCTGTATGGAGTTTGCATGTTCTCCCCGTGTCCGCGTGGGTTTCCTCCGGGTGCTCCGGTTTCCCCCACAGTCCAAAGACATGCAGGTTAGGTTAACTGGTGACTCTAAATTGACCGTAGGTGTGAATGTGAGTATGAATGGTTGTCTGTGTCTATGTGTCAGCCCTGTGATGACCTGGCGACTTGTCCAGGGTGTACCCCGCCTTTCGCCCGTAGTCAGCTGGGATAGGCTCCAGCTTGCCTGCAACCCTGTAGAACAGGATAAAGCGGCTAGAGATAATGAGATGAGATAAGAAGTCTCTAGAGTCAGTTCTTTATAGCAATGTGTTCAATACGTTGCATTTCTTAGCATATTAACTTCATTTATAGCTGCTGTAATTGAAGTGATATCAGGAAAGTACTTACTTCATGGATGTTGCACAACATTAAAATGTAGCTATACATTGATAAAAATTAAGTTGTGTCATTCTTTAAAAAAAGAAAGTCTAATCCTTGGCATGTCGCTGTCATGTACAAAGAGCAAAACACTTTGTGACATGCTGTTCATTGAAAAATTTCAGCATAGTAATGGTGGTAAATTCTACTTCATGTTGTGCTTGTTTACTTGCTGAAATTCTATATTATTGTAGGAATCTTACAAAAATAATGATGTGAAAGCATCAAACAAAGCGGGCAGATTTCATGTCACCTACTAATAATAAATCTGATTCATCAAGTGTTTGTCACCACCTGAACGACCACATGGGAATTATTGGAGCAAAAAAAAACCCCATTTATTTAATAAATGACATTTGATCTGACATTGGGCGGCACGGTGGTGTAGTGGTTAGCGCTGTCGCCTCACAGCAAGAAGGTCCTGGGTTCGAGCCCCGGGGCCGGCGAGGGCCTTTCTGTGTGGAGTTTGCATGTTCTCCCCGTGTCCGCGTGGGTTTCCTCCGGGTGCTCCGGTTTCCCCCACAGTCCAAAGACATGCAGGTTAGGTTAACTGGTGACTCTAAATTGACCGTAGGTGTGAATGTGAGTGTGAATGGTTGTCTGTGTCTATGTGTCAGCCCTGTGATGACCTGGCGACTTGTCCAGGGTGTACCCCGCCTTTCGCCCATAGTCAGCTGGGATAGGCTCCAGCTTGCCTGCGACCCTGTAGAAGGATAAAGCGGCTAGAGATAATGAGATGAGATGATCTGACATTTGGACAGTTTGTCAATTCCCCTATTATCACACACACACAGGATTATGAGCAACATTTACACGCTCGCGACATCCGATCTTATCATATCTGATGCGCTTTAACAGGAAGAAAAATGCGTGTGCAATCATCATCATCATCATCATTAATTATTAACTGAAACATGTTAAATGCTCTCAGATTACAATATTGCAAGACTCGATTTGTTTTTAGTTTTGTTCAGGAAAACATGAAGATGTGCGTTCTGCACATCTCTATCTATCTCTCCATTTCTCGCACGCTACAGAGGAAGCCAGTCATAAACTGAGTGAACTGGCATCTGTTTCTCATCTTGGGGGCTCGAAAAGATCACCATTTACTCCAGAATATCCTTGATAATCATCTTCTCCTTCATCCGACATATAAGAATCCCAATCACTCTCAGAATTCTCTCCAAAATTCCATATCGAGACTGCTCTAACCACTGCTGCGCACAGGAACGAAATCGATACCTGGATCTTTGTTACACTTGTGACATCATGCACCACTTCGGGATCTTCCGGATCAGTCTCCGTGAAGATTGGATGATCTTATTGATTTTCCATCAATTTATGGCCTTTTGGATCAGCTATGGTTCGAAAACGCATGGTCAATCAACATAATGATTGTTGCTTTGGACAAGGAAAAAAGTGGGGTTTAGAGGCATTACGTTCACTTTAAATATCACTAGTAATATTTATCATCAGTTTCATAAAACTCTCATTTCTCACTCACATCTCTCTCCTTTAGGACCACAAAGACGAATTCTAAGCTACCTTATTATATTACAACATTCAAAATCCCAGATGACATCCCATCTCAAGACTATGAGCATATAAATATGTCTTCCAAGTTTCTCTCTCACACATAAATACCATTTTCTCCAACGTATCCAGGCTCAGTTGACTGCAGCAACTCATTTGTGGTGTCTGGACAACACAGATTTTTGTTGACATTAATATTGTGTGGCAAAACAAAAAAATATTTTATCCCTATCTGTAACTAATATGCCAAAGGCTGGCTATGGGATGATCTGCGTAGGCTACATGTAGCATTAAAACATATGATTAAATTATGTCAGGACAACTATTGGTGTCTACATGAAATCAAATTGTTGCTGATCTGTTAAATAAACTTAGTCGGGGCAAATAGACCAACACTGTAGATATTCGTTAAACTACTTGAATTTTTGAGCTGGCCTGGCACACTAATCATACAGATCCTACGCTGTAAATTCAACATAACCAGGCTACATGGAGTGGTTTTTATGCACCAACATAATTCGATAGGTTACACTGTTAATCAGGGCCGGAGTGGGCCCTGTTTTCAGTCCGGGAGTTTAATTCACATTCAGGCCACTTTGAAATGGAGGAGGAATTTGAGTACATTAAAAAAGATAAAACAAATAACTGTTCTTTCACAATGCTTTTTATTTGGTTTAAATTCAGGTAAACTTCACTTCACTTTAACAATATAGGTTCTCGCGTGCATTTGAACCAGTGCTTGTGCATTACATGCCACATACGCCTCGAAAATAATGGCAAATCAACAATGCTGGGTACTCAGCAACCGGCAGATAAAGTGTGAGGGCGCATTAGGCAACTCAAAAATGGTTAAATGAAATGTAGGCTAAAGCAAGTGTTCGATTCTGCTTAGAATATTGGCATACGCATACACCTCTTCTAAGTTATATATTTAACAACAATTATTTAACATCAAATATGACTTCTAGGCCTATGTGTTCATAACCACAATGTGCGCACGCCTGTGGAAATGCACGGTGTGACAGCGAGATGAAATAGGCTGGATGAGGAAATAATGCGCAACAGCACATTTGGGACCTGTTCATCTAAAATTGTTAATAACTGGGATGTAAAGCAATGTCCGGTTCTTCTTAGAATTAAGACATACACCACATCTATACCGTGTAAATTGCGAGATTTCACATGACATCAAAAAGCTGAACTGACATTGCAAACTATCGACACATTATAGGCCTAGCATAGACTGATAAAATCGACAAACAGGGTTATCATACTCCATATCTTTCGTAACCTACCAGCTGGTCTTGAGAACATATCTGTCAATTTGGCACATTTTGCTGCCACCTCCTTCCTTTTTTTAAGCTTCGCCCTTTCGGTTCCACCTGGCCTCTTTCTGCCCTCCATCACTGACGCGCGCTGTTTTGCGCCAATGTTGTTTAAGTTCCCTGCAATACAGAGGAGGAGTCTTGGACCAAACCAACTGCAATAGAGGGGAGGGGAGAATTTCCTTATTTGGTAGCGCCTATTTAATCTGCTGCGATGCTGTCGGCGTCTGGGCTGCCATGTGAAAATGCAGAGTGCAGTTGAATTGATGATTAATGCAAGAATAAGATCAGTGACCAAAATTAGTGAAAATTATTTTCCCCATGCTCCAAGCAGGCCACCATTGATGGTTTGGGCTGGGGATGGTCCCGGCTAAATATAGGGCCACCCCGGCATTGCTGTTAATACATTCTATATACACACCCACGGTCGACGATTGATTTACCATCTGTTTTCATCTTGAAAAATCCAACAATAGTGGATTGTTTTTTTTTTTGAAGTTGTCTTCCAACCAGTTCTGAATGTTCTTCTGTTGACGGTTACCAACATTTTGAATGTGCACTGTGCAGTGCTCATGGGCAGTTATGTCCCCCCTTTTCCCGTGTTCCACCCATCTTTGGACGCTGCAAGTCAAGTTCCGATCTGTTTCAGTCAATCGTTCTCTATTAATCTCTGACTTTTTTTGAGGGTGAAAATACCCAGGGCTATAGCCCTGAGTGATAGGCACTGGCCGATTACTTCAACAAAGTGTTTTTCCAACAGAAAGGGTCCCAGCTACACTTGTTTGCATGCTAAATCTGAAAATATCCACTGAACCCTTCAAGAACCCACAATACACCAAACGTCTTTTTAAGTTACTTCATTGTTGCAGACAAATTTCCAACATTGGAATAAACTCATGAGCATTTTCCTAGAGTTGTGGTGGCACTCCTGTCATGTCAGTCATTTGGTGCAAGGTGGTCAAGATAGGTGTCTTGAGTCAGTCTTTTTCCTGTCTTTACATACAGATAAAATCAACCGTATTTAATATTATCATACGTTTTATTTGGCCCATGCAAATACTTATATGGACATTGTCAAAAACCAATAGGTAAACTTGGTCCAGGACCAAACAGGAAGCAGCAAACCAGGTGCAGGAACATGTCTCCAAAGGAAGAACTCTGTGAGAAGGTGTCAGATTTTAGTCTTTTCAAAGACTTCTACATTGTCAGAAATGGGGGAACAGTAGGAGTCCATTTCTGTCCCCCAAGGTACATGCCAGTGTGTCCCTCCCACACCAGAATCTGGTCTTCCCAGGCAGTCTCCTGTCCCAGTACTAACCAACTCTTTAAGGCGTATGGGTGTGGCACCGATCTCTGTTTCTATAGCCCTCAGCCTCTTGCCTATACAGCTAGGGTTACAGTGGGGGGCTAGTCCTCTGGTAACCGCAAGAGTTTGACTTCCTCATTCGCATCTGTATTGCAGCACGCCTTGCCAGACAGTAGTAGGTACCATTTTTATGATGGTCTTTGGTATGACCTGACCACGAGTAGAACTCGTGATCTCCAGGTCAAGAGGTGGACACACTAACCACTAGGCCAACTCACAGTCCAAGGTACAGTTGACACTAATGTACCCCCTAGGGCTCATTATTGGACTTCAAGGTAACAATGTGTAACTTTTAAGGGTCAAAAAGGTACATATACATTCCCAAGCAGTACATAAAGGGTACAAATAAGTACCTTAGAGGGTACTGATCCAGTGACAAGCCATTGTACCCCTAAAGGTACAATACATTACAGGCATTTAGCAGATACTCTTATCCAGAGCGACATACAACGTATCCAGGGGGGGTTAGGTGCCTTGCTCAAGGGCACTTCAGCCATTCCTGCTATTCAAGGGAACCTAACCAGCAACCTTTTGGTCCCAAAGTTGGTTCTCTAACCAATAGGCCATGGCTTACCCCAATAATACAATAATGTACTTTGTTTTCTGAGAGTGTAGTGTATGGTTAGCACAAAGAAACCTTTTTTCTAAAGGGGCTTTTCCACTACCAACGTGGCTGAGTTGGGCTGAGCCGTGTGGTGCTGAGTTGGGCTGAGTCGAGCTGAGTGGGGCTGTTGGGGTTGCATTTCAACTACAACCGTGCTGAACCATGCTGGCTGGAAGTGGGTGGACACATTGGGTGGAGTTAGCGAAAGTGGGTGGACGTCACGTGATGTCGTTAGGCGGCGCAAACAGTGACATCAGTGACCTTTTAAGCGGTAGTCTCACGACCCGGATAGTAAACAATAAACATGGAGGACATGGAGTCGTTAGTGTTGCTGGTCTTGGTGCTGTGGCTTGTTGTCACCGACAACGCCAACAGATACTGGCAAGAGCATATAGATGAGGCAAGGCGAGGCGAGGCGCATAAGGCTTCAGAAAGAGAGGGAACTTCTTCAATTCCTTCTCAATGAAGACGACGAGGACACAGACGATATGGATGACACGGACGACACAGACACAGACGATGGAACAGTTTCTGACACGGAGTTCGAGCTTGCTAGCAAGATACAACATGTAATGGTAAGCTAACAGTTAAATTTCTAGCTTTCCACCCTGTCTCGTATAGTGCAACAACATTGTAAATCGGCGTCCCTCTGGTTCGCCGGACGGTGGCCGTAGATAGCGTCCATCTGATTGTACCATTTCCACCGCTTGCGGCTAGCCCCACTTTGTCCATTGTGGTCCTTCACTTGCCTATATTCACTCTTCAGTTTCTTCAGTTTATCCCGGCACTGAACCACGGTGCGGGGATAACCGTGTTCCGATATCAGCCGGGATATCTCCTGGAACACCTTCTCATTACGCGTAGCACCGTCGAGATTTTTCTGAATGTGCTCCTCAGCCACAACACAGAGAAACGTCTGTGTCTCCACGATGGACCACTGGCTGGCCTTTCCTCGCTTGGGTTGGTCTTCCATCTTCTAGTTTTCTGATCTTCTTCTTCTTCTTTGTCGTAATTCTTCTTCTTCCGGGTTTACGGTGTTTACAGATCCCAGCATGCTAGCGGGGTGTGTGTGGGCATGTGAGGACACTCCTCCTCACCAATGAGTGCACAGGGGAGTGTCTCCTCACGCCCCTAGCCCCACTCGGCTTGGTTGGGCTCACTTCAGCCCCACTCCAAAACCGTGCAAGTTTTGGGTGCTGAGTAAGGCTGAAGCGAGCTCAGTCGTGCTGCTCTGAGGTAGTCGAAACGCGAGCCGTGTTGGGCTGAAGTGAGCTGAAGTGAGCTGAAAAAGGGTAGTGGAAAAGGCCCATAAGACAGAATGCATTTCCATCTGGGTGAGCGTATGGTACAAACTCCAAATTATTGATCATTATTTTCTTCCTAGAGATACCTAGAACCTGCCAGGTGTTTAAATTTAGCCAAACTGTTTGTCTGTATTCACTTCTTTAAGCTGTTCTTTGATGAGGTAAGGGTTCTTAACCTTAATCCTAAAATATTCATACTGGGAGCCCTTTGTGATAGGGAAGCTCTGTTGTAGATAAAATCAACTGTGTTGATCGTAAGTTTTTAGTTGGCTCATGGACATCAACCAATAGGTGAGCTCTATAGAGGACCAAACAGGAAGCAGCAAAGCAGGTACATCTCTCCAAAGGAAGAACTCTAGATGCATCGGATTTTAGCCTGCTCACCCAGACAGACATTACATTACAGGCATTTGGCAGATGCTTTTATCCAGAGTGACATATAACGTATCCAGAGCAGCCTGGGGAGCAGGCGCGTTGCTCAAAGGCATTTTAGCCATTCCTACTGGGACAGGAATTCAAAACAGTGACCTTTTGGTCCCAAAGCTGCTTCTCTAACCATCAGGCCATGGCTTCCCTACAGACTACCATTAAAGAACCATTAGTTGTTCTAGATTTTTGAAGAATGCATCACTCACAGTGGAAATAGATCACAAAGATGCATGACTAGTGAAAGTTAAACATCCCTGATGTCACCTCAGTCTGAAAATATTGACACACGCATACATACACAGAATTCAGTTGACTCAGCTTTATGCTCTACTTACTGAAACGAGGCCGAAGAACACAGACATGTAGGACGTTTTTTTTTAAATAAATAAATAAATAAATTATTTTTATTTTATTCCTGGAAATAAAAAGGACATTTTTGAAATTCTGAAAATTGTAAAACAAGAAAGGAAATGCTCAAATATCTTAAATATTCAAGATAGTTAAAATCTTGTACTATTTCTTATGACACTGTTAACTCCTTTGTACATAAGACATTATACTTTCTTAAGTCTTATCTTTATATTGAAGCACATATTCAGATGATAATATAGATAGATAGATAGATAGATAGATAGATAGATAGATAGATAGATAGATAGATAGATAGATGCCTTACTGATCCTGAGGGAATTTGCAAGACTTTCTGGAATATCATCATCAATCAATTAGTTTATTTATTCCTTCTAGCAGCAACAACTGAATTACAAGGAATATCAGCAAGACACAAACAATCCGACATACAAAGATACATATAAACAAGACCGTCAATGGCGGCGTAGCTCACTCTGGCCCCTTCTAGTCCAGAAGGAACGATCTAAAGTGGGCCAACTTGTGCAACAAATGTTGCAAGCTATATACACTATATAGAAGCTATATACAGAAGCTATATTCACCCTAGGTACCCCTACCTTCATGCCAGAAAGAATTAACACTGGTGAAGAATTGAGGGAGAAAAAGTGATTTGTATGGAAACTGCTTGTTAGGGCTTAATTACTCCATATCTTCATTATTAATTGCAATTATGCAAATTTGGATACAAGCTATATGCACCCCAGGCAGACCTACCTTCCTGCCAAAAAGAATAAAAATTGGTGAAGAATTGAGAGAGAAGAAGCAATTTTTGTAAAATGTGGACAACTCCAGACGGACGCCGGACAACACATGTTGGAATAAGTTCATTGCCTGCTGGCCGGATGAGTTAATAATCATTAACAATGAATTATTACATATTATAAATAAAGTAAATAGGGAAATTCAAGTCAGGTTATATTAATCTACTTTAATATCTTAGTATCAACTTATGCCCTAATCAGCAAGTATTTTTGGTGGCAGATGGTAATAAAATCATTTAAGTGCTTGGTTCTAGCCACCACTTCAACTACCCTAAAGTTTCCTGACCTTAAATTAGAAGGTTGATGGAATTCAGCAGGGGAAATAAGGCACTTTATGAGAGGGACCACACTGCACTTCTTCATAAACTTAATACATAATTCCTCACGTCAATCACTGAGAGTAGGTAATTTAGAAAGCTGTAAATCTTCTTTGTAGCTTGAACCTGGGAAAATAATACACGGTGGTGTAGTGTTTATCACTATCGCCTCACAGCAAGAAGGTTCCGGGTTTGAACCTTGCGGCCGACGGGGGCCTTTCTGTGTGGAGTTTGCATGTTCTCCCCGTGTCTGCATGGGTTTCCTCCAGGTGCTCTGGTTTCCCGCACAGTTCAAAGACATGCAGATTTAGTACAACCCCGATTCCAAAAAAGTTGGGACAAAGTACAAATTGTAAATAAAAACGGAATGCAATGATGTGGAAGTTTCAAAATTCCATATTTTATTCAGAATAGAACATAGAGGACATATCAAATGTTTAAACTGAGAAAATGTATCATTTAAAAAGAAAAATTAGGTGATTTTAAATTTTATGACAACAACACCTCAAAAAAGTTGGGACAAGGCCATGTTTCCCACTGTGAGACATCCCCTTTTCTCTTTACAACAGTCTGTAAACGTCTGGGGACTGAGGAGACAAGTTGCTCAAGTTTAGGGATAGGAATGTTAACCCATTCTTGTCTAATGTAGGATTCTAGTTGCTCAACTGTCTTAGGTCTTTTTTGTCGTATCTTCCATTTTATGATGCGCCAAATGTTTTCTATGGGTGAAAGATCTGGACTGCAGGCTGGCCAGTTCAGTACCCGGACCCTTCTTCTACGCAGCCATGATGCTGTAATTGATGCAGTATGTAGTTTGGTATTGTCATGTTGGAAAATGCAAGGTCTTCCCTGAAAAAGACATCGTCTGGATGGGAGCATATGTTGCTCTAGAACCTGGATATACCTTTCAGCATTGATGGTGTCTTTCCAGGTGTGTAAGCTGCCCATGCCACATGCACTAATGCAACCCCATACCATCAGAGATGCAGGCTTCTGAACTGAGCGCTGATAACAACTTGGGTCGTCCTTCTCCTCTTTAGTCCGAATGACATGGCATCCCTGATTTCCATAAAGAACTTCAAATTTTGATTCGTCTGACCACAGAACAGTTTTCCACTTTGCCACAGTCCATTTTAAATGAGCCTTGGCCCAGAGAAGACGTCTGCGCTTCTGGATCATGTTTAGATACGGCTTCTTCTTTGAACTATAGAGTTTTAGCTGGCAACGGCGGATGGCACGGTGAATTGTGTTCACAGATAATGTTCTCTGGAAATATTCCTGAGCCCATTTTGTGATTTCCAATACAGAAGCATGCCTGTATGTGATGCAGTGCCGTCTAAGGGCCCGAAGATCACGGGTACCCAGTATGGTTTTCCGGCCTTGACCCTTACGCACAGAGATTCTTCCAGATTCTCTGAATCTTTTGATGATATTATGCACTGTAGATGATGATATGTTCAAACTCTTTGCAATTTTACACTGTCGAACTCCTTTCTGATATTGCTCCACTATTTGTCGGCGCAGAATTAGGGGGATTGGTGATCCTCTTCCCATCTTTACTTCTGAGAGCCGCTGCCACTCCAAGATGCTCTTTTTATACCCAGTCATGTTAATGACCTATTGCCAATTGACCTAATGAGTTGCAATTTGGTCCTCCAGCTGTTCCTTTTTTGTACCTTTAACTTTTCCAGCCTCTTATTGCCCCTGTCCCAACTTTTTTTGAGATGTGTTGCTGTCATGAAATTTCAAATGAGCCAATATTTGGCATTAAATTTCAAAATGTCTCGCTTTCGACATTTGATATGTTGTCTATGTTCTATTGTGAATACAATATCAGTTTTTGAGATTTGTAAATTATTGCATTCCGTTTTTATTTACAATTTGTACTTTGTCCCAACTTTTTTGGAATCGGGGTTGTACAATGGGGCCATTGTAATTGGCGCAAGCTGTACAAAAATAAATAAAATATAAAATAAATCAAAAATAAATATAAATCAGAACATCAAGGATGTAGTCGCTCATCTGGCCTGCCATCAAAACAACCATGACGACCAAAACATCAGACAGAACTGAAATATGACAACGTGAGAGAGGACCAACCTCTACGGCAAATTGTTTACAACAGGAAATTCAACAAAGGACTAAATTTTGTTCCCCGAGGGAAGATCTACCCAAAACATCAATCAGAACTCAACTTGGGTGAGAACTATGAGAGGAGATACAATTCTAATGAGAGGCCTGGAAAATTTGTTCATTTGACCAAATGAGCAAAAAATTTGACAAAACAATGATCGAATTTTGTGCGGAGTGATGAGTTCTTTCAAACAAAACAATCGGAATGGAAATCCATGGAGGATTGACGGAGAAGACATCATTTAACTGAATGGTGGACGATGGACGGATGATGGATACCACACCATGGCGACAGCTCATCGGCCTTACGGACAGATGAGCTAATAAAACTTTCTTTTGAACTGACTCAATAAAGTCAGAAAGATAATCAGGTAAGGTAGACCAAACTGGGGACGTATATTCAAGTATGGACCTAATGATTACACAATAGACCTTAACCAGATCCAAGGGAGGGAGACCACTCCTCTTAAGCAATCTAATGATGAATAATCTTCACTAAAGATTAATTTATTTGTGCTCATAAGATCATCTGTACTGAAAAAAAGTTTGTATTAAAAAAATTAATACAAAATAAAAGCACTTTCTCTACTAGTCTTAGACTTTCAGACCCTGTGTATGTGAATTCAAATAAACGTCCTGTAACGTCATGTGAAAAACATTACATTTTCTCATAATAACACTACTTTTAGTGCACAAATATAAGCTACATGAAGTCAACATCGGCATATTGTTTCATCTCATACCCATCAATTAATTCTTGAATAAAAACTAATGAATTGATAAATGGTTTTCTGGACTTCTAAGTGGAATTAATGCTGAATTAGATTTTGAAAGTATGCTGTATATTACACTGTGTATCACAGAGCAGTCTAAACGCTGAGGAAGGAATGGGCGTGATCTCACTGAGCGTCATCTACGGAACCATCATCCTGTCCTCCATGTTTCTGCCTCCCATCATGATCAAAAACCTGGGCTGTAAATGGACCATCTTCATATGCATGGCCTGCTACATCAGCTATTCTTTTGGAAATCTCTTCCCTGGATGGTGAGCTTGATCATCTACAAACATTAATGAATGAACAATTTGGAAGGGTATGGTTCATGTAGTCATCACTGCCTTATACTGTTGTTTATGTAACTTATATATCCTTGAGATAAAATAAAGACGACAAAGAAATATACAATGTGTACTTATGTACACCAACAAGACATACAGTTATTCTACGAAATCAAGTCATACTTGAGCCATGTACGACGAGATTGAGCGGAGTAACTGTTTTATTCTATCCACATTCACTGGCTTTTGAGAAACAGAGCTTTTTTTTTTTTTGCAAATTCGATAAATAAAATCTTCATACAAAACGTCGGACAGAAATCATTTCCGCTTAGTGGACACGCAACAAATTGAATACACGTGTTGTAAAATATTCAAATTCGACAAGATTCACATCAACAGTCGATCAGTGAAAACACATATTTTTACTGAAAAAAAAATGAAGCTTCAAACTTTGAGTAGATTTTATTTCATCCTCAGTTGGTTCAGCAAAACACCCCACCATTTTGTTTCTCTCTACTCATGGTATATGAACTGATATACTAGTAGTAGAGTAGCCAATCAGAGCGCACGATTGCTCATATCCAGTGAATGTGTCAGATTGCAGGCACTTACGGATGCAATTGCAGGGAAGAGCAGGTGCGACACAAACTGCAGACAAAGCCAAAACATGAGTCAGAAATCGTAGTCAGGGAACAGGCATGGGTCAATCGATCGGCAAACAGCACAGCGTAGGGCAGGCAAGAAGATGAATTTGAATGAGATCAGGAACAGAGGTTGTTAACAGGAAGTCAGTAGATAAGCAGAAGGCTTGGTAAAGTCAGGTACGGGACACAGAACGATACTTCGCAACTGGAGTGAGTGATTGCTGAGCTTATATAGGGTTGGTGATTGCGGGGTAATTGGCTTCAGGTGAAGTTATTACAATTCTGGTGACCAGGGGGCTGTGGCTCTTGGGAAGGGTAGTCCGGAGTGGCCGTGTTTGGAGGCTGCTCCAAACTCAGGTTGTCAGCACTGTCACTGACAGAATGTGGATAGAATATGAAAAAAAAAATATATATGGCGGCATGGTGGTGTAGTGGTTAGCGCTGTCGCCTCACAGCAAGAAGGTCCGGGTTCGAGCCCCGTGGCCAACGAAGGCCTTTCTGTGTGGAGTTTGCGTGTTCTCCCCGTGTCCGTGTGGGTTTCCTCCGGGTACTCTGGTTTCCCCCACAGTCCAAAGACATGCAGGTTAGGTTAACTGGTGGCTCTAAATTGACCGTAGGTGTGAATGTGAGTGTGAATGGTTGTCTGTGTCTATGTGTCAGCCCTGTGATGACCTGGTGACTTGTCCAGGGTGTACCCCGCCTTTCGCCCGGAGTCAGCTGGGATAGGCTCCAGCTTGCCTGCAACCCTGTAGAACAGGATAAAGCGGCTAGAGATAATGAGATTTATATATATATATATATATATATATATATATATATATATATATATATATTAGTGTGTGTGTGTGTTATTCTAGAATTTGGGGTACATTTCGCGTCTCTGAGATAAACTTTTTGTTATTTTCCACAAAAGAAATCTTTATTAAATCAGTTTTGAACAATACTGCAAATTATGACAAACTTTCACCAATAGCATTGCTTGATGTACATTTTAGACCCAATTTCTCCATAAAACATTAACTAAATGACTCCCACCCCTCCCCCCACATTACTGTCTGTCTTCGACTCCTGATTCATCCATTCAACTCGAATAAACATGAAGTGATTCAGTCTAACAATCTGTTTTTTGGGGGTTTATTCCATGAACTGTTATAAAATCAATTGCATAGAAAGTCTATTTTCCGTATTATGTGACATTTCAGTCATAAAAAATGTATATTTTTTTATCCGTCCCAATGTTATTGTCAATTCTGTTAGCTCTGTTATAAAACCGCATAAAATTCACAAAGACTTTTAATAATACGCATGACACCTGCAAAGAGAGATGTCACTTGCTCTGGCGGGAAACTTCAGAAAGGCAGTGAAGTGTGTTATGTTTCTTCTCTCATTAATTTGAACAAAATGTTGAGGATTTTACACCAACAGTAGATTAATTATTTGTCAAATCTGTTATTGTGATATTGAAGTGAATCTCTCACTCATTAAGAAATAAACAATAATATGATTAAAATCCATAAAATTCTGTTTTTATACATGCCATGTGGTCGGTAGTTTGAGGTTAGAATGCGGAGTTAAGACACAAAATGGTGGAAAATGTCAACTCTGTCATCAATTCTCTTAATGGATTGCCTAGTTTAAGGTCAACAGAGTTGACAATGACTAATTTTTTTGCTTTCTTTCAACACTTGAAATGTACCCACAATTATAGAATGGGCCACACATACATATATAAGTATTCTATAACATTAATACAGACTAATAGTGACTTTGACAAGGGCCAAATTGTGATGGCTAGATGCCTGGGTCTGAGCTTATAATGCATTTGATATATACATATTTTAAATTTCTCTATTTTTAAAGGTTTATATTGACCGAATATAATTTCAATTGCATTTATGATTTTTCAATTAATAAACATGTATTTTCCTGAACATTTTCCAGCACTGACTCTTTAACGAAATATGTCACATCCACAGGCCGAGTCTGATCGCTACATCTGCTATTCTGGGTTTGGGAGGCTCTCCACTTTGGTCTGCGAAATGCACGTACCTCACCATCAGTGGGAATACACAGGCGGAGAAAGAAAACAAGAAAGGCCAGGATATCATAAATCAATACTTCGGCATGTTCTTTCTCATCTTCCAGTCATCTGCTGTATGGGGAAACCTCATGTCGTCACTTATATTTCAACAAGACACTAACATAAGTATGGCTGAAACAAAACGCAACACGTGTCTCTGATTGTGATCATTAGATCAATACAGTATACTGTATTTAATAAAGGTGTGTCTGTTCTTTAAGCTAAAGTCCCTGAGGAGAACCTGCAGTTCTGTGGTGCTGCTCTGTGCGCCGAGAACTTCACCACCACAGGGAGCGTCAGTCGTCCGAAGCAACATCTTGTCAACATATTGATGGGCTGCTATATTGGTAAAACAGTTAGGACTAACAGTTACACTGCAACCCCATATTGAGGTATTTCACCTGACGTCACAGGGTCACGTGACGCCCCGGTGTCCGCCATTTTGAACGTCAAGCTAGCTAATGTCAACAACAGTAGCTGGTATGTTACTGTAGCAATGTTTACGTTCAGTCATTTAGATGACTGTTAAAACCTTTCAGTCTCAAGTTTTTCCTTTACTGGATTTACTAGTTTACTGAGCTAGCGTGCCGGCCGCCGGCAGGCTAGCACGCGCCGGCTGCCGGCAGGCTAGCGCGCGCTAGCTCCCAGCTTGCCCGAGCGCGCTAGCTCAGTAAACTAGTAAATCCAGTAAAGGAAAAACTTGAGACTGAAAGGTTTTAACAGTCATCCAAATGACTGAACGTAAACATTGCTACAGTAACATACCAGCTATGATGTTGTTGACATTAGCTAGTGCTAACAGCTAGTTGCTAATACACTGCTACAACTACACCGACCCTAATAATACAGTTCTTGGTCATTGCCTGATAACAGCAAATTTATAACGGGCCATGTCTCAACAGACTAAGAAGTTATTTCAATGACATTTAATAACATTTTGTTTATCCTGAGGACCGAAAGTAAATGAAAATGTGAACAAACCTTAGCTGTAATAAGATGGCGACCACCGGCTCCAGGGACGACCCGCTGATGTAGGTATGTTACCCAGCCTGACACAAAATATTTGTAGGTATCCAAACTCTTATACGCTTTCAGATCAATACCTGTGTATGGCGATGGGTTTTTAATGACATAGGTATACAGACCATATGGGCCGAAGTCAGGTAAAGACGAGGGCTTCGTGTACTTCCGTATGTCAGTGAACAATCCTGGTGGAAGCAGGTAAACGTCGTTCTCTAAGCCTGCTAACCTCAATTTTTGCAAATACCTCTCCCTCTGCTCACCCTGTAAATGCCCTACGTCGCTGGATAGTGAAGGTGTTTTCTGCATCTCGCTCCTTTTTCTTTTATGTTTTTCGTTTGTCACCTTCCTCGCATTCAAACTGATTTGAGCCGTGCCGTCCAAAATGGCAGCATCACATGACTTGGTCACGTGGGTGAAATACCTCAATATTTGTCACATTAGCATGGTAGTTTTTCAGGTAGTGCCGCCTAAGGGGTGAAGGTCACGCACATTAAACAGCAGTTTCTGACCTCGCCCTTTACGCACTGAGATGTCTCTGAATTCCCTGAATCTTTTCACAATATTATGTACTGGAGATTTTGAAAGACCTAAAAGTGAATTCAGCATAAATATAAATTAAACACAGTTAGTTTTGTTTTACGTAAGAGTGAGTGTTTGGTGTGACAAATGGCTCCATTTAAGTATTATGAACTTTTTGGGATCACAAACTATTTGGAAGCCCAACAAGGAGTTCGTTATAGTGGGGTTGCAGTGTATTCGCTTTTCTACACAGCATTGTTTAATTCTTTTGTAAAGTCAATAAAAGTACTTTACATAACGTAACTGAGCGATACTTCTGTAGGTGTGGGGGTTCTGGCCATGGCCCTTGTGGCGATTTTCCTGGACAACATTGACGGAAATGAAGCAAAGGAATTTCGGAAGACCAAAGGCAACCAAGCATTCTGTAGTACCTTCCTGGCCACGTTCAGGCTTTTACGAGATAAGAGGCTGATAATGCTCATTCCTTTGACGATGTACAGTGGATTCGAGCAAAGCTTCCTCGCCGGTGAATACACCAAGGTGAACAGATCTGAGAAGATAATTACTTATATATGCCATGTCCCAAAAACGTATTAAGCCACACTTACAAATGTATGATTATCACTGCATTAGAAAACACTATGAACCATGTGACATTTATGTTAAAGAACGATACCACAAGCACACATTTCAAGCAAAACATTTCCCAAAAATTAGATTATGTTTGAAAATATAAAAATAATAGATACGCTGGTGATGATTAGACAAAAGAGTATTTGGACAAGCAATCCTGGCTCCATTAGCGATCACACTTGGAGTGTTTTTGTGTTTAGTTTGCCATCCTTTGTTTCTCAGGACTACTTGAAAACATCTTAGCATGGAATCAACCAGTTGTGGTGGAATTTTCCTCCAAGTTTCAACCAACAATCCAAAAATCTACTAATTTCTTCTCCACTGCATCCCATAGAGGCTCTATAGAGTTTAAAATCAGGGCTCTGGGAAGTGTTCTTTGAAAAGGTGACTGGTATGCTTTGGATCATTATCCTGTCAAAAAATCCACCTCTATCGCTTGCTGATTTCTGCCAGCTTGCATCTGAACTAACTCTGTACAATTCTGAATTTATGATGCCATCAGTCAACATAAGCTCACCAACACCACTGGAGGAAAAATAGCCTCAATGAGGCTGTAGCTCATACCGGCCACTGTTGTGTGTGAGTATGAAATCCAATCAGTCCTGTGGGAGGAGTAGCGACTTTTGTGAAATTGCATAATGACCCCTGTGTAGCCGCATCCATGGTAGGTGGCGCCACCTGGTGAACAATTCTTGTTGGAATATGTCTTTAGGGTCTTCTGGGTAAGTTTCAATGAAAACATCCTAGCAGTTTATGAATAGTAGTGTTTGGTGTGATGAGTCACCCAAAATTTTAAAATGCCCATAAAATGTTAAATATCACAGGTGGCGCCACTGGCTTGGCAACTTTTATACACGCCAACCTGGGGAACATTCCATATGAGTTTGATCAAAATCTGATCACTTCTGTAGGAGGAGTAGTGATTTTCGTGAAGTTGCACATGACCCCTGTGTAGCCTCATCCAAGGTAGGCGGCACCACCTGGTGAACAATTCTTATAGGTACATGTCTTTCGAGTCTTCTGGGTGAGTTTCAGTGAAAACGTCCCAGTAGTTTATGAAGAGTAGCGTTTAATGTAACGAGTCACCCAAAAATTTCAGACGCCCATAAAATTGTAAATATGACAGGTTGCACCATCATCTTGACAACTTTTATACACACCCACCTGGGGAACATTGGATGTGAGTTTGATCGAAATCCGATCAATCCTGTCAGAGGAGTAGTGAATTTTGTAAATTGTGGATGGATGACGGATGGACGACGTGTGATCGCATAGGCTCATCTGGCCTGGCCTACAGCTGGATGAGTTAAAAACAGCCCCAGCCATGTCCATGCTTTATTGCATCCCTTACTTACCCTTACTTTTCCCCACACAAACACTACTACTAGGTGAAAATGTGAATTTAATTGCATTTAATCTAAACCTTAAAGGAACCTTAAATTTAGTATTGTATTTAAATTACCATTAAGACCAGCCCTTAAATTTAGTAGTAAATTTAAGTACCTTTCCTGAACTTTTTAAATTCATTAAATATACTAGTAACTTAAAGACGGGCGGCATGGTGGTGTAGTGGTTAGCGCTGTCGCCTCACAGCAAGAAGGTCCTGGGTTTGAGCCCCGGGGCCGGCGAGGGCCTCTCTGTGTGGAGTTTGCATGTTCTCCCCGTGTCCGCGTGGGTTTCCTCCGGGTGCTCCGGTTTCCCCCACAGTCCAAAGACATGCAGGTTAGGTTAACTGGTGACTCTAAATTGACCGTAGGTGTGAATGTGAATGGTTGTCTGTGTCTATGTGTCAGCCCTGTGATGACCTGGCGACTTGTCCAGGGTGTACCCCGCCTTTCGCCCGTAGTCAGCTGGGATAGGCTCCAGCTTGCCTGCGACCCTGTAGAAGGATAAAGCGGCTAGAGATAATGAGATGAGATGAGTAACTTTAAGACCCTTTATTGGTATTCTTAAAAGTAGTAGTGACATTTAAATGTTAAATTTAGTAACTTTAACAAAGTGACATCTTAAACATTCTTTTTAACAGCCTTTCGTTATCTTTAAGAAACATGTCTTCTGGTCCAGAATGCTCGTTTGTGTTTGGATGAGCTTCTTGTCAATCAATTTATAGACACTCCTCCAATGCCTTTCTTCTACCCACATTTAAATCTGAAATCACTAAGCACCCAGCGCAGCCAGATAATTGTCCTGCAAACAAAAATCACTCTGTGCTTCAAAAAACCAAAAAAACCCCCCAAATCTGATCAGTAAAATCAGATGCTATCAAGCAGATGAATGTGCTATCTTTTAGCTAACAATGCTAACATGCAATGCAAACATTAGAGCTTTGAGCTCATAAGCTCTTCTTTCAAAGCAAAATGGACAGTGAAGGTGCTCGTTGAACATCTTCATGAATCAGTATGAAATGAATTGTTTGTGTTTAGTGCTCCATCTTGACGTTCAAGCAGCTGAATATCTGAGTGCGCTTGAAAGTGATGTCCTGATAGGTCTTGCTAATCTAACTCTAGTTAGCATGGAAACACCAGTTAAGCAAGATAGGTTCTGTGGGTGGAGCTTTGTAGGCATGGGGAAATGGGGGTGGGCTCATGGAGTAAAAAAAAAAAGAATTACCTCATGCACGTTTAAGGATTCTGCAGCTATCGTTTTTGTAATCTTTAAGAGGTCATGGAAAGTCACTTAAGATTACACTATAAGAATTCTTAAAGTTATAAGTAAATACACTGAAATTGAGCATTTCGTAAACATTTAGGATACTTTAAGAACATCTTAAAGCTGTTAATTCGTCTAGTGCAGGGGTTCTCAACCTTTTCTGCTTTGAGGCCCACCTATTCATACTTGTAACGAGTCAGGGTCCATTAAAAAAAGATCCCCAATTATTTTGGCTTATCTATTCTATTAGAATATAATAATCTACTGTAAAGTGTATTAATGGAACGAAACGTTACAGATGGGAGCCCAGGAATTAAATAAATGCAATAAAAGCAAACTGTTTTTAGTTGTAGGTATTGTATTTAATACTGTATGGACATACCAGAAGCCAACATAAAACCATGCATGCAGGGCATTCTCAGTCAAAAGGGATTAATGATCCAAAAGTGGAGTCTGGTCCATTAACACAAGAACTTATTGCCACGTTTGTGTATAGCAAAGAAGCAAGTTATACAAAGAAGTACACTCAAAAGAAGTGGATATAGAAACCACTCAGTGGGATTAGATCCTGACACACTAACAAAGAAGGATTTTTCCTATGAGTTGGAAAATTATCCATCCATTGAGTTCCCTGACATCTCAAACTTCCTGGTGCTGCAGACATCGTTCTACACGGACACACAGATGAAAACCTGGAAGAGCACGGAGGCATACAATATGTGGCTGGGTTAAAGATTTGGGAATCAGGACACTATAAGGTAGACGGCAGTAGACGGATCTAAGTGCAGGAAGAGTGTTTATTAGCAGGCGTGATATTTACAAAAGCAAAACAAAAAGCAGAATATTTAAACAGTGGTATAAACATGGCTAAAAACAAATGTGATAACGATAATACTTCGCAAAGCCTCTATGAAAACAGTGTCCATATCTGCATGTGCTGATTGTGCTCAAATCAGTATCAGGTGTTTCCCATAACTACTGGGTCTCAAGCGCATGCACAACACACTTCGTGAGCATGCGTGGCCGCTCGAACTGCGCCAGACTCAAGCTCGCAAAGCCGCGACAGTCAAGTGTTCACCTACTGTGTGACCACAACATTTAGCTCATGTGTATATCCAAAACGCCACCAAAACGCCTCATTTTCATCGATAACCTGCTGCAAAGCATCGTGAGCTGTAGTGTGACCATAGCTTAATGAGATGGATGTGATGTCGGATGCAACCCAGCAATTATACCCTACTACGATTAAAAAATTAACTTCAACTTTTTAAAAAAATTGCGGCCCACTAGATGGCACAGCCACTCATTACTTTATCCATCATTACTTTAAGACATGAAGTGCCTTTTAATTAGGAAAAATAAAGGAAAAACACTGAATTAGAAGGTGTTTCCAAACTTTTGACTGGTACTGTAGATTTTGCTTAGAAAGTGTTTGTGGTATCCTTCTTTAAAATAAATGCTACTTGATTTGACGTCCTGTTTTCTAATGCAGTGAAATTCATCCTGACTTCAGTGTCACCTGAGAGAGACATGTGTTATCGTATATGGCAGGGGTTTTCAAAGTGTGGGACAGTCAGCCCCCCTCAGAGAGCAAATAAACAACAGCGCCCCCTTACAATTTTTATTGTTGCTATACTTAATGTTCCATTCGTATTTAAAAAAAATGGTTGTTGTACACATTTTTATTTTTTTCTTTTACACATTTTAAACATCTGTGCTTTTTTAAAACATTTTTTACACATTTTAAACATCTGTGCTTTTTTTAAAACATATTTTTTTTTACACATTTTAAACATCTGTGCTTTTTTTAAAACATCTTTTTTTTTTTACACATTTTAAACATCTGTGCTTTTTTAAAACCTCTTTTTTACACATTTTAAACATTTGTGCTTTTTAAAACCTCTTTTTTACACATTTTAAACATTTGTGCTTTTTAAAACATCTTGTTTTACACATTTTAAACATCTGTGCTTCTTTTTAAAAACATCTTGTTTTACACATTTTAAACATCTCATAGCATCGTTAGCTAGCACCTCTTGGCAGACAACACACTGTGGCAGTGGAGCATCTTCAGATCCAGTCCATGAAAATCTCATCTCATCTCATTATCTCTAGCCGCTTTATCCTGTTCTACAGGGTCGCAGGCAAGCTGGAGCCTATCCCAGCTGACTACGGACGAAAGGCGGGGTACACCCTGGACAAGTCGCCAGGTCATCACAGGGCTGACACATAAACACAGACAACCATTCACACTCACATTCACACCTACGGTCAATTTAGAGTCACCAGTTAACCTAACCTGCATGTCTTTGGACTGTGGAGGAAACCCACGTGGACACGGGGAGAACATGCAAACTCCGCACAGAAAGGCCCTCGCCGGCCATGGGGCTCGAACCTGGACCTTCTTGCTGTGAGGCGACAGCGCTAACCACTACACCACCGTGCCGCCCCTCCATGAAAATCCAAACTTTAAATAATCGTGGTCATACTTCCTTCTTTTTTTGCTTGGCCCAGACTCTGTCTCCTCACTCACTGTAGCTTTAGGTACTAAAAATCGATCCATTTTGTCTCTGGCAAAGGCTAGCTGAAGTTCGCTAAATGTCCGCAATAGTAACTTATTCTAGTTTATTTTTCCTCACGTTGTGCCCCCCCTGAAGAACTCTGGCGCCCCCTAGGGGAGGCGCACCCCACACTTTGAAAAGCCCTGGTATATGGTATAAAAAAAATCTTTCTTCTTCTTTTGGCTGTTCCTCTTAGGGGTCGCCACAGTGGATAATGTCCTTCCATCTCCTCCTGTCCTCCGCATCTTTTTCCTGTAGTAACAACCATCCTCATGTCCTCCTTTACCACATCCATAAATCTCATCTTTGTGCTTCCTCTTTTCCTTCTACCTGGAAACTCCATCTCCAGCATTCTTTTCCCCAATATACCCTCCTCTGTATGTGTCCAAACCATCTCAATCTCACCTCTTTTATTTTGTCTCCAAGACATCCTACATGTCCTGTCCCTCAAATATTCTCATTTCTAATCCTGTCCAACTTTGGCACTCCCAATGAAAATCTCAGCATCTTCAGCTCCGTGACCTCCAGTTCAGTTCAGACTCCCGTCTTTTTGTCAGTGCCCCTGTCTCTAAACCATACAACATAGCTGGTCTTACTACTGTTTTGTATACTTTCACTTTTACTCTTGCTGGCAACCTTCTGTCACAAATCACTCCTAACTAGAGGTCTGCGTGGGTCGGATTTTTCAGACCCGCTCCCGCCCGCGCCCACATTGTGCAGTCCCACTCCCACCCACGCCCGCAAAGAATTATGATTTTCAGTCCTGCTCCCACCCGCGCCCACAAAGAATTATGATTTTCAGTCCTGCTCCCGCCCGCAAATCCCGCATGATGCAGACGTTCGCGTTATTTCTCAGGAAAGTTCTTGTCTTGACACAGCGTGATGGTGCCCCGCCCCCTACTTTGAGTGGATTAGAGCATAAATATCTACAGCTCACGTTTGTTATTATTTATCTTGTTTCTGAAGTCAACATGTAGTGTCTCTAATAATAATAATAAGTGCTGTCAAGTGATTAAAATATTTAATAGCAAATTGCACATTTTTGTCACATGAGAAACCATTGTAATTCTCTGATCAGCATTAAAAAGTGAATGGGCTTGCTTTATACCAATGTTTTTTTTTTTTATTGCAAAGCAGAGCTAGCAAGAGAACCATGAGTGAACAACTCTAATCAGAGAGACAGGTTACACAGTGACGGTAGGCTTGACTCAATGCTATCCCAGAAATCCTTCTTGTAATATGCAAATTTGTCAGCCTCTGATTGGACAGCCAAATTTGCATATTACAGGAAGGATTTCTGGGATAGCATTGAGTCAAGCCTACCGTCACTGTGTAACCTGTCTCTCTGATTAGAGTTGTAGACTAACTCAAGCAGTAAATCACTTCACTCATGGTTCTCTTGCTAGTTGGGTGTAAATAGTGAGTCATTAGAGTGATCAATGGCAAATTTAAGATGCCATTCCTCACTCAATCTGGTAATCTGACTCTCTCTGCAAATTTAGGTATCTTAAAATGTTTTTATTAATGCCAAATAAAATATCCAGCACAATTTGTATGTGATAGACATAAATTAGTAATTTATAAACTTTATTTCAAACACGTTTTTAGTTAGCGGGACTGCAGCTTATCACTGCTCCCGCCCGCACCCGCATATGTGCACTCCCGCCCGCGCCGCATATATGCACTTCCGGTCCCGCCCGCGCCCGCAATGAGCTTTCAAAATTTGTCCCGCGCCACATTGCTTTGCGGTGGGTCCCGCGAGTCCCGCGGGACTCCTGCGGGAGTGCAGGGCTCTACTCCTAACTCTATCCTCCATCCATTCCAACCTACTTGCACTCTCTTCTTCACTTCTCTTCCGCACTAGCCATTACTTTGTACAGTAGACCCCAGATATTTGAACTCATCTGCTTTGATCACCTCTGTTCCTTGTAGCTGTACCATTCTACGGTCCTCACCCTCATTCACACACATGTACTCTGTCTGTCATCCACCTTCCCTCTAGTCCAGGGGTTTTCAAAGTGTGGGAGAGTCAGCCCCCCCTCGGAGAGCAAATAAACAACAGCGCCCCCCCCTTACAATTTTTGTTGTTGCTATGCTTAATGTTCCATTCGTATTTTTAAAAAATGGTTGTTGTACACATTTTTATTTTTTTTCTTTTTCACATTTTAAACATCTGTGCCTTTTAAAACATCTTGTTTTACACATTTTAAACATCTCATAGCATCGTTAGCTAGCACCTCTTGGCAGACAACACACTGTGGCAGTGGAGCATCTTCAGATCCAGTCCATGAAAATCCAAACTTTAAATAATCGTGGTCATACTTCCTTCTTTTATCAGTCCCCCCAGGATTCCGCGGGCCTTTTTTGTGATTGTTGCGGGCTAAAATGTCTGATGTTGCGGGGGTTTCCAAAAAATTGTGATGAAAGTTGCGGTGTTTTTTTAGGTTTTTGTTGCGATTACATTGCGGGAGGAAGTGAAAGTTGCGAGAAATTGTTGCAATTTTCTCTTTTTGTGATTAAAATTGAGTGATATGTTAAATATTAAGTTATTACTGAAAAACGTTTGATTAAAAAAAACAAAGACACTGAGAAATGGTCCTATAAACAACTTTACCAATACAAAAGATTACCAGGACTACAAAAATGCAGAAAATAGGCTTTACTTATCCAAATGCACCTGTTGGTTCAAAGTGCATAGAACCTCACAGCACAACATGAAGTTACCTTAAAATATAATATAAATGCCTCAGCTTTCATGTAAGAAAAAAAAACTATTAATACTAGTACTGTGTGCAGGCAGTCTCTCCTGAAGACTAAATTAAACAATAATTATAAACTAATAAAATAAATGGCTCAGGCTTCATAGAAGAAAAAAACAATTTGAACAGAATCTCACAGTATGATGCTGAAGCTGCCTAAACAATGGAAAATAAAATACCATTTTGGCAAAAATGTTGGCATCCATTAATTTCTTGTATTAAGTAAAAAAATAATGTAAAGTGCACACAGTCATTCACTGTAAACATAACACACTTTCAGTAACAGAATTTAAGCCTATATAAACACTGACTCGCACATGCAGTGTTGCCAGATACTGCTGACGTTTTCCAGTCCAAAATATGTTCAAAACCTGCCAAAATGCACTTGAAACCGCCCAATCTGGCAACACTGCACGCATGCTGCTTCTCTTGAACGTATACACGCAAGTAAGGCGGAAGGTAGTTTGTTGACGTCACCTCAAGACGACGCCAACGATTAATCAAATTTGCGGGAAAGTTGTGGTGATTGGATATAATTGCAACACCGCCCTGAATTTGCGGGGATTGGTTGAATTTGTGTTGAAGTTGCAAATCGCAACATCCTGGAGGCTCTGTTTTTTTGCTTGGCCCAGACTCTGTCTCCTCACTCACTGTAGCTTTAGGTACTAAAAATTGATCCATTTTGTCTCTGGTAAAGGCTAGCTGAAGTTCGCTAAATGTCCGCAATAGTAACTTATTCTGGTTTATTTTTCCTCAGGTTGCGCCCCCCCTGAAGAACTCTGGCGCCCCCTAGGGGAGGCGCGCCCAACACTTTGAAAAGCCCTGCTCTAGTGCATACCTCCATGTCTCTAAGTTTTCTTCCACTTGCTCCCTGTTCTCACGACAGATCACAATATCATCTACAAACATCATTGTCCATGGGGCCTCTTGCCTGATGTTGTCTGTCCATTATCATTTGCAAACAAGTCGATATGGGATAAAAAAAAACATTTGAGAAGGAAATGCATTTCTGAATGCTTTTCAGAGAACAAAATGTTTGTGGTTTGTCTTTGTAGAATTATGTGACCTGTGCATTGGGAATCCATTATGTTGGATTTGTGATGATCTGCTTCGGTGCTGTGAATTCGCTGAGCTCTTACACATTCGGGAAGCTTTCACAGTACACCGGGAGGATTGCCCTGTTTTGCTTTGGTAAGCCAGTTTAATCCAAGTAGCATGAGGTGGGAAGTAATTTAGTGATAGTACATTGTTGCTGGACCTGAGTATCATTTTAGAAGATGAATATTTCTAGGTTAATAAAGATCATATCTCAAATATTTTTTCACTAGAATGGATCACTAAAACTTTGAACATGTACACTGCCTTGCAAAAGTATTCATCCCCCTTGGTGTTTGTCCTGCTTTGTCACATTACGTACAAGCTGGAATTAAAATGGATGTTTGGAGGGTTAGCACCATTTGATTTACACAGCATGCCAACAACTTTAAAGGTGCAAATAGTTTTTTTTTTTTAAATTGTGACACAAACAGTACTTAAGGTGAAAAAACAGAAATCTGGAGTGTGCATAGGTATTCACCCCCTTTTGCATGAAACCCCTAAATAAGAGCTGGTCCAACCAATTCACTTCATAAGTCATATAATTCGTTGATGAAGATCCATTTGTGTGCAATCAAAGTGTCACATGATCTGTCACATGATGTCTGTATAAATCAACCTGTTCTGGAAGGACCCTGACTCTGCAACACTACTAAGCAAGCAACATGAAAACCAAGGAGCCTCCAAACAGATCAGAGACAAAGTTGTGAAGAAGTATAGATCAGGGTTGGGTTATAAAAAATATCCCAACCTTTGAATATCCCAGGGAGCATCATTAAATCCATTATAGCAAAATAGAAAGAATATGGCACCACTACAAACCTGACAAGAGAAGGCTGCCCACCAAAACTTATAGACTGGGCAAGAAGGGCATTAATCAGAGATGCAACAAGGACACCAAAGATAACACTGAAGGAGCTGCAAAGCTCCACAGCAGAGATGGGAGTATCTGTCCATAGGACCACTTTAAGCCGTACATTTAAGCTTTATGGAAGAGTGGCCAGAAAAAAGCAATTGCTTAAGAAAACACATTTGGAGTTTGCCCAACAGCATGTGGCAGACTCCCCAAACACATGGAAGAAGATTCTCTGGTCAAATGAGACAAAAATTGATATTTTTGGCCATCATGGGAAATGCCACGTGTGGCGCAAACCCAACACCCTGAGAACACCATTCCTACAATGACGTATGGTGGTGGCAGCATCATGCTGTGGGGATGGTTTTCATCTGCAGGGACAGGAAAGCTGGTCAGGATTGAAGGAAAGCTGGATGGCACTAAATACAGGGCAATTCTGGAGGAAAACCTGTTGGAGTTGGCCAGAGGCTTGAGACTGGAACAAAGATTCACGTTCCAGCAGCACAATGACCCTAAATATCCTGCTAAAGCTACACTGGAGTGGTTTAAACGGAAACATTTAAATGTCTTAGAATGGCCTAATCAAAGCCCAGACCTCAATCCAATTGAGAATCTGTGGCATAACTTGAAGATTGCTGTACACCAATGCAACCCATCTAACTTGAAGGAGTTGGAGCAGTTTTGCCTTGAGGAATGGGCAAAAATCCCAGTGGCTAGATGTGCTAAGCTAATAGAGACATACCCCAAGAGACTTGCAACTGTAATTGCAGCAAAAGGTGGCTCAACAAAGGATTGACTTTGGGGTGAATACCTATGCACACTCCAGATTTCTGTTTTTTTTTTCATCTTAATTATTGTTTGTGTCACAATAAAAACAATTTTCACCTTTAAAGCTGTAGGCATGTTGTATAAATCAAATGGTGCTAACCTCCAAAATTCCATTTTCATTCCAGCTTGTAATGCGACAAAACAGGACAAACCTCAAGGGGGATGAATACTTTTGCAAGACACTATACAATTTGGACCAACCAGGTGTGTAAAAGCCCAGGTGCGGTGGGACAGGGTTGGATATGGACGTTGGTACTGCATTCTTAGAGGTCTTATTGGTATTTATCACTTTCTCCTCACAGCTGCTTTGATAAACCTGAGCTCTGTGATAGCTCTGCTGTACTGGAGGCCTCATCCGAACCAGCTGCCCGTTTTCTTCGTGTTTCCTGCTCTCTGGGGCATGGCAGATGCTGTGTGGCAAACACAAACCAACGGTGAGACTCTTAACAAATGAATCATCTTTCTTACAGAAGCATCACTCTGATAAAGCCGGTGTTTATAACCCTACAGAACAACTACACAAGACATTGATATAAACCTAAAAGATAAAAAAACCCACATAAAAATGAAAACTAATTTTGTGAGGCGTCAGCTGTTAGAAAAACGTTGACAGATGATTTTGTAGCTTTCTGATGCACTGTGCAGAAGTGATACAGGATACTGTAACATATCAGCCTACCAAGTAATTGAAAAATTGAACAAAGATAATAATTTAAAAGTCTGCTCAGTCTCAAGATCACAAAAGCATACCAATCCTCTCTAGTGCATAAAAAAGTGGAAAAAAAGAAATTTGTAATTATAGCCTTATGGCATTTCCACAGATAGTCATAAAAATGACTAATAAATTAAAAAAACAACAACAATGAAACTCAAATCAACAGCAAGACTGGCAAAAGCATAAAATTACCTCAATTCAAGTCAATTCTTGAATTTTATTTATATAGCACTTTTAACAATGGACATTGTTGCAAAGCAGATGTACAGAAATACAGATATAACATTGTGGCAGTTTGTAGGAATGGGAGGAGCACAGAAGACGGCAGGCCAGAACTGAGTTTCGTCACTCTTTTTATTTTGATACTTTTCAGTTGTCTCTTACACACTCTCGTACACACACAGACACACGCGCACACATCAGGTGTCTGGTTGGGGAGAGAGCTCCTCCTTTGCTCTCGCTCTCTCCTTAAATAGGGCGTGGTCACTGGGGAAGACACACAAACACACGTTAATCAACATCAGGTGCAGTGATTCTGCCACTTACCTTCCCTGACTCCGCCCTCCGGTCACAGACCGACACTTGACCACGCCCCTGCTGCCACATACCCCCGCAGCCGACTCCCCCCCTTGATGGGAGAGGAAGTCTGCCATGACCATCTGCGCCCCCGGCCTGTGGATCACCTTGAAGTTAAAGGGTTGGAGTGCCAGATACCAATGGGTGATCCGCACGTTGGCATCCTTCATGCGGTGGAGCCACTGGAGGGGTGCGTGGTCCGAACAGAGGGTGAAAGGGCGTCCCAGCAGGTAGTAACGGAGGGCGAGGACCGCCCACTTGATCGCCAGGCACTCTTTTTCAATGGTGCTATTGCGCCCCTCACGCACCGACAGCTTCCTACTGATGTACAGCACTGGGCGGTCCTCCCCCTCCACCTCCTGGGACAAAACAGCCCCCAGCCCTCTGTCCGACGCAGCCGTCTGTAACATAAAGGGGAGAGAAAAGTCAGGGGAGTGTAACAGTGGCCCCCCACACAGTGCAGCCTTCACCTCAGAGAAAGCCTGCTGGCATTGCTCTGTCCACTGGACCGGATCTGGTGCCCCCTTTTTAGTGAGATCAGTCAGCGGGCTGGTGATGTCCGAATAATTAGGTAGAAACCTACGATAGTAGCCAGCCAGCCCTGGGAACTGTCTCACCCCCTTTTTGCTCTTGAGCCTTGGGCAGGCTACAATTGCTGCTGTCTTGTTAATTTGGGGATGCACCTGCCCGTTGCCCAAGTGGAAGCCCAGATACCGTACTTCCACCCGCCCAATCGCACACTTCTTCAGGTTGGCTGTGAGACCCGCTCGCCTCAGTGACCTAAGGACGGCCCTCAGATGTTGTAGGTGCCGCGGCCAGTCATTACTATAAATAATTATGTCATCTAAGTATGCGGCCGCGTAGGTGGTTGGGGGCGGAGGACCCTATCCATCAGCTGCTGGAACGTAGCGGGCACCCCAAACAGCCCAAAAGGAAGTGTGACAAACTGGTGTAAGCCAAATGGTGTGGAAAAGGCCATTTTTTCTCGGGATAATGAAGTCAAGGGGATCTGCCAATAACCGTTTGTCAAATCCAGTGTCGAGTAAAAGCAAGCCATGCCTAGTCGATCAAGCAACTCATCAATACGAGGTATTGGGTACGTGTCGAATTTAGATGCCGCATTGACTTTTCTATAGTCTACACAGAACCGGACCGACCCGTCGGCCTTGGGTATCAAGACCACCAGGCTGCTCCTCGACGATGCCCATTTTGAGCATGGCCTCGAGTTCTTCCTGAACCATTTTTTCTTGTGTTCGGGTAGCCGGTAAGGGCGGCTGCGCACTACCACCCCCGGGGGCATCTCAATGTGGTGCTCTATGAGGTCAGTGTGGCCGGGCAGGGGCGAGAACACGTCCGAAAATTCGGTCTGCAACTGGGCAACCTCCGCGAGTTGGGTCGGGGAGAGGTGGTCTCCACAGGGGTACACAATGCCAATGTTCCCTTTTGAAACTCTGGCCCCAGCTCCGCCTTCTCCGGAACCACCAACACCACGGGGACCTCCTCATTCCAGAGTTTGAGTAGATTGAGGTGGTAAAATGGTAGGGCCTCACCCCTGTCCATTCGCCTCACCTCATAGTCGACGTCCCCGACTCACCTTGTGACCTCAAAGGGTTCTTGCCACTTGGCAATTAATTTGGAGCTCGATGTGGGCAACAGTACGAGTACTTTATCTCCCTGGGTGAACTCCCTAAGACGCATACCCTTGTCGTACAGGCGGGTTTGCTGTTCTTGAGCCTGGCGCAAATTCTCCTGGGTTAGGTGGGTGAGTGTGTGGAGTTTTGCGCACAGGTCAATAACATATTGAATCTCATTTTTACTTGGTGAAGGTCCCTCCTCCCAATTTCCTCGCAGCACGTCTAAAATGCCGCGCGGCTTACGCCCATATAACAATTCGAATGGGGAGAACCCTGTGGAGGCTTGTGGGACCTCTCGCACTGCAAATAACAAGGGTTCGAGCCATTTATCCCAATTACGTGCGTCCTCGCTTATGAATTTTTTAATTATATTTTTGAAGGTGTGATTGAATCGTTCGACTAAACCGTCCGTTTGTGGGTGATAAACGCTGGTGCAGATCGGCTTAATTCCTAATAACCCATACAGTTCGTTCAGTGTTCGTGACATAAACAAGGTGCCTTGATCAGTCAGAATCTCTTTGGGGATTCCAACTCAGGAGATGATGCGGAAGACCGCTTCCGCAATACTGCGTGCTGAGATATTACGAAGAGGCACTGCTTCTGGGTATCACATTGCATAGTCCACTAGAACTAATATAAAGCGATACCCTCATGTTGACAGATCTAATGGCCCGACGAGATCCATCCCAATCCTTTCGAACGGGGTCTCAATTAATGGGAGAGGGCACAAAGGCGCTTTTGGAATGGCCGCTGGATTTACTAACTGGCATTTGCGGCATGCCGTACACCACTTATGGACATCGCTGCGAATTCCTGGCCAGTAGAACCGGTCCATTATTCGGGCTAGTGTTTGATCCTGCCCTAAGTGTCCAGCCATGGGATTAAAGTGAGCCGCCTGGAATACCAATTCCCGGCGGCTTTTTGGAATCAAAAGCTGTGTGATTTGTTCTTTAGTCTGAATGTCCTGCGTCACTCGGTATAATCTATCCTTCATAATTGAGAAGTAGGGGAAGGACGGGGTGGCATTTGGCTGGAGCGTTTGACCATTGATTACTCTCACTTGGTCAAACGCATGCCGCAGAGTCTTGTCTCGCAACTGCTGTAATGGAAAATCCACAAGGGATTCCCCAATAGAAGGAGGAGGAGCCTGCGGCTCCTCACTCTGACGCGGAGATGACGTAGACGGCTCTGTGACAGCTGCTCCCGCCAATGCGACACCAGGACCTCCCCCTGCGGAACTACGGCAGGACCCACTCTTCACTAAATGACTCATTAATTCCCCAAATCCCGGCCAATCGGTCCCCAAAATTATCGGGTGGGTAAGGCGAGGATTAACCGCTGCCTTTACTCTAAATTTTTCCCCTCAAAAAAGAATGTGGACCGACACTAAAGGGTAGTTGTGAATCCCCATACACACACAACACCTTCACCAACTGTGCTCCCCCCAATGCCTCGTTTTGCACCAGGCTTTGGTGGATTGAGGTCTGATTACAGCCAGAGTCCACCAACACCTGATATGTATCCCCTTGGACACTCACCGGTATGCGATATGCTCTGGCCTGACCGAGGGCGGCTCCTGGCGCATCGGGGATCTGAACCACCGCACCCACCTCTATTGCCGAGCACTGCTGTTGGAGGTGGCCCGGCTCCCCGCGGCGCCAGCAAACCGGCCCGGGCTTCCTCTCTGCACTGGCGCTCTGGGGCTCACTCACCTAAGGGGGGGAGAGACAGACACAGAAGGGAGAAACAGGAGGGCACCGTGGGTGCGGCAGGCCGGCTGGAGTGGCGCCGGCTCCCACCTCCATGGTGGGGGAAAGGGGCGAGGACTAGAAACAGGAAGGGGGAAGAGAGAGAGGAGAGGGAAGAAGAGGTTGTCTGCTGTCCTGACATCAGGATAGCTGCCAAATGGTCCTCCGCCAGCTTGATGGCCTGATCCAGTGACACCGGGCGGTGGCACTGGACCCACTCTGCGGTTCCTGCTGGTAGGCGAGCGATGAACTGCTCCAGTACCACCTGATCGATGATTCCCTCGGCGTCGCGGTTGTCGGCCCTCAACCACTGCCAGCAGGCGTCCCGGAGTTGCTGGCCAAACGCAAACGGCCGGCCGACTTCCTCCAAGCGCAAAGCGTGGAAGCGCTGTCGCTGCTGTTCAGGGGTGCACCCCACACACTGGAGAACGGCCCAGCGGAGGTCCGCGTAGACCAGCTGGCGGTTGGCGAAAGGGGAGGACTCCATGGGGCTGTTCTTCTTCTGTGCTCCAGTCCCGGGTTTCGGCACCACTGTGGCAGTTTGTAGGAGTGGAAGGAGCACAGAAGACGGCAGGCTAGAACTGAGTTTCGTAACTTTTTTTATTTTAACACTTTTCAGTTGTTTCTTACACACTCTCGTACACACACAGACACACACGCGCGCGCACACACATCGGGTGTCTAGTTGGGGAGAGAGCTCCTCCTCTGCTCTCGCTCTCTCCTTAAATAGGGCGCTGTCACTGGGGAAGACACACAAACACACGTTAATCAACATCAGGTGCAGTGATTCTGCCACTTACCTTCCCTGACTCCGCCCTCCGGTCACAGACCGACACTTGACCACGCCCCCACTGCCACAAACATTTAAATGAATAAATTTGGCAAACTACCTGAGAAGACATGAGGAAGAAACCTTGAGAGGAACCAGACTCAAAAGGGAACCCATCCTCATCTGGGTGACACTGGATAGCATGATTATAAATCTTTACTTTTCTATTTAACAATTATTCTTTGAAGGCAAGGCGAATATCGGTTATTAATAATAATGGCTTTTTTTCATGGTATATCAGATATATTCCATTCAGCTAGCATGATACTGAACAAGTCAAAGACGAATCGCTTAATGGAATATATGATATACCACAAAAAATAGCCATTATTATTATACATACACATTCAATGAAACAATTATAGATTTTACAAAAAGTTAACGGGGGGGGGGGGTAACTTACCAACATCCAATATTGATTCTGATCCAATGTAATTCAATGTTCTGTCAAGCCAATGTGCATGTACAAAGTCAAAGTTCTAACAATAAAAATGGTCAAACTCCAAAAAAAAATCCAACTCCAAAAACTCCTGTTTTTCTTTTGTAAATATACATGATGAATATCTATTGAAGTTTTGGTAGCCTTTTGGGTGTTCAACACGTCTTTCTCTTTCAAAATTCTCTCAAAATCTTCCATATTTAATGAAGCAAACCTGGCAGCCATGTTTGTTTACAAATTGTCCCAGTCGCTTGCGAGAGAGGAAGTTTTACATCTCCAACATGTGACGTCATACAATATCATAAACCATATTCAACGCTCGTTCTCCATTGGGTAGAGTGACGTAATACATGTAGGGTAAGCGATATGCTAACAATATTGCATGCTATCAAACCAAATGAATGAAACCCACTAGAAGGGAATAGAACACGTTTTTATTTCATCGAAAAAGTGTCCTGTATGGATAATAATCACAGCTATTCACAGAGCCTGAGGCAGATAATTGTTTTAGTAGAAATACACAGAATTATTTAAATAAAAAAAAATGCACTGAATTTTTTTTAATCTTCAAAAGCAGTATGTAAATGTAATAAAGGCACATAGACTTGTGTTACTTATCTACACTGAGCCACATAAAAGCCTTTGTTTTGAAATTGATAAAATAAATCACAGTTCCATCTTTCCTTTGAATAGTTTTAGACCAAACTTCATAGCATCTTTAGTGCTTTTAGGAACAGCATTTTCTTCCATCATTTATAATTCTTCCTCACTTAGATTAGATAGAACTTTATTGATCCCTTTGGGAGGGTTCCCTCAGGGAAATTAAGATTCCAGCAGCATCATTACAGATACTGTAAACAGAGAAAAGAAATAGAGGAAAACTTCTAGATAAATTAAAATAAATTTACATATACAAATATAAAAAGAATAAGATATGGGGAAGAGAGGGAGGGGGGAAGGAGGGAAAGAAGGAAAAAGAAAAAAAGGGGGGGGGGCAGCAGCAGGAAAGATATTGCACATTATCCCCAGAGAGGAGTTGTACAGCCTGATGGCATGAGGGACAAAGGAGTTTAAGTCTGTTCATCCTGCACTTGGGAAGGAGCATTCGGTTACTGAACAGGCAACCAGAGGAGCCTGTTCAGTGACAGTGGCTTGCAAAAGTATTTATCCCCCTTGGTGTTTGTCCCATTATAAGCTGGAATTAAAATGGATTTTGAGGGATAACACCATTTGATTTACACAACAGGCCTGCCACTTTAAAGGTGCACATTGTTTTATTGTAACAATTAAGATGGAAAAAAAGCAGAAATCTGAAGTGTGCATAGGTATTTACCCCCTTTCATTTTTTTTTTTTTAAAGATTTTTTTGTACTTTTTTCACCTTTATTATTGGATAGGACAGTGTAGAGACAGGAAATGAGCGGGAGAGAGAGACGGGGAGGGATCGGGAAATGACCTCGGGCCGGAATCGAACCCAGGTCCCCGGATTTATGGTATGGCGCCTTTCACTTCATAAAAAAAGGGTCACATAATTAGTTGATCAAGATCCATCTGTCTGCACTCAAAATGTCACATCATCTGTATAAAATCAACCTGTTCTAGAAGGACCCTGACTCTGCAACACTACTAAGCAAGCAACACAAAAACCAAGGAGACTCCGAACAGGTCAGAGACAAAAAGTTGTGGAGAAGTATGGATCAGGGTTGGGTTATAAAAAAAAAAATCCCAAACGTTGTATATCCGACAGAGCACCATTAAATCCATTATAGCAAAACGGAAAGAATATGGCACCACTACAAACCTGACAAGAGAAGGCTACCCACCAAAACTTACAGACCAGGCAAGGAGGGCATTAATCAGAGATGCAACAAAGACACCAAAGATAACACTGAAGGAGCTGCAACCCAACCCTGATCTGATCTATACTTCTCCACAACTTTGTCTCTGACCTGTTTGGAAACTCCTTGGTTTTCATGTTGCTTGCTTAGTAGTGTTGCAGAGTCAGGGTCCTTCCAGAACAGGTTGATTTATACAGACATCATGTGACAGATCATGTGACACTGATTGCACACAGGTGGATCTTAATCAACTAATTATGTGACTTATGAAGTGAATTGGTTGGACCAGCTCTTATTTAGGGGTTTCATACGAAAGAAGGTGAATAAAGAAAACTGGGAAAAGATGCTAGTAACCCAGCAAATTATAGGCCAATAGCTTTAACTTCTCATTTAGGTAAATTAATGGAAAGGTTGGTTAATGGAAGGTTAATGCACTTTATTGAAGAAAGGGGATTGATGGCTAGCTATCAGAGTAGTTTTAGAAAGGGGAGAAGTAATATTGATTCAATCATATGTCTTGAGGATGAAATAAGAAAAGTGCAAGTAAAGAAAGAGACTGTTGTGGCAGTATTTTTAGATGTGGAAAAAGCATATGATATGCTATGGGTAGAGGGTCTTTTAATTAAAATGCATATGCTAGGGATTGGGGGAAATTTGTTTAACTGGGTAATGGACTTTTTAAGTAATATAAGTATTCAGGTGAAAATAGGGAAAGAAATATCTAGAAGGTGTGTGGTTGAAAATGGGCTTCCACAAGGCAGTGTTATTAGTCCGTTACTTTTCAATATAATGATTGACATTTTTTTCTAATGTTCAGCCAGGGATTGAAAAGTTGCTATTTGCAGACGATGGTAGCATATGGAAAAGGGGGAAGAATGTGAAGTACACCCTGAAGAAGGTGCAGGAAGCTCTAACCCTGGTGGAGGATTGGGGAAGGAAATGGGGTTTTAGACTATCTATTGAAAAGACTAAGGTGATGTTCTTTACTAGGAAGAAAATAGATGAAAGTTTAAAACTGGATCTGAATGGTAGGACTTTGGAAAGGGTTAAGTTTTAAATTTCTTGGTGTATTTTTTGACACGACTTACATGGAGAGATCATGTATCAAAAGTAATAGGCAAATGTAAAAGGATTATGAATTTAATGAGATGCCTTGCTGGCACAGAATGGGGAGCAGATGTAGCTTCTTTGAAGCAAATTTATATATATAATTAGAGCAATAATTGAATATGGATGTTTTGGTTTATGGATCTGCAGCCAAATCAGTTTTAGCTGGGTTAGATATAGTTCAAGCTAAGGCACTGAGAATATGTACAGGAGCTGTGCGATCTTCCCCAGTATGTTCCTTACAGGTAGAAACGAGAAATGCCACTCTGCTTGCAGAGAAAGCAGCTTCAGGCTAACTATTGGGTTAATCTGATAGGTGAAAGGTGTGATCACCCAGTTAAAAGTATAATTCAGGCAAGCTGGGAGAGAGAGGTGGCGAGACATCCAAGTTTTGGATGGGTAGGAGAGACAGTGGCACAGGAAATGGCTATTCTTGACAAGAACTTTTGTCCAGGAGTAATGTGGCCATCAATTCCTCTATGGCAATTGGAGATCCCAAAGACTGATTTTGAATTGCTTGAGATTAAGTCAGATAATCCTGAGGCAGATTTGGTGCATGAATTTCAATGTCATGTAAGAGAAAGGTATCAAGAATACATATTAATTTTTACTGACGGTTCAAAGGATCAAGAAACGGGTGCTACAGGAGCAGCTTTTGTTGTTCAGAGGTGGAATATCCAAGCTGTTAAGAGAACCTCAAACTTTCTAAGTGGGCGGCACGGTGGTGTAGTGGTTAGTGCTGTCGCCTCACAGCAAGAAGGTCCGGGTTCGAGCCCCGTGGCCGGCAAGGGCCTTTCTGTGTGGAGTTTGTATGTTCTCCCCATGTCCGCGTGGGTTTCCTCCGGGTGCTCCGGTTTCCCCCACAGTCCAAAGACATGCAGGTTAGGTTAACTGGTGACTCTAAATTGACCGTAGGTGTGAATGTGAGTGTGAATGGTTGTCTGTGTCTCTGTGTCAGCCCTGTGATGACCTGGCGACTTGTCCAGGGTGTACCCCGCCTTTCACCCGTAGTCAGCTGGGATAGGCTCCAGCTTGCCTGCGACCCTGTAGAAGGATAAAGCAGCTAGAGATAATGAGATGAGATGAGAAACTTTCTAAGTGTATTCACAGTGGAATTATATGCAATCCTGATGGCAGTACAATGGGCTGAACAGATTCAGAACCATAAAGTATTGATATGTAGTGACTCTGTGTCAGCAATCAATAGTATTGGGAAAGGGTTATCAAAGAGCTGACAAGACCTTATATATGATGTTCTTCTGGCAATTAGAGATGTGAAAAGGAGAGGGGTAGAAATATCATTTGTATGGGTCCCAGCACATGTAGGTATAGCATCAAATGAAAGGTTGATAAGTTGGCTAAGGAAGCTGCTCAAAAGGTAACCATAGATATCAACATAAATCTGTCCAAAGCGGAGGGTAAAAGTATTGTGTGGCAGGATACAATTTTAAAATGGCAACAGCTTTGGGAGCAAGAAAACAAAGGGAGGCGTCTATTCTCAATTGTTGGTAGGGTAACTGATTCAGTTAATATCTGTAAGGGGGGGGCTAGACGAAAGGAAGAGGTAATTATTTCTAGATTGAGGATTGGTCACACATTTCTGAACAGCACTTTATTTATTTTGGGAAAGCATCAAAATGGCCTCTGTTTTTGCCAAGAGCGCGAGACAGTGCATCATGTTTTGATTTCTTGTAGAAATTATGACCGCTAAAGGCAAGATTTAATTAGACAGCTGCGGAAGATTGGCTTGGAAGAAGTATCTCTGAAAGATATTTTAGAAATAGGGTCAAGCGGGAGGGGAAGACGATGTTTTTTTTTTTCAAGTTCTTAATGGACGCTGGTGTATATAGCAGGATATAGTACACTAAGGTCATAGTCCTGTAGATGGCAGCAATGCAACTTTTTGGATGCCAGCTGCTGTAAAACCTCGAAGAAGATGATTCCTGGTTTTTTTTTCATCTTAATTATTGTTTGTCTCACAATAAAACAATAATTTGCACTTTTTAAAACTGTCGGCATGCTGTGTAAATCAAATTGTGCTAACCCTCCAAAAATCCATTTTAATTCCAGTTTGTAATGTGACAAAATAGGACAAACACCAAGGGGGACGAATACTTTTGAAAGAAACTGTATGGTGTCTTTGGCTGCCATCTTGCCGAGTTGCTCGAGGTGATTATTGAGAAATAGTCCAAATTTCTTGACCAATGAGTGTGCACGAGTTCCTATAATCACCTGCATATTTATACGGAAAATGTGTATAGATTCATAAAGTGCTCATTGTGTAAAAAAGAACTTGAGTATGAACTTGAGCAATATTAGAGTTTTTAATTTGAGTCTATCAATCTGAGTCTAATTTGAGTCTGATTTGAGTCTAACACTAATAAAAAAAAGCCTTTACATAAACGTCGGAGAGTAAATACATGTACAACTCATTATATCATTATGGTCTCATGACATGAATGTAATTATACAAATCTTATAAATAGCAAGATGAAACACTTTACTCAATAAGAGACACATTACTCAGCTGTTATATCACACTGAGCTACAAAGTCATCTGTCATAATGTAAGACTTTATAAATGAAAGGCTTGTGTAGGTGTTATGTACAGTCCTCAGCGTAAATGAGTACACGCCCTTTGAAAAGTAACATTTTAAACAATATCTCAATGAACACAAACAATTTCCAAAATGTTGACAAGACAAAGTTTAATATAACATCTGTTTAACTTATAACGTGAAAGTAAGGTTAATAATATAAACTTAGATTAGATCATACTAATCTCTCATTTTTCAGTTTTACTCAAATTAGGGTGGTGCAAAAATGAGTACACCCCACAACAAAAACTACTACATCTAGTACTTTGTATGGCCTCCATGATTTTTAATGACAGCACCAAGTCTTCTAGGCATGGAATGAACAAGTTGGCGACATTTTGCAACATCAATCTTTTTCCATTCTTCAACAATGACCTCTTTTAGTGACTGGATGCTGGATGGAGAGTGATGCTCAACTTGTCTCTTCAGAATTCCCCATAGGTGTTCGATTGGGTTCAGATCAGGAGACATACTTGGCCACTGAATCACTTTCACCCTGTTCTTCTTCAGAAATCCAACAGTGGCCTTAGATGTGTGTTTAGTCATGTTGGAAAAGTGCACGACGACCAAGGGAACGGAGTGATGGTAGCATCTTCTCTTTCAGTATAGAGCAATACATCTGTGAATTCATGACGCCATCAATGAAATGCAGCTCCCCGACACCAGCAGCACTCATGCAGCCCCAAATAAGGACACTGCCACCACCATGTTTCACTGTAGGCACCATGCATTTTTCTTTGTATTCCTCACCTTTGCGACGCCATACAGTTTTGAAGCCATCAGTTCCAAAAACATTTATCTTGGTCTCATCACTCCAGAGTATGGAGTCCCAGTAGTCTTCATCTTTGTCAGCATGGGCCCTGGCAAACTCTAGGTGGGCTTTTTTGTGCCTGGGCTTTAGGAAAGGCTCCTTTCCTGGACGGCATCCATGCATGCCATTCCTCTGCAGTGTACGCTGTATTGTGTCACGGGAAATAGTCACCCCAGTTTGGCTTTCTGCTTCTTTAGATAACTGCAGTGAACTTGCATGCCGATTTTCTTCAACCCTTCTCATCAGAAGACACTCCTGTCGAGGTGTTAACTTCCATGGATGACCTGGACGTCTCTGTGAGATGGTTGCAGTTCCATCTTTCTTCAATTTTTGTACCACTTTTGCTACAGTATTCTGACTGATAAGTAAAGCTTTGCTGATCTTCTTGTAGCCTTCACCTTTGTGGTGTAAAGAAATTATTTTCTTTGGGGAATTCTGAAGAGATAAGTTGAGCATCACTCTCCACCCAGCATCCAGTCACTAAAAGAGGTCATTGTTGAAGAATGGAAAAAGATTGATGTTGCAAAATGTCGCCAACTTGTTCATTCCATGCCTAGAAGACTTGGTGCTGTCATTAAAAATCATGGAGGCCATACAAAGTACTAGATGTAGTAGTTTTTGTTGTGGGGTGTACTCATTTTTGCACCACCCTAATTTGAGCAAAACTGAAAAAATGTGTACTCTAAGTTATATTATTAACCTTACTTTCCTGTTATAAGTTAAACAGATGTTATATTAAACTTTGTCTCGTCAACATTTTGGTAATTGTGTTCATTGAGATATTGTTTAAAATGTTACTTTTCAAAGGGCGTGTACTCATTTACGCTGAGCACTGTAGCCCTGTGGAGTCCACTCTTAATACATCACAGAAGCAGTTCGAATAACTTTCCATGTGCTTTTCCATTTCAGCACTGTACGGCACTCTGTTCCCCAAGGACAAGGAGGCAGCGTTCGCTAATTATCGCATGTGGGAGTCTTTGGGCTTCGTGATAGCCTTTGCATACAGCACATACATCTGTCTGTCCACCAAACTCTACATCCTCATTGCAGTCCTTTTACTGACCATGGTGACATACATATGGGTGGAGTACAATGAGTACAAGCATCCTACTACAGCAGTGAAACACGACAAGAATGAGACGGACGAGATGTACATTAACGAAAAGGAGAAAATCAAGAAGATTATTAGTCAGACTAGATTATAGGTAAGGGTATGTTCATACAGAGAGTAGAATCTGTTTTATTATTATTTTTTGTGAATGGAATGAATGGTGACTTAGTCATCACTGACATCTTTGCAGTTAAATAAATAAAGCCATTTTCCATCCATCCCATCCATTATCCGTAACCGCTTATCCTGTGCAGAGTCACGTGCAAGCTGGAGCTGATCCTTGCTGACTATGGGCGAGAGGCAGGGTACACCCTGGACAAGTCACCAGATCATTGCAGGACTGGAACATAGAGACAAACAACCATTCACGCTCTCATTCACACCTACGGTCAATTTAGAGCCACCAATTAACCTAACCTGCATGTGGTGTAGTGGTTAGCACTGTCGCCTTACAGCAAGAAGGTTCTGGGTTTGATCCCAGTGGCCCATGGGGGCCTTTCTGTGTGGAATTTTCATGTTCTCCCCATGTCCGCGTGGGTTTCCTCCAGGTGCTCCGGTTTCCCCTACAGTCCAAAGACATGCAGGTTAGGCTAATCGGTGGCTCTAAATTGACCATAGGTGTGAATGTGAATGGTTGTTTGTCTCTGTGTCAGCCCTGTGATGACCTGGTATCAGCTATAACATTATGACCACTGACAGATGAAGTGAATAACACTGATTATTCTATCCACATTCACTGGATATGAGCAATCGCATGCTCTGATTGGCTACTCTACTACTAGGATATCAGCTCATATACCGTGAGTAGAGAGAAACAAAATGGCAGAGTGTGTTGCTGAACCAACCGAGGTTGAAATAAAAACTCTACTCGAAAACAAAACCCCCCAAAATACAAAAAAAGCAACAAAATATGGAATAAAAGTATTTGATGGTAAGAATGTATCTTTTGTATTTTTCAAGAATTATTACGATAGCATTTTTCACAAATTGCTCCTGTCATTTCACCAGTTTGTTGACATTCTAAGCGGAAATTATTTTGTCGGACGTTTTGTATAAAGTTTTTATTCATTGAATTTTGCGAAAAATAAAAATGCTTTGTTTCTCAAAATCCAGTGAATGTGGATAGAATAAAACAGTTATTCCACTCAATCTCATCGTACATGGCTTATAGCCAACTCGGTGCTATACACCTTGTCGCCTATCAGCTCATGTACGACTCGATTTCATGAAATAACTGTTAATTATCTCATTACAATGGCACCTGTCAAGGGGTGGGATATTTTAGGTAGCAAGAAAGAGAACAGTCAGTTGCTGATGTGTTGGAAGCAGTAAAAATGGGCAAGCATAAGGAGTGACTTTGACAAGGGCCAAATTGTGATGGCTCGATGACTGGGTCTGAGCATCTCTCAAAATGGCACATCTTAAGGAGTATTCCCAGTACCTACCAAAAGTGGTCCAAGGATCCAAAGGACAACCGGTGAATTAGTGACAGGGTCATGGGTGTCGAAGGCTCATTGATTCGCATGGAGCATGAAGGCTAGCTCATATGGTCCAGTCCAGAAGAACAAAAGATCTACTGTAGCACAAACTCCTGAAAAAAGTTTATGCTGGCTCAAACTGAAAGGTGTCACCATTAACTTTTTCATTTGGGAATCAATGAGCCTTGAACACCTATGACCCTGTTGCCGGTTCACCGGTTGTCCTTCCTTGGACCAGACCAGGTTCAGATTTACTGGAGACACAGTTTCCAAGAAATGTACTCAGCTTTGTGTTATGTCACAGTAAAATCATGATGCTTGAGAAATGAGGCATGAATGGTGTGCAAATGACGATGTTTCCACAAGATCTTTTATTGCACAACCGCAAACACATCATCAGACGTTACTCTGTACAGGAAAACCCCAGAAAACCAGCTGAACGAAGAGCAGGAAAAACAGAAACTGTGACAGATGATAAATCCAGGATGCTGGTTAGTGGTGCAAGCGGCTGATGAAGTTTTTGTTCCCACACTGTGTTTGTTCTTGGTTATTCTTTTGCTGAGTGGCTGCATAACTCTTGAGCCTTCCCTTCTCAGGCATGGGAAGTGCTCTGGTCACAAGTCTGAGCAAGTTTAAGAGGTGGTGCAGAGTTGCTGAAGCACTTACACTGGAGTACAACTCGGGAAAGACTCAGAAGAATACAAGAAGACTTTTTTGCTTTCTAGCTTTTTTTTTGTGCTGAAATCTTCAGGACATCTCAAGACACTGGATTCACGAAGCTACGGATAATAATAATAAATAATAAACAAGACTAATGGCATTCCACGCAAGTGATGACTGTACAGCTAGAAGTAAGGATCTTTACACATTCTACTCCTCTGTGATGATAGTTGAGTTAATCTTAGCACTTCCTCTGAACCTCACTGTGCTCTACCTCTTCATTTTTAAACTCAAATTCTGGAAAGCCAAAAACCACAGCATTTTTCTGTTCAATCTTGTCCTGGCGGATATACTGCTGCTTATTTGCTTGCCAGTCAGAGCGTACTACTTTCTACGTGGAGAGAGACGGAGTGACAACGACGTTGTATGCAAATCAGTTCTTTTTATGCTTTTTTTGAACCGCGGAGCCAGCATCGTCTTCCTGACTATTATTTCCATTGACCGCTACTTCAGCGTGGTCCATCCCAAGATGAAGAACCCGTTCAAAACTCAGAAACAATCGATTCTCATCTGTGTTCTGGTCTGGATTTTGCTTTTGCCTCTGACTATCCCGTCCATGCTGACCACCTTCGAGTGCTGCGACAGCAATAAGACGGATGGAAACACAGCAGATAACACCACCAATGATATCTTCAGAGAGCTTACGTTTTTCACACCAGTTCTCATCCCATCTATCATCCTGGTCTACTGTACCATAAAGATCACGAAAAGGCTGAAGGAGCAAACAATCGGTAACAGGACTAAGCTGAGAAGAGCGGTGTTCCTGGTCACTCTGGTCATCTTGGTGTTTTCTTTCTGCTTTTGGCCGTCTGCTATTTCAAGGCTGGTGTTGTTGATGGTCAGAATAAAGGCACTACCAAGAGCAGAAGAAATTGCGGTTCAGGTCTATGATGGCCTCATGTGCCTCTCATATCTGGATTGCCTGCTGGATCCGATCGTCTACTGTCTGTCCAGTACCAAGTTCAAACAATTGTATATATCCACATATCTACCTTTTCTGATGAAAGGACAAGGAGCAGAACATCACTGAAATGTCATCTTGTGCACAAATACTCAAAAGAATGAATGCAATAATAATAATAATAATAATAATAATAATAATATTTCAACCAACATGAATCAACATGAAATTCAAGAGTCTTATTAATACAATTTTAAATTGTGATGGTTTTAATCTGTGGTGCAGTGGTTATCATTGTTGCCTCACAGCAAGAAGGTTCTAGGTTCAAGTCCCATGCTCGACTGGGGCCTTTCTGTCTGGAGTTTGTTTGTTCTTCCTTGTGCCCACATGGGTTTCTCCCACAGTCCAAAATACATGTGAATTATTTAATTTATTTTTTTATTGATTACTTTATTCTGAATAATAAAGAAGAAAGATATAAAAATAAAAAAAATTTAAATAAAAAATGCAATGATCAAAACATCGTCATAAACAAACAGAATAGCGTAGCCACAAGGCAATAACATAATAATGTTCAGAAAGGATTAGGAAGAAGTAATAACTTATCCAATCCTAACCCTCTATACCACCGCTAATCAAACGTCACTTTCCACCATAATAAACTATATATACAAAAGAAAACAAAAGCAACAAACAAAAAGAAAACATACCAACATACCAAGACATACCGACATGGTATAATATCGACCAAATCAAATCATATATACATATACTTTTGTTATGCATATGTATATACACACATACAATACATTTATACAATACATACATATACACCTACCTATAACTATATACAAAATACAAGAAGACCAGTCACAGACTTACATCATCTGACTTCTCTAAATTACTCATAAGCATGAATGGTTGTTTGTCTCTGTTTTGATCCTGCGATGGATTGTCAACCTATCCAGGGTGGACCCTGCCTATTGCCCAATGTCAGCTGGGACTGGCTTCCACGACCCGCAATACAGAAAATGAATAAATGATTTTAATCGATGTTGTTTTGCATTTAAGTAAAAAAAAGAAATCATGTGTGTTATTAGTTAGTTCTATTGTTAATTGTACTGTTGGACTGAATTCTTTTTTTTTCTTTTTTTATTTGTTTATATGGCAACATGCACCAGATCATGTATCATGTGCTTAAAGGCTTCTGCATTTCACATTTTCATTCTCATTAAACATGCTGTTTTTTTTAAATCATAGAGGTGTTTTTATGACTATGAATTGCTGCAAGTAGTGTTTGAAATGTAAAAAAGCCAACAACTCAAAGCTGTGATGGTTCAAACAACTCAGAATTGAGAGGTATCGTTATTCCTCAGGACCTGTATTGCTACATAACTACACATCTTTTACTTGAGCAAAAGAGCAAATATTGTACTAAAAGTTGTGATAATGTGCAATAAACTGATTATGATTCAAACTATTGAGCATGAATTTATAACCTAAGCTTCCATTATACAACCCCGACTCCAAAAAAGTTGGGACAAAGTACAAATTGTAAATAAAAACGGAATGCAATGATGTGGAAGTTTCAAAATTCCATATTTTATTCAGAATAGAACATAGATGACATATCAAATGTTTAAACTGAGAAAATGTATCATTTAAAGAGAAAAATTAGGTGATTTTAAATTTCATGACAACAACACATCTCAAAAAAGTTGGGACAAGGCCATGTTTACCACTGTGAGACATCCCCTTTTCTCTTTACAACAATCTGTAAACGTCTGGGGACTGAGGAGACAAGTTGCTCAAGTTTAGGGATAGGAATGTTAACCCATTCTTGTCTAATGTAGGATTCTAGTTGCTCAACTGTCTTAGGTCTTTTTTGTCGTATCTTCCATTTTATGATGCGCCAAATGTTTTCTATGGGTGAAAGATCTGGACTGCAGGCTGGCCAGTTCAGTACCCGGACCCTTCTTCTACGCAGCCATGATGCTGTAATTAATGCAGTATGTGGTTTGGCATTGTCATGTTGGAAAATGCAAGGTCTTCCCTGAAAGAGACGTCGTCTGGATGGGAGTATATGTTGCTCTAGAATCTGGATATACCTTTCAGCATTGATGGTGTTTTTCCAGATGCGTAAGCTGCCCATGCCACATGCACTAATGCAACCCCATACCATCAGAGATGCAGGCTTCTGAACTGAGCGCTGATAACAACTTGGGTCGTCCTTCTCCTCTTTAGTCCGAATGACACGGCGTCCCTCATTTCCATAAAGAACTTCAAATTTTGATTTGTCTGACCACAGAACAGTTTTCCACTTTGCCACAGTCCATTTTAAATGAGCCTTGGCCCAGAGAAGACGTCTGCGCTTCTGGATCATGTTTAGATACGGCTTCTTCTTTGAACTATAGAGTTTTAGCTGGCAACGGCGGATGGCACGGCGAATTGTGTTCACAGATAATGTTCTCTGGAAATATCCCTGAGCCCATTTTGTGATTTCCAATACAGAAGCATGCCTGTATGTGATGCAGTGTCGTCTAAGTTCCCGAAGATCACGGGCACCCAGTATGGTTTTCCGGCCTTGACCCTTATGCACAGAGATTCTTCCAGATTCTCTGAATCTTTTGATGATATTATGCACTTTAGATGATGATATGTTCAAACTCTTTGCAATTTTACACTGTCGAACTCCTTTCTGATATTGCTCCACTATTTGTCAGCGCAGAATTAGGGGGATTGGTGATCCTCTTCCCATCTTTACTTCTGAGAGCCGCTGCCACTCCAAGATGCTCTTTTTATACCCAGTCGTGTTAATGACCTATTGCCAATTGACCTAATGAGTTGCAATTTGGTCCTCCAGCTGTTCCTTTTTTGTACCTTTAACTTTTCCAGCCTCTTATTGCCCCTGTCCCAACTTTTTTGAGATGTGTTGCTGTCATGAAATTTCAAATGAGCCAATATTTGGCATGAAATTTCAAAATGTCTGATTTTGACATTTGATACGTTGTCTATGTTCTATTGTGAATACAATATCAGTTTTTGAGATTTGTAAATTATTGCATTCCATTTTTATTTACAATTTGTACTTTGTCCCAACTTTTTTGGAATCGGGGTTGTATTACAGGCATTTAGCAGACCCTCTTATCCAGAGCTATGTACAAGATACCAAGAGCGACCCAGGGAGCAGTTGGGAGTCAGATGCCTTGCTCAAGGGCACTTCAGTCATTCCTGCTGGTCCAGGGTATCAAACCAGTAACCTTTTGGTCTCAAAGCTGCTTCTCTAACCATTAGGCCATGGCTTCCCCATTTCAAGCTTGGCTTCTCTAAGTTGGACCTTTAGGCTCCAAGTACAGCATCACATGACATTTTAGCAGTTTATGTTTTGAAGAGCTAATAAAAGTTGAAAAGGTCACAAATACTATCATTTCTATTCCATTTTCTGAAGTAGAATTTTAGTGATTACTAATACATTAGATTACATTACAGGCATTTAACAGACACTCTTATCCAGAGCAACATCCAACATGCCCAGAGTATGCAAACCTGTTGGTGTTATCATTAAAACTTGCACGCAGCACCTTTGTCATACTGCCTGGATGCTTGCATGTTCTGTTTCTTGTATTGTGTGCGCGGTCTCTCTTGGTTTTTACTAGCCTGGCGTTTCTGGTGAAAACGAACACTGTCTACGTTTGCATTTGTGTCCAGTTTAAAGTTAGTCTTCATGAGCTCTTGTTGCTTTTTCACCCTGTCACTCTGTCGCGCATGATTCACGGCTCTCTCTAGAGTAAGCTCTGCATCCATTTGAAGCTGCTCCGATAGCTTTTTATCCTGCAGTCCCACAACGAGTCTATCACGAATCATCTCATCATGTAAAGCACCATAGCCACAGTGCTCTGCTAAACAATAAAGGGCTGTGATAAAACTATCCACCGTTTCTTTCTCATCCTGGTGCCTCAGGTTAAATTTTGCACGTTCGAAAATCACATTCCTTCTCACAACGAAGTAAGCTTCTAGCTGTTCCACCACAGTTTTGTACTCTTTCACTTGGTCATCTGTCAGTCAGAGTGACGTTACTACATCCTCGGCATCATCTCCCATAGTGTACAACAAGGCATTTACCTGGCTTTCACCTGGCTGTTTATCTAGCCCCGATGCTATCCGGTACCTTTCAAACCTTTTCTTCCACTTGGGCCACTCCTCCGGTTTCGAAATGTCGAATTTTGGTGGTGGTGGGGGAATCTGGAGTCCTGGTGGCGGAGGAATCTGTCACTGCTCCAAGTTAGCGTCAAAGAGGGATCAAATATCTCTGCTAGCGTCCTCCGGAGCCTCTCCCATATGCTAGCTAACATTAGTTTCACTTTGCAAACTAGCTAGCCAGCAAACTCCATGGATGTACGTTAAAAACACTCCTAAAGACCAACCTTCGCCTTCTAAGCAGGTCCTATTACACCGAAGACACTTCTGACACCATGTTATGTTATTAGGTGCAGACTAATAACTAAAAAGAATGATGACAACCATTAACATGAATGGTCTCCAGGTTTACTCAAACGTGCTCAAGCAAGTACAAGGTACCACACGTGACTCTCCAGAACAGTAGGGGGCAGCAATCACTCATTAACACAACACATGGCTTATAGGCAACTCGGTGCTATGCGCCTCATCGGTTATCAGCTCATGTACGACTCGATTTTGTAGAATAACTGTTCAATAAATAAATAAATGGATAAGTAAATAAATAAATAAATAAATAAATAAGCAAGCAAGCTAGCTTGTGCATGGGTATGTATATGTATGTATGCTGATGTGTCAGAATTATGGGGTGCTGGGGGGGGACTTACAGCTGCCTTTTGATTTTTTTTAAATGTTTGGTGCTTCTTTGTTGGTTATGGTATCTCGTCATATATCTTGCAGATTATTCGACAAATTCATTTCATCATCATTCCACTTTTTTGTTGAATGTTGTAACACTTCCTGATGTGGGTGGAGCACAGAAGCACAGCAGGTGAGAGTTGATGTTTTATTCAAAAACTTTATTGAACTTTTCAGCTTCCTTTTATCACTCATTCTCTCACTCACTCACACACACAAGCATTGTGGTTGGGGAGAGAGCTCCCTTTCTCTGCTCTCTCTCTCTCCTTTTATGCTCCATCCCTGTAACAAACAGTGACACACACACACACACACACACACACACACACACACACACACACACACACACACATTAATTGACAACAGGTGGAATGACTTAGCCACTTACCTTCCCTGACCCCGCCCTCCATTCACAGACTGCTGCTTGGCCACATACCCCCACCGCCCAACTCAGGCCGGGGAGCCGTCCGGCCTGAAGCTGACTCCCCCCCCCCCCCGACGGGACAGGAAGTCCGCCACCACAATATGCACCCCCGGCCTGTGGATCATCTCGAACTTAAATGGCTGGAGGGCGAGATACCAATGGGTGATCCACGCATTGGCATCCTTCATGTGGTGGAGCCACTGGAGGGGTGCGTGGTCCGAACAGAGAGTGAAAGGGCACTCCAGCAGGTAGTGTCGGAGGGTGAGGACTGCCCACTTGATGGCGAGACACTTCTTCTCGATTGTGCTGTACCTGCTTTCACGCATCAAGAGTATCTGGCTGATATACAGCATGGGGTGTTCCTCGCCCTCCATCTCCTGGGACAAAACGGCCCCCAGCCCTCTGTCTGATGCATCAGTCTGCAAAATAAATGGGAGAGAGAAGTCAGGGGAGTGTAAAAGTGGCTCCCGACACAGTGCAACTTTTACCTCAGAGAAGGACTGTTGGCACTGCTCCGTCCACTGGACCGGATCTGGAGCCCCCTTTTTAGTGAGATCGGTTAGCGGGTTGGTGACGTCTGAATAATTAGGTAGAAACCTACGATAATAGCCAGCCAGCCAGCTCCAAGAACCGTCTCACCTCCTTTTTGGTCTTGGGCCTCGGGCAGGCCGCAATTGCTGCGGTCTTGTTAATTTGGGGACGCACCTGCTCATGGCCCAAGTGGAACCCCAGATACCGTACTTCCACCCGCCCAATCGCACACTTTTTTGGGTTAGCTGTGAGGCCCGCTCGCCTCAGTGACTTTAGGACAGCCCTCAGGTGTTCCAAGTGCCTCGGCCAATCATTACTGTAGATTACAATGTCATTGAGATAGGCAGCTGCATAGGCAGCATGAGGGCGGAGGACCCTGTCCATAAGCCGCTGGAACATAGCGGGCGCCCCAAACAACCCAAAAGGGAGCATGACAAATTGGTGTAATCCAAATGGTGTGGAAAAGGCCGTTTTCTCTCGGGATAGAGGAGTCAAGGGGATCTGCCAATATCCCTTTGTTAGATCCAGTGTCGAATAAAAGCGAGCAGCACCTAACCGATCAAGCAACTCATCAATGTGATGTGAGGCATTGGGTATGTGTCAAATTTAGACACTGCATTGACCTTTCTATAGTCCACACAGAACCGGACCGACCCGTCGGTCTTGGGAACGAGGACCACTGGGCTGCTCCAGTCACTGTGGGACTCCTCGACTATGCCCATTTCGAGCATGGCCTTGAGTTCATCCCGAACCACCTTTTTCTTGTGTTCGGGCAAGCGGTAAGGGCGGCTACGCACTACCACCCCCGGGGTCGTTTCGATGTGGTGTTCTATGAGGTGGGTATGACCAGGAAGGGCCGAAAATACGTCGGAAAATTCCTTCTGCAACTTTGCTACTTCTGTGAGTTGGGCCGGTGAGAGGTGGTCTCCACAAGGAACCGGAGTGGTCCGAGATGTTATCTTTTTTACCTCCGGCCCCAGCTCCGCCTTCTCTGTGACTACCGACGCCAATGCCACGGGGACCCCCTCATTCCAGCGTTTTAAAAGGTTGAGGTGGTAGATTTGCCGTGCCCCACTCCTATCCGTTCACTTCACCTCATAGTCGACGTCCCCGACTCGCCGTGTGACCTCAAAGGGCCCTTGCCACTTGGCGATTTAGAACTCGACATGGGCAATAATACGAGCACTTTGTCTCCCAGCGTGAACTCTCTAAGGCGCGTGCCCCTGTCATACCACCGGCTTTGATGTTCTTGTGCCTGCCATAAATTCTCCTGGGTTAGGTGCGTGAGGGTGTAGAGTTTTGCGTGCAGGTCAAGAACGTACTGGATTTCATTTTTACTCGGTGAAGGTCCCTCCTCCCAATTTTCCCGTAGCACGTCCAGAATGCCACGCGGCTTACGCCCATATAATAATTCGAAGGGAGAAAACCCCGTGGAGGCTTGCTTAATGGGACTTCTAACTCAACCTCATTTGCCTTGATAGCCTCTTTGGCCATTTTATCCACTTTCTCATTACCCTCAACCCCCTTATGAGTTGGAACCCATGTAAACTGAATAAAAGTTTTATGTTGATTTATCTTAAATACGAGATGGTTAATTTCATCTAAGAGATCTTGTCGGCATGTATATTTTCCACTCTGGATACTATTTAAGGAAGAGATAGAATCTGAGCAAATAACTGCTTTACTAAGCTTCACCTCCTCCACCCACTGCAGGGCCAGTATAATAGCCATCATTTCTGCTGAAAAAATTGACAAGTGATCTGACGTCCCTTTCCCAATACTTATATTGTAGCTGGGGATGAATACTGCTGCTCCTGTCTTACCAGTTTCGTCTTTAGAAGCATCTGTATATATCTGTGTCATGTCATCATACATTACTTCTAAATACTGCTGTACATTCTGGTAAAAACCTCTGGATTTTGCAATCTCCTTAGTTTTCAAATTTACAATAGGGAAATAAAATAACCAAGGGGGAATGATTGACCTCGTAATTGTTTTGCAAAGCGGAATGTCACTGACCCCCAATTGATCTGCCTGCTGATTACCATCCCACCCAAAACTGCATACGGGTCGACCATACTCCCAGCATTCCCTTAGTACCTGTTTGGTTGGGTGATTATCTTCATGACCCTGTAGGTTTAGCCAATATGATACTGATAATTTCAGTCACCTGAGGTCCAGTGGCATCTCCCCTACTTCCACCTGAAGTGCTGGGACTGGAGAGGTCCTGAAGGCACCACAGCATATATGGAGGGCTTTGGCTTGTATCTTGTTTAGCTCTAACAAGGAAGTCTTGGCTGCTGAATTATATGCTATACATCCATAATCCAATACTGGTCGGATTAGGGCACAATAAATTCTTTTCAAGGATGTGTTTGATGCCCCCCAGTCATTCCCTGCTAAGCATTTCAGAATATTAATTCCCTTTTTACATTTGTCTATAACCTTTTGAATATGATTTTTAAAAGAAAGTTTGATATCGAACCATACACCAAGGTATCTTAAATTATCCATTTGCTTGAGTGGCTGCCCATACAACCTGAGGTCCACTGTAGGGTTAACCCTTTTTTTTGAGAAACATATAACTTGTGTCTTTTCAACAGATAAATGAAACCCCCACTCATGTGACCATCTTTCAACCTCATTTATAGCTATTTGCATTCTGTTCCTTAGACTATCAGAATTTTGGCCTCTCACCCACAGTGCTCCATCATCTGCATAAAGTGCTCTACTGATTCTGGAATCAATATTGTTAAAAACATCATTAATCATTATATTAAATAGAATTGGGCTGCAGACGCTACCCTGTGGGGTACCATTTTCTATAGCGTAGATATTTGAATGGCTCGCTCCAACTCTTACCTCTATGGTTCTATTCCTTAAAAAATCTCTAATCCAATTGAACATTTTGCCTTCTATTCCCATTTTATTCAATTTAAGTAAAAGACCCTCTTTCCAGAGCATATCATATGCTTTTTCAATATCAAAGAATGTTGCCAAGACTGACTCCTTATTTGCTTGAGCTTTCCTAATTTCATTTTCTAGGTAGATTATTGGATCCATAGTAGTACGGCCATTTCTAAACCCACTTTGATGTGGAGAGAAAAGACTTCTTTTTTCAATCTCATATACTAACCTCTTAGTTATCATCCTTTCCATTAACTTACAAAGATTAGATGTTAGTGCTATAGGCCTATAGCTTTTGACCTCTGCTTTATCCTTACCTGGTTTAGCTATACTGTAGGTACCACTACTGAATGTTTCCAGCTAGAGGGCAGCTTACCTTGCTCCCAAATTTTATTATATAACTTTAAAATCACACTTTTAGCCACATCAGATAATTGTTCAATCATTTTGTAACAGATTCTATTTTTACCTGGAGACGTATTTTTAACACCCACTAATGCTCTTTTCAGTTCAAATGACGTAAAATTCTTATCAAGTGCGCCCTCACTTATATCTTTCTTTCCTAGTAAGTTTCCATTATCTTCAATCATTTTTGTTCTCCATAATAACTCTTCATTTGTTAAGTTTTTAGAGCTATGCACTTTAACAAATCTTAACTCTTTCCGGTAATCGCTCTTCGTCCAGAGCTATCATAACTGACAAACTAGGACTTGTAACCAGTGATGTAGTGGAGATTTTTAAAGTGGGGGTACGTGATTCGTGACGTCTCCCCTTCTCCCCTCCCCTCTCTCTCTCTCCTTCTGTTCCTCTCCCTCGCCCCATTCCCCCACCGCGGAGGCGGGGGCCGGCTCCACCCCATTAATTTCTATGGAATTAATTGAAAAAAAAGCACTTTTTCAAACATCCGCTGCTCTGGCATGCTTTCACCTAGAGACGTGATTCAAACTCTAAAACGTAGGAAAACTTCTCCTCTGTGGATCTGGCATTCAACTTTTCTGCTAGGTTCTACACTTTCGGATCAGTCCCGGCTCAAACGCCATGTGGGTTCTGGGAGAAAATCCGGCTTTATAATGGGTGTCTATTACGTTACACACCAGTGGAGCTCGTTTAGTTAGAGTGTAGAGAGCTTGAAAAAATAGCTCAAACTTTCTCGCTTAAACTGTGTTTTCAGCCACAAATTTCACTCTACAGACATGATTTTCTCAAAAGTAGTAGTCACACTTGTCCTGATTCACACAATGTGTCTACCTAACCGATAGGATTTACAGTTTTTGAATGAGAAGCCTCAAACTGAGGAGAGTGTAGCCGAGAGGCCTCATTGACACCCATTATAAACGTGACAGAAAAGTCACTCATTTTTAACTCGCTCTAGTGTCCTCATTTTTAACACTACAGACAAAAAAATTACATCAGTGTATTCAGGAGACCCTTGTAGCACTCACTGTGAAAGAATTTTGTGAATAGCTGCTTTCGTTTTCGAGTTATTCGTCGTTGTTCGAGGCCTGCTCCCGAGCAAAAAACAGCAGAAAACTGACAAGATCTTGTGTGACTCAGCGCTCCTGCTCAGGCCCGTTGCCATGCCGACTGGGGCCAGTGAGGGAGCAGAGAGGGGAGGGGCTGCTGTCTCAAGCACACACATAATCATTGTAGCGTCATAGCAGGTCACACATTCACGGCCAGCAAACATGCGTGACCGAATTGCTTCGCGCACTGCATCCTCTCACAATTTCCAGCAGGGGAATTGTCACCTCGGGAGAAGTGGGTGGACGGCGTACCCCCGCGTACCACGCCCACTACACCCCTGCTTGTAACTCCATCTCTTGTACAGTAATAGGCAAATGTTTCACCTTGGTTACTTTAACCCCTTTCATGTTAACTCGGATCTGTTCCTCTGTCAACTCAGTAGATACTCCAGATATCACACCCATACACTTTCCCTTTTCCTCCCACACTCAAGGACGCGTTATCCTAATGGGCTTCATGGGCAGCTGCCTGGGGCCTCGGCGGTAGCGAGATCGGAAAATATGAAACGATATTTTCAGAAGTTTTGATCATATTGATAACATTTTTGATGCATTTCGCCACCCGTAAGGAAGCCCACCTTGTCCCGTCGCATAAATCACCCGTCATTGTCAATATGATCACTGTCCACCATGTCTTCACACGCTACGCCAGCTTGAGTTCAATGATTTAATTAATGACTTCGCTTTCCAGAAAAGTAGGAAAGTGCCCTTGTAAGTTGACCCATGGCTGTCAAACTGAATGCGCAAAGCTGTGTGCCACTGCTGTTTGGGACATTACGTGTGTGAAAGGATGACATGTTTCACATAGCCTAACATTTTGAGATTTATTTCTGAGAAGCAAGATATTTTTCTTTCTTTGTTATCGCTCTTTGTTTTCACAAGTTAAAAGTCGCCTGGATTCCAAAATGAAAACGGTTATATACACTACCGTTCAAAAGTTTGGGGTCACTTTGAAATGTCCTTATTTTTGAAAGAAAAGCACTGTTCTTTTCAATGAAGGTCACTTTAAACTAATCAGAAATCCACTCTATACATTGCTAATGTGGTAAATGACTATTCTAGCTGCAAATGTCTGGTTTTTGGTGCAATATCTACATAGGTGTATAGAGGCCCATTTCCAGCAACTATCACTCCAGTGCAGGGGCGTATCACCCACGGGGGATGCGTACGTTTCATCCCCCCCACTTTTGTTGAAACACAATTTCATCCCCCGCACTTTTGTCAGATTAAAATGACATCATTATGAAAATTATACAGCTACTATAAAATATGTTACAAGGAAGTAAACTATTGCCATAACGTTAGACAAAAAACAGCCACGCAACGGACTCAAAACAGTTTTTCTCACCCGACCAATCAGCAGTTGCGTGAATATAATAGCCAGTTTGCATAGCGTGCCAAAAGCGCTCAATAATGCAGTATCTGTCTGCAGAGCTGCAGAGCCAACACCAGTTTTACCGCTCCTGATTCACCGTTCCAGGTTTGACGTCGCATGCGGTGCTTACTGTGCCTGGCTCTGCGGCTCTGCAGACAGACCCTTCTCAAAGCGCTTGCGATGCCGTCGTTCAAACAGTTGTCCCAGGTGCCATGCCCTAAAAGATTGTGTTAATAGTAGTTACTAGTTGTAAAGTCAGTTGAGGCAAGTTTTTTATTACGAGTGTGTGTGTTTGTACCAAGTCTACTTTTCATGCATTATAACTGCTTATCACTTTTTAGAAGAGTTTTTCAATTGAGATTTAAAGGCATTTCAAATCGAATGAATGTTCAATAATTGTTGTACAGTAATGTTATTTGGCCATTAAGTGTTTGTTGTATGTGTAGTCTATTGCATCATTTTCAAATTTTATGCATTAAACCTGATGTAATGCATGATGCAAACAAGTTTTGTACACGAGTTTGAACAAGTTTTGTACACGAGTTTGAATAATAAAAGCAGGAATTGCCCCATCTTATTTGAATGCTATACTAAAGAGGTCCTTCCAGGATGCTGCGCTTCTCCAACATGAACTGATTAGCCATGCCTCCTGCTCACACAAAGCGATCCCAGTCCAAACTGTTATGCATGATGGTGTATGATCTATACACTGTGTATGACTTCTTGGGCTATGTGAAGCTTTTGGTTTTGTTTATATCAGTGTATACCAGTGTAGGCAGCAATACTGACATCTCTGTTATAGAACAGTATCCTGTTACCTAGAATTATCACTCAATACTTTTTGCCTTCACTTACTGAATAATTACATAGCCCTGGCAGTAACAACACCAAAAACCCAACATGATAGATCTCTGCATGAAATGCAGAACTTGGCTGGAGTCAACTGGATTTATAGGCTTTCTGCTGTCCTCCCTTTCATTTGCATCCATGGACCATGGGTATGAAAAAGTTCCATATCGGTCATTGACAGTACATCACAGTGTACACGCCGGGCGTGTATATAGCCATAAACCGATTTCTAATGATATGGCTTCCCCATTCCAGAACACCCCCACTTTTGGAAAGCTTGATACGCCCCTGCTCCAGTGTTCTAATGGTACAATGTGTTTGCTCATTGCCTCAGAAGGCTAATGGATGATTAGAAAACCCTTGTACAATCATGTTAGCACAGCTGAAAACAGTTGAGCTCTTTAGAGAAGCTATAAAACTGACCTTCCTTTGAGCAGATTGAGTTTCTGGAGCATCACATTTGTGGGGTCGATTAAATGCTCAAAATGGCCAGAAAAATGTCTTGACTATATTTTCTATTCATTTTACAACTTATGGTGGTAAATAAAAGTGTGACTTTTCATGGAAAACACAAAATTGTCTGGGTGACCCCAAACTTTTGAACGGTAGTGTACCAAATAAATTTTCTTGTTCTGAATACAAAAGAAACTGTTGTAGGCCTAGGTTATGTTCTTGACATGTTGTTCATTGACTCACTCATTCAAAGGCTTCTTGAGGCTAAACTTTAGTTAACCAGACTTGTTAACCGTGATGTCTGATGGATTTTTTCACCATGCAATTGCCTATTTCACCATTGCTTTTTCTCGATTAAATAGGTGTGGATGGATATAAAGTTTTATCGTTCAATAGTATTTCTAATTGTGCCACTGTCATTATTTAAGTTTCTGTGTCTAGTTAGACAGGCACGTCTGAGGGGGTGAATTTGCTGAGCGCAGTTGACAACAGGCGGGGCCTCAGGGGGGTGTCTGCCCGCCCAGGGCCTCGGCAAGGGTTAACGCGGCCCTGCCCACACTTGCGGCTTTATAGCTTTCCCCAATAGTGTTTCACACTTCATTAACCCCTGCTGCTGGTCTCTATCCCTACACACAATCATCAAATTGCCATCTCTTAAAGTTTTGACTGTTTGTACTTCACCTACTAACTTGTATACTGCCTCACTAACTTTTAAAGGATTTAAAGTACACGGGGATTGGAATCTAAGGATAACTTTTATTTCATTTCTTTTACCTTCCTCCCTCCTCTCTTCATCGGGTTCTAGTTCTTTCCTTTTCTTACTTCCTCGATTGACCCTCTGCCATTCTCCTGAGTATGTATTTCTCTCATTGTAGACGCTTGACGCTAGATCACCACCTTCATCTGCCTCCTCAATCCCCTCCATCTCACTCACTTCCTGCAAATCCCGGATCACACCTCCAGCCCCCCAAAACTCCACTCAGCCGAAATCTCGAAGATTTAAATGGGAAGAAGTTCCATTCAAACACTGTTGAAGCAAGAACCTCTCCACCGCGCATGCGTTCCCAACACCAGCTTCAAAATCCAGACCAGCTCCCTTTCTCTGCTCTCTCTCTTTCTCCTTTTATGCTCCGTCCCTGTAACAAACAGTGACACACACATTAATTGACAACAGGTGGAATGACTTAGGCCCTGTCCACACGGCAACGGATTCAGGTGACTCCGATACAATTGCTTATCATTTAGGCCTGGCGTCCACACGGCACCGGCGTTTTGGGTGCCCAAAACGCAATCTTTTTGAGAACGGGTTCCAGAGTGGAAAGATCTGGCAACGTTGCCATTGTGAAGTCATCTGGATGAGTAGAACGGATTTGTTTACGATGACGTCACAACCACATGTGCTTCACGCCGGGTAGAAGTGTAACGAACTCGATGCGAGTTGTCAACAAATCCTATAACCTGGTTCATGAAACCCGCTTACAAAATATTTTCACTGTGAATATTTATTGTGTAATGGTGCAAAGTGAGAGAGAGAGAGAGAGAGAGAGAGAGAGAGACTCTGCCCTTAGGGCAGAGTCAATCCCGCCAGCAAAAATAGGGAAAAAAAGGAGCGATCTCACCTCTTCAGATGTTGGTTTAAGTCCGACAATACATTCCTCAAAAAGGGCGTAGAGGAGCAAATTAATCCATCAACGTGTAGCATTCAGTTTATTCCGGACCATTAAAGATGCCGCCTTCCGCGTAGAATCATACGTCATCCTTGCCGCCATATTGGATAGGTCAAAGCGGAGAATAAAGATTCATGTGCTGCGTTTAACTGTACCAACAGGTTTACCGTCCAAATGAGATCACATGGGATTACCTTTCACAGGTGAGAAACAACAAATTAATCCATCAACGTGTAGCATTCAATTTATTCCGGACCATTAAAGACGCCGCCTTCCGCGTAGAATCATACGTCATCCTCGCCGCCATATTGGATAGGTCAAAGCGGAGAATAAAGATGAGCTGCGTTTAACTGTACCAACAGGTTTGCCGTCCAAACGAGATCACATGGGATTACCTTTCACAGGTGAGACTGGAAAAATACTTTCATTGTATTTGGTCATTATAATGTAATTTTACGAACAGATTTTCCTGACTTTGTGGCTAATATGAAGTCTCGCGCATAATAGTTTATGCGCATGCGTCCTTACTTCTTCTATTGTTCTGGTGTCTCTGAAGGGACCGTCTTACAGCGCCCCTAGAGGTGTGGCATGTGTATTGCATCGTTTTCAGCAAGCGTTGCGTTGCCATATGGACCTGATATTTTACTGATCGTTGCCCATTTGGACGCGATATATTTTTAAATAACATCTTGTTGCCGTTGTCGTGTGGATGTAGCCTTAGCCACTTACCTTCCCTGGCCCTGCCCTCCATTCACAGACTCATACCTGCCAACCTGTACGCATCTTGCGTAGCTGCTACGAATATTTACCTCATTGTACAACTGTACGTTTTCACATTAAAAAGTACGCATATCGTCCGAACTCGCATTTCAGTCAAGTTCTCGCTGAAGTTGATACCGCTGATCTGTGAAAAAACTCAAAGCCAGAATGGAACGCTTTGCCCAATCCCCCCGCCCCTCTTCCAGAGCATGTGGCTCTGCCCTCTTCACCCCCTCCCCTTCCTCCTTCGCGTCTCTGACTTGAGTGCAGCGGTGCAGCCAGGTGGCTAGAGCGAGTCGGGAATTGAAACATCGGTTAGAGACGTCGTTTTTATATTTGTAACAGAAACTGTTGTGTTTCACGTGTACTCAAGAGCTTCCTAGCCATTATTTTGTGCATTTACAACACCAACAGTACAGGCTAGTTCTTCATTTAACTTCGAAGCCGTCACTCGAGGTTGCATAATCGATGCGGTAACCAACGAAACCTGATTACAATTCCTCTCGCGCTCTCATTGAATCACTATGATAAGTACCACTTTATTGATGTGCTCAACAAAACGTAGCGTGTTGTATATCTTAAGGGCAGTCGGTAACTTCTGTCAGTGGTAGCCTAGAATGTTTGCAGATGATGTGAAGTCGAAAATTGGTCATCCCTCTTATGAAAAAACCTGCGTGGTACTGCAGTATCAAATGCTTTTTTATACAGTATTACTGCAGTAAATGCAATATTTCGAATGCAAATGCAATAGTTTGGACATGAAAAAGGCATACTACAAAATACTGCAGTGTACTGTATAATGCAATATACTTCCAACATGTTAAAAAGTGCAAAAGTCTAAACCTATTGCATGGGAAATTTGTGCATACCATGTTTTGTGTTGAAAGTGCCTTTTTTACATACTGTATTAATTTAATGTGTTGTTATTTATGTTGAAAGAGTGGCTCTGGTTTAATTTCATTTCATTTGCACATGTATTTAATGTTTGTTGTGCTTTTCAAAACGGAAGGAAGTTCCCAAGAGCCATCAATAACAGTTTCCCAAAGTCTATCAATAGGAATGTTTTACAAAACTGGACTATGTTCTCAAGGTCAATCAATAAAACTGGATTGAAAGTGTGTTTTTGGTCTGCTGGTTGTGGTCTGTGGGGGCGCATGCGCGCCGGGTTGGGGTGAGGTTGACGCGGGGGGGGGGGGGGGGGGGGGTTACTCATGAAATTGTAAAATTGTACTCATAAAATTTTTTCAAGGTTGGCAGGTATGCAGACTCCTGCTTGGCCACGCCCCCGCTGCCACAAATGTGTTTTGTGTAAGTTCATATGTAAACAAGAATAAAAATTTAAATGACAAAAAAGAAAGCTGGGGACAGCATGAGTCCTGAAAGAGAAAGGAGACAAACACGTGCTTGACTGGGACCTTAATTTGAACTTATAATCAGGAGAAAGGGACTAACACTACGTTCAGACTGCAACCTGAAACGACCCATATCCGATTTGTTGTGAAATCCGATTTTTTTGTTAGGCCGTTCACATTACCAATTATATGAGACTTGTATACGATCTCCAATATGAACGGAAAACGACCCAAAAGTGTCCCGCATGCGCAAATTTACACGTAAGCACATCTACGTAATACGTAAACAAAAAAAAGCGCACTCTTCAAGTTTGCAAGTAAAGCATGGAGATGAGGCGAGACCTGGCGATGTGGTTTTTGTGGCGGCGGCGGAACTCTCACAATAATCTGATTAATGTGGGCAGCAGACTATTGAGACCGAAGGTGTCAAATTACTGGAAATTTCCAGAACAATCTTATAATCTTGTAATACAGGATGGTTTAAGTTATAAATCAGTTATAGAAACTGTTTTATTTAATCAGGCTAATAGATCAACATCCAGGTCCCTACCAAATCCACCATTAGCTTGATCAATTCTATAAAAGTCTATTTAAATTCTGAAAACTGTACAAATGTTGTTTTCCACCAAAGAGGCGGGATTAGCCAACGCAGAATAGTGACGTTTGTCTCTTGTTGATGACGTGTAGGTCGCATGAATGCGACCTGTCCGGTCAGACTGCAGTCGCATGTGAAAATAACGGATATGCATCGGATTTAGGACCACATATCCAAGTTGCCTGGGTCGCATGTGAAAAAAATCGGATCTGTGTCGTTCAGATTGTCAATAACAAATCGGATACAGGTCGCATATGGGCAAAAAAATCGGATATGGGTCGTTTCAGGGTGCAGTCTGAACGTAGTCGTCTAAAGTACGATTCGCACGGGATAAGTATTACCTATGGACCTCTGGTAATTCACAATTACCCCCTCTGTGTTATTGTGTGGCGCATTCGGACGGGATAAGCAAAAGTCTGTAATTCACTGAATTTACAGACATTGTGACCGGATGTGTCGTAAGTTCACAGCATCCTGTTTCGTCTTGTAGACAGTAGAGATGGGATTTATGGCTCTTTGATGGAATCCGCATCTTTGTGATCCGTTCTTTGAAAAGAGCCGTTCAAAAGACTGGCTCATTTGGCTCTTTTTAAATATTTATTCAGTTTTAAGAAGACAGCGTCTAAAGAAGCCAGATCCCTCTGCTTAGACAGTGACATCAATATTTCTGGACATACCTTTTATATAAAGCAACCTAGACTTACATTATTGTAACCCCTAAACGCTCATAAATAACCATTAAAAAACAATGAGGACTTCAATGAATGTCCATGCAGAATGGCTTTTCTGTAAAAAAAAAAAAGAACCCACTCAAGAACATAGTTATCAAGAACGCAAGAATATTTTATAGAAAAACACTTGTTTTACAAAAATATTTAAGTCTGAGATACAAAATAGATACAACTACAATAAATATAACACAAGAACTAGTTATCACACAAGAACATTTTAATAGAAAAAAACAAACTTTCTATATTAAAAATATTGAAATTGTAACAAAAATAGATACAACTAAACAAATAGATAAAGTTATAACAAGAACATAAGATTATTTTAATAGGAAAAAAACTATTAATGCAAAAAATATATTATTAGAAAAATAGATACAACTAGACAAACAGATAAATAAATAAAATACACAAAAATAGAACAAACAAAATGACGATAGAATAAATTAAATGAACGTCCGTGCAAAGTAGTTTTCCCACAATATTATCATTACTGTCACACAACAACATTATAAACTATATACAAAACAATTTGAACTATTAGGCAAACAGATAAAACTTGAATAAATAAAAGGCAAATGCTGTTTAGCCTACTTCTTGTCCTTGGGCAAAAGCTTTTTCATCTGAAACACAGTACAGAAAAAGAACGACAGAAAGAACGGCTCCCCCAGCTCGAGACTCGGTTCTCATCGTTCATGCCTAGGAGCCGTTCAAAAGAATCGGTTCGTTCGCGAACGTCACAACACTAGTAGACAGGAGTTCAAAATGCTTATCTGGTTCAAATACGGGATAGGCCTACTACCACTTGCCCCTGAAATGCTGTTTATCAAAATTTCGCCCGTATCCTCCATTATTCACTCCAGAAAAGTACAAGAGATGCGCGTTTAATAATTACAAACACAGACATGCGCATTCACACGGGACTTGTATTACCACTGGACGTCTGTGCTTTGCCGAAACACAGTAGGTAATTCGCGGCGGAATTATTACTTGGCAAATTACGGACATGGCGCATTCGCACGGGACTAAGAACTCAGACCAGGCCCGGCGCCAGGAACAGTTTACTAAGGGGGCAATTAGAAATCGCAAGGGGGCAAATATTTTTCATATAGTGTGTAGTAGTGATGGCGGTCTGACAACGTGTTTCAAACAGTTAACTGCGCCAACCACAAAACCACCACAGCCCCGAAGGTTGCTTTAGTCCGGGAAAATCATGTGACATATTACCAGGGCAGTTGCGCTTTATCAACACCCGTGCCCACCTGTTACCCCTCCCCTCCAATTTTCTCACAGACACTCGTTACAACCGGAAAGATGCCAAACATAAAACAACACACACAAACCTACAGGCAAGTCCTTTACATTTAAAATACATACAAATAGCTCCGCGGCATGAAAACAAAACGTCAATGCAAGTCTAAGGTACTAGGCTCGGCGGCCAAAATCATAATTTAAAAAAATCAACAGACCCCGCGACTGCACCAGTAATAGCCTTCCTGACTCGCACCGAGTCAACGCTAACCACTTAATCCGCGATCCCAGTTTAGGCGTGTAGGGGACTAAACACTCTGAAGTGATGAATTTTCACCCCCGCTGCATGGGGGGTGACGTCAACGACACATATTCTTACGCTATTTGCGCACAAAGCGGACCATATATGAACACATACACCAACATAAACGGAGATAAACTTAGCCTACAAAGAAAGAAAATGGATTCACAATATTGTGATTGAATTCGTTTAATTCGGAGGGGGAAAGACTACTCCCGTAAACTGACTGCATATTACAGGATATTGCAGAGACAGTGCACTTGTAAGTGTACATGTAAAACCCCCGCCCGCACGACCCCTCCGTCTATAATACATTATATTTTCATAAGAAAACAATTAAGTGGGCGGCACGGTGGTGTAGTGGTTAGCGCTGTCGCCTCACAGCAAGAAGGTCCTGGGTTCGAGCCCCGGGGCCGGCGAGGGCCCTTCTGTGTGGAGCTTGCATGTTCTCCCCGTGTCCGCGTGGGTTTCCTCCGGGTGCTCCGGTTTCCCCCACAGTCCAAAGACATGCAGGTTAGGTTAACTGGTGACTCTAAATTGACTGTAGGTGTGAATGTGAGTGTGAATGGTTGTCTGTGTCTATGTGTCAGCCCTGTGATGACCTGGCGACTTGTCCAGGGTGTACCCCGCCTTTCGCCCGTAGTCAGCTGGGATAGGCTCCAGCTTGCCTGCGACCCTGTAGAAGGATAAAGCGGCTAGAGATAATGAGATGAGATGAGACAATTAAGTGATCTGAGTCTCCATTGAGGGGGCGACGCCCCCCTTCGCCCCCCCACGGCGCCGGGCCTGACTCAGACACTCTCTGCAATTATTCCGAATTACCAGAGGTCCACAGGTAATACTTATCCCGTGCGAATAGGGCTTATGTTGTTCATATTGTGTGCATTTCAAATTTTCCTCATGTTGATCTATCACCTCATGACGTCATGGAGACTTAGTGACAGGAAGTGGTTGTGTAATAAGTGACATCAAATTATTAAGCACTCTCTCACAGCAATTTAAAAAAAAATTGTGTAATAGACAATACCAGTGAAAAGTTTGCACACCCCTACTCTTCTCATAGGTTTTTCAGTATTCTGTATTTGGACCAGATATTGAATTATGTGGTTACATCATTTAGATTCTTCAAAGTAGCCACCGTTTGCACACTTTCACACCTTATTCAAACAAAGTGACTTTACACCTCTTTAAAACAGAAGCCTTCTCCTAAAGCGCCACACACACTTCCGGTCTACACTGTATAGAAACAGCACCGAGCGCCTCTTATTAGCAATGGTAACTATGGTAACTGTTGTAACCAGGGGTTCAATTGGGATTGGTTATGTGGGGGGGGGCTCTGCCTCGTACCCGCCCCTGCCCCCGCCGCCCTGCCCCAATATACTTTTTGGAAAATAACCCTCTAATTTGATAACCATATCATATTGCACAGAGATATACACCTTATCTGTGTGTTGTAGGCCTATGTGTGTCTTGTAGTGCCCCCCTACACATTATGGCAGTTTGAATGTAGATTGGTTGGCCAATGTAACAGATTGTACAGGTTGTTGTACATTGGTTTGAAGGAAATGATTAGTGGGGGGTCTGGGGGTCCTCCCCCAGAAGTTTTTTATTATCATACATGTTATTTGCTGAATTCTGGTGCATTTTAATAAGTTGTTAGCTGACTTTACAGAGGTAGGTTGAGCAATATCATGTTAAATCTTGTCACATGCCTACAGGTGAAAAATGTGAAGGAGAAATGTTCAGTGAGAAAATTTGAAGGCTTGCACAATCTTAAACCAAAACAGTTGATTTATTTTGGAGGATAAATGTTAAATATGCCAAAACACTGTCGGTCAAATTGTCAATCAAATATATTCATGCAGTGAATGCAACCAAATACAAACAACACTATAACATTGGAAGCATTTATTATTATTGTTATTATTATGTATTCAATTATTTATTTGGCATGTGGTGCTTTTTGTATTGTCTAGAACATACATAAGATGAGCATATTATAGCAGCAAAATAGAAGCACAATCATTTGAATGCAGCAAAAGTTTTGCTGCATTCCACATGCCAAATAAATAATTGAATACATAATAATAACAATAATAATTACACTAATAATACACTAATAATATTAACAATAAATAATAATAAATTAACATTAAATTAAATATTAACAATAAATAATAAAACACTAATAATATTAACAATACAGTGAACATAATCATTATCATATTTTTTATTATTAAAAACAAAATATCAAATAATACTGAAGAGGGGAAAAAATAATACTGATCTAAATATGTTGTGTTTTTATTTTTAGACAGTATGTGTTTTGCTAAACACATACTGTCTAAAAATAAAAACACAACATATTTAGATCAGTATTATTTTTTCCCCTCTTCAGTATTATTTGATATTTTGTTTTTAATAATAAAAAATATGATAATGATTGGATCGTATGCAGGTAAAAGGGGAGACGGTGTACGGAGAAAATTATAAACAAGTCACAACGCTGAAACGCAAGCCCAAAAACCCGCAAACCACGACTTCTGATTGTTTTTAAAGCGAGCTCACAAAAAAGAAACCCCAAAGTCGCTTATAAAAAGCGGAATTGGCAACCCACGCAGTGTTCCAGAAACCAGAATCTCTGATCGCAAGTTCTGTTCTAAATAGCTTTGACAGGTCGTCTTGTTATCAGGAAAACTATGATCTATCTCATAAAAGTCATGGGTTTATTGATTAATAAAACGATATTTAATTATTCAGAACTGAAAATCGTGAAAAGGGTTTGTTGCTTTTGATGTGTGCGTGATCATATGCCATCCGCTCCGAGCTTATGTGCCGGGGCTCAGCCCCGGACAGCCCCGGCCCAATTTAACCCCTGCTTGTAACTATGGTAACCTTTGCTTCAATACCATGCTTGCTTTAACAGTCGCGTGACGTTTGGAACGCTGTGGATCAATACGCACGTGGTGCGCTTTCCTCTGGCACGCAATCAGTAACCTAGCAACCAGAGATAACCGGAAGAGATGATCCAACAGCAGAGCTGAACTCAGGGAAACAAAAACTGAGACAGAAACGGCGTGGCTTTCTTCACAAGGTAAGATCCTACACACTGCTTCCTTCAGAGCACAGGCAATAAAGTAAGAACTTTATAACTGCCTTTCCCCCCTATTAAAGTCTGTCATTGCCTCTGGAAGACTTTTAATTGTTTTAGACACAAGAAAAAAACATGCTCCATAGGAAATTATTAACTCCCATTTTGATTTGGAATAGCAAACCAGCAAAAGTTTAAATAAAAACAAATAAACACTCACTTTTATTTATTTATTTATTTATTTATTTTTATAAATGAGTTGATTCCCGATTACTTAGCGTATCAGATCACGTCACGTCGTTCAACAATTATCGACACCTTTGTCCACAGTTATCGACATCCAAATGATTATTTATTAAAAAAATAAAAATATCGGTATGTGGTATTACAGTGGTGCTTGAAAGTTTGTGAACCCTTCTATATTTCTGCATAAATATGACCTAAAACATCATCAGATTTTATCATCAGTAGATAAAGAGAACCCAGTTAAACAAATGAGACAAAAATATTATACTTGCTCATTTATTTATTGAGGAAAATTACCCAATATTACATATCCGTGAGTGGCAAAAGTATGTGAACCTCTAGGATTAGCAGTTAATTTGAAGGTGAAATTAGAGTCAGGTGTTTTCAATCAATGGGATGACAATCAGGTGTGAGTGGGCACCCTGTTTTATTTAAAGAACAGGGATCTATCAAAGTCTGATCTTCACAACACATGTTTGTGGAAGTGTATCATGGCACGAACAATGGAGATTTCTGAGGACCTCAGAAAAAGCGTTGTTGATACTCATCAGGCTGGAAAAGGTTACCAAACCATCTCTAAAGAGTTTGGACTCCACCAACCCACAGTCAGACAGATTGCGTGCAAATGGAGGAAATTCAAGACCATTGTTACCTAGTCTGGCTAACGCGACTTCAAAGCTCTGTGAGCATTTGGTCTGGCAAAGATATTCAGCCCAACCGTTTCCCAAAGTGCGTGGTTGACCCGCCTCCCTGAAATGCCTCAGTTTGCTACTGGTCGAAGCCAGAAAAGGCTGTGACGAAGCTTAAACCAATCACATCACTCTTTCCTCTGACGTATGTGACGCGACGGGGCTAACTGGTAGATTAAACTCTTACCGAAGCCGGTCGAAAACGTCCTTCCTTTCAATAAATACCTCCAGGGCTGCTCTTTGCTCTGTTTTCAATGAGAACTTGCTCCATGTTCGTAATGTTTCTAGTGAATGAAGCGCTTCCGGCATAGATTCTGTAAACAATCTATGGCTTCCGGTCGCAGTTCTACTACGTCACTGCCTTGAACATGCCTCTACCCAGGGCCGTTGGAGATGCTCAAAGTTGATTGGCTCCCGATTTTTCAGGAGCTTGGAAGAGCTGTAGATAGCTTGCCTTGCCAGACTAAGCTCGCAACAGGCCCTCGTGTTGCGTCACGCTTAGGATGGGCGGGCCCAGGCTAAGGGAACTCTGAGAAAAAGCGCTCTTTGCTTGTCATATTGTGTCTCTTCCCTGCACCTGAGCACCGTTACCAAGGCGACGAGCTCCACTCAGGGAGCAGAGAGGGGAGGGGCTGCTCTCTCAAACACACACAGGCTCAGAGCATCGTAGCCTCATAGCCTGCGATAGCGGCTGCTATGCACACTGCATCACTCTCACCATTTCCCACAGGGGAATTGTCATCTCCTTATTTGTCATGGCTGGCTAGTATGAGCCTTAGTGGAAAGCCCTGGGAATGCGTAAATGTCAAGTTCGATTTTAGATTTACGAACCCGAAAAAAAACGTCGAAAAACCGGCGTTAAAAAAAAAATTTCAACCGCACAAACGGCACTCACCTGGCCGGTGGACCGGAAACAGAACATTTTTTAATAATGGCCTTGTTGTCCGTGATGGGATATAATTTGTTAATTAAAAAATATTTAATTGAAAAATTCTTGTATTGACTTATCATTTCTTGTACTTCAGTTGTACTAAATGTAAACAGTGGTATCCATGTGAAGGACTGGGGCATAAAACCCAGGATGAAAGTAACAAAGCAAAGAATTTAAAATGTATCAAATGTCAGAGCAAACGTGGAAGACCAAAGAAGAAATAAATATTAACGCATACACACTAATTTGTTATTTCTTTCTTTTCTTTTTTTGAGCGAAAATATGTTCATGACAATTATTCCGGTCCGTGATGGGACGGCGAGGTCACGGACCATGAGCGATAATATGTCATGTCCCGTCTTGTCCTGCGTCATGGGTTTTAGCAATCATCAGAGTCAGAAACAAAGTAGGTTTCGACAAGATCATGAAATATCGGTGAATTTGATAAGTAAAAACATGTCCATGATCTTTCGAACATGTTTACCTGTGATGATAATGTCCAGGTTTTCTTCAAATTGCTGATCGTGCTGAAAAAAAAATTCTGTCTCAGGTAACAAGCTGTGTCATCAGACAACAAGATCAAAGGGCGAGGGGGTGTCTTCCGGTTGATTAATTAACCAATAATAACTGCTGGAACTGAAACTCACCTTTGGAAAATTGTTTTTTATTGGTAAATCTGAAAAAGTGCCGATAATTATGGACTGTCAATAATTGCTCTAGTTGTCGTTTTTGCACTGTCCTTGTTGTCTGCACTTTATGTTGTGTGTAAGTTATTGGATGCAATTTTTGCATTCGCTACACTCTTGCACTTGATGTCATTAGTTGTAGATTTGTAGTCCTGTGATGTTTAATACAGCAGCATGGTCCCGGAGAAACCTTGCTTTGTTGTAACTGTGTACTGTACCATGTATACGGATGAAATGACAATAAAAGAGCCTTGACCTTGAAACAAATACGCTAGAAGGGTACTCGGTAGAATTGAATCCACACCTCCACCAAGCAACATCTTTTCAACATCAAATCACTTGAACCTAGGATACTACGAAAGCTGTCCAAATTTCATCCAAATCCATTCACGACTTTTTGAGGTACGTTGGGAACAGATGAACCAACAAACAGACAGACATGAAAACATAACCTTCTGCAACAAAGTTGGCGAAGGTAAAAAATAAAGAAGTAAATAAAATGCAATAGGCACCAAATAGCATATCTCCTGAGGTCACGTTTTGTCAAAATTAGTGTTTTAAATATACAGTGCTCAGCGTAAATGAGTGCACCCCCTTTGAAAAGTAACATTTTAAACAAGATCTCAATGAACACAAACAATTTCCAAAATGTTGACAAGACAAAGTTTAATATAACATCTGTTTAACAGTAAACTAATATAACTTGAATTACAGATTTTTTCAGTTTTGCTTAAATTAGGGTGGTGCAAAAATGAGTACACCCCACAACAAAAACTACTACATCTAGTACTATGTTTGGCCTCCATGATTTTTAATGACAGCACCAAGTCTTCTAGGCATGGAATGAAGAAGTTGGCGACATTTTGCAACATCAATCTTTTTCCATTCTTCAACAATGACCTCTTTTAGTGACTGGATGCTGGATGGAGAGTGATGCTCAACTTGTCTCTTCAGAATTCTCCATAGGTGTTCGATTGGGTTCAGATCAGGAGACACACGGCCACTGAATCACGTTCACCCTGTTCTTCTTCAGGAATCCAACAGTGGCCTTAGATGTGTGTTTAGTCATGTTGGAAAAGTGCACGACGACCAAGGGCACGTAGTGATGGTAGCATCTTCTCTTTCAGTATAGAGCAATACATCTGTGAATTCATGACACCATCAATGAAATGCAGCTCCCCGACACCAGCAGCACTCATGCAGCCCCACATAAGGACACTGCCACCACCATGTTTCACTGTAGGCACCGTGCATTTTTCTTTGCATTCCTCACCTTTGCGACACTATACTATACAGTTTTGAAGCCATCAGTTCCAAAAACATTTATTTTGGTCTCATCACTCCAGAGTATAGAGTCCCAGTAGTCCATCTTTGTCAGCATGGGCCCTGGCAAACGCTTTTTTGTGCCTGGGCTTTAGAAGAGGCTTCTTTCATGGACGGCATCCATGCATACCATTCCTCTGCAGTGTACGCCGTATTGTCTCATCTCATTATCTCTAGCCGCTTTATCCTGTTCTACAGGGTCGCAGACAAGCTGGAGCCTATCCCAGCTGACTACGGGCGAAAGGCGGGGTACACCCTGGACAAGTCGCCAGGTCATCACAGGGCTGACACATAGACACAGACAACCATTCACACTCACATTCACACCTACGGTCAATTTAGAGTCACCAGTTAACTTAACCTGCATGTCTTTGGACTGTGGGAGAAACCGGAGCACCTGAAGGAAACCCATGCGGACATGGGGAGAACATGCAAACTCCGCACAGAAAGGCCCTCGCTGGCCACGGGGCTCGAACCCAGACCTTCTTGCTGTGAGGCAACAGCGCTAACCACTACACCACCGTGCCACCCACGCCGTATTGTGTCATGGGAAATAGTCACCCCAGTTTGGCTTTCTACTTCTTGAGATAACTGCAGTGAACTTGCATGCCGATTTTCTTCAACCCTTCTCATCAGAAGACGCCCCTGTCGAGGTGTTAACTTCCGTGGACGACCTGTATGTCTCTGTGAGATGGTTGCAGTTCCATCTTTCTCAAATTTTTGTACCACTTTTGCTACAGTATTCTGACTGATAAGTAAAGCTTTGCTGATCTTCTTGTAGCCTTCTCCTTTGTGGTGGAAAGAAATTATTTTCTTCCTCAGGTCTCGTGTCATTTCTCTTCCATGTGGTGCCGTTGCTGACAGCATGAAATGGGGAGGGGTTTTCTTTAAGTAACGCCCTTTTATAGTCACCTGTCTGCTGAACACCTGTGTAATCACTAATTAGACTCACCTGTGATTGTATTCTTGTTAAATTAGACATTTGTAGTTGACAATTTAGCTCTGCTCCAGAGACTTTCAGTGGGGTGCACTCATTTTTGCACCAGCCTACTTTGAGTAAAACTGAAAAATGTGTAATCTAAGTTATATTATTAACCTTACTTTCCCGTTATAAGTTAAACAGATGTTATATTAAACTTTGTCTTGTCAACATTTTGGAAATCGTTTGTGTTCATTGAGATATTGTTTAAAATGTTACTTTTCAAAGGGCGTGTACTCATTTACGCTCAGCACTGTACGTATTTCTTTACTGAAAAACCCAAGTGAAAATTCACAAAAAAATCGCAATCATTAACCTCAAACCATTTTTCCCAAAATTTGAAAAAACAAAACAGAACTTATAAAAGTGGATTGTTGAAATTTATTTTTATTTTCAGTGAAACATGTACAAGCAATTGCCTGTGAGAGAATGTTGAGTCCCTAGAACATAGAATCTGCTCATATCTGCTAAAATATGCTGGAACCCTATCTATAAATTTAAGAAAAGAGCTGAAATATTGTATAATTAACTTTATTTACTTCTTGGTAACATATCCCATAAAATTACACGATGCAGACAAGATGTGATCATTTTGATGTCCTGAGGGTCACTTTTCTCCCTTTTGGGACCGAATATCTTCCCTCCTGAGGTAAACAGTATGGTCCTATAGAAACAGGAAACAGCCGAACGCGAGAAGCTTTAACTCATTAGTATAACTATGGAACTGTGTCACACTAAGATGGTGACATGCAGAAAACATCGTGACTCTGGATCGACCTCTGAGAGTTTTCAGTCGCAGGGATGTAATTTTTGGTTTCCATCGCTTTTCTGGCATGATTTCTAACTGATTTACTTTCATATTTTCCTTTTCTTTTCTGCTGGAGGGAGAGCGAAGTCTGCCATGTTTGCCCACGCTGACTTGTTTTGGTTAAAAGTAGGTCAAACACCCCCCATAGTGGTCACATGATATCGTTGCTCACTTGCTTCGGCAATCTCCGGAAACGGAAAATGCGGGACACTTTTTATCTCGGCAAAAAATTCACACATGGGATACATGGTGTGTGTTTGTGCAGCAGTGAAACATCTCGAAACTCCAACAGCAATAGAAATGGAACATTTTTGCCCAGAATTCAACTTTGCAGTCAGAACCTTTAAGTAAGGAATAAAACCCCTTGGGGGCATGCTGCTTGAGGAAAATAATTACTGATAGGGGGGCAGTTTGCATATGCTAAAGATTTTTTGTTTATTATGGAACATGTGCAGACTTTCCAGCTTGACTGTAAATTAGTAAGAAGTATGACACCCCTTTCACCTTCTCCACATTTTATTATGTTACAGACTTATTCTACAATAGGTTGAGTTCATTTTTTGTCACAAAATTCTACACAAAATAGCCCATAATGACAAAGTGAAAAGCAGGTTTTTCGACATTTGTGCTAATTTATTAAAAATTAAAATGTAAAATATCATAAGTGTGCACACCCTTTGATATGACACCCAAAAGTGAGCTGAGGTGCATTTTGTTTCCACATACTGCTTGAGATGTTTCTACAACTTAATTGGAGTCCACCTGTGGTAAATTCAATTGATTGGCCATGATTAGGGATTGCCAACACCTGCCTATATAAGGTCCCACAGTTGACAGTGCATGTCAGAGCAAACTCCAAGCCATGGGGTCAAAGGAATTATCTGCAGATCTCAGAAACAGGATTGTGTCAAGGCATAGATCTGGAGAAGGGTACAGAAAAATTGCTGCAGCTTTACAGGTCCCAAACAGCATAGTGGTCACCATCATTCATAAATGGAAGAAGTTTGGAACCACCAAGAATCTTCCTAGACCTGGCTGCCCAGCCAAACTAAGTGATCGGGGAAAACGGGCCTTGGCCAGGGAGGTGAGCAGGAACCCGAGGGTCACTCTGACAGAGCTCCAGCGTATCCTTGTGGAGATGGGAGAACCTTTCAGAAGATCAACCATTCAGGCAGCACTCCACAAATCAGGCCTTTATGATAGAGTGGCCAGACAGAAGCTACTCCTTAGTAAAAGGCAGATGACAGCCTGCTTGGAGTTTGCCAAAAGGCACCTAGAGGACTCTCAAACCATGAGAAACTAGAAAAGCACTCGGAGAGCGCAGACCTCCGCCAAGAATCCTTTAAAAAAATCTGGGATCCGGAAGGTGATCCGGATCACCGCCAAAATTTAATGGATTGTTACTTGTGCCCAGTCACACCTCTGGAAAAATTTCAGAGCAATCCATTCATAACTTTTTCTGTAATGTTGCTAACAGACAAACCAACAAACAAACCAACGCTACCGAAAACATAACCTCCTTGGCGGAGGTAACAACATTCTCTGGTCTGATGAAACCAAATTTGAACTTTTTGGCGTGAATACCAAGCGTCATGTCTGGAGGAAACCAGGCACCGCTCATCACCTGGCTAATGCCATCCCTACAGTGAAGCATGGTGGTGGCAGCATCATGATGTGGGGATGTTTTTCAGCAGCGGGAACGGGGTGACTAGTCCTGATAGAGGGAAAGATGAATGCAGCTAAGTACACCGAGATCCTTGAAGGAAACCTGCTCCAGAGCACTCTGGACCTCAGACTGGGGTGAAGGTTTACCTTCCAACATGACAACAACCTGAAACACACAGCCAAGAGAACAAAGGAGTGACTTCGGAGAAAGTCTGTGAATGTCCTTGAGTGGCCCAGTCAGAGCCCAGACCTGAATCCAACTGCACATCTGTGGAAGGAGCTGAAAATGGCTGTGTATCGATGCTCCCCATCCAACCTGACGGAGCTTGCAAGGATATGCCAAGAGGAATGGGCAAAAATGTCCAGAAACAAGTGTGCCAAGCTCGTAGCTTCTTTCCCAAGACACCTTGAAGCTGTAATTGCTGCCAAAGGTGCATCAACCAAGTATTTAAGCTAAGAGTGTGTACAGATATGTAACGCCTAAATAACCTATTTTTGTCAGTAAAATTAAATTGCATATTTTCTAAAAACCTGCTTTCACTTTGTCATTATGGGCTATTTTGTGTAGAATTTTGTGACATAAAATGAATTCAATCTATTGATAAGTCTGGAGTGTAAGAAGGTGAAAGGGGTATGCAGACTTTCTGACTTGACTGTATAATACTATTTAATGCTGTGGAACTTCAGAGAAACAAAGCTATTGTGTGTAGATAGTTAATTGCGTTTCTGCTCCAAGATATAACACTACAAAATGTGGACTAGCCGAAGGGGGATGAATATTTAATGCACAGTAAGGGGTTTGTCAATAACGCCTCATTTCTCAACAAATACACAAAGTTTGCGATTTTTGAATTTACAGGTATGGTAATGTTCAGTTTCATTGTTTTTGTTTTCTCTCCTTTAGGAACCTCACTATTCTACTCCATTTCCTTGCTTTTTTGAAAGCATGTTATCATGCTAGATGTTAGCATTAGCATGTTATCATGCTCGATGTTAATGGTTTGTTGTATCAGTACAGTAAGCTCAGCCATTTAAAACCGATTTTAGAGCGTGAGGTCTCATGTCTGATTACCACATACACCACATGTTAGCCATTAGTATGTTAGCATGCTAGGTGTTAGCATATTAGCCTTTTGCATATTAACATGCTAACAGTTAATATATTAACAGTTAACATATTAGCATGCTATCTGTTAACGTGCTAACAGGTAGCAAGTTAACCATAGCATGTTATCATGCTAGCTGTTAACATCACAGCTCTTAGCATATTAGCACTAGCACACACATTTATGGTAATCTTCAGTTTCATTATGTTTTGTTTTCTCTCCTTTAGGAGCCTCATTATTCTACTCTATTTCCTTGCTTTGTTGAAGGCATGTTAGCATGCTAGATACAAATGGTTTGCTGTATCAGTACATTCATGCTGTAAGCATAGCCATTTAAAACATTTTGGAGCGTGAAGTCTCATGTCTGATTACCACACACCCCATGTTAACCGTTAGCATAGCATATTAGCCTTTTGCATATTAACATGCTAGCAGTTATCATGTGGACATGCTACGGTTAATATGTTAAGTGTTAGCATATTAGCATGCTAGCAGTTAACATATTAGCCTGAGTGTGTTAGCATGCTAGCTATTAACATGCTAGCAGGTAGCAAGTTAGCCATAGCATGTTATTGTATTACCTGTGTTAGCATATTAGCATGCTAGCTGTTAGCATCATAGTTGTTAGCATAGTAGTGTGTGTGTGTGTGTGTCACACAGACACAAATTTATGGTAACGTTCAGTTTCATTATGATTTTGTTTTCTCTCCTTTAGGAACCTCACTGTTCTACTCCATTTCCTTGCTTTGTTGAAAGCTGTGTGGTTTTTTCCATGTCTGCAAAGCCACATGTTAATGCCCCTCTGGTGTTCAGGCTCCATGAAAATGCTCCAAATGTGGTGCGTGAGGTGCTGCTGGAGCGCGGCTGGGAGGAGTTTGACCCTCAGGCGCAGGAGGAAGGAGACTGGAACCTGTTTTGGCGCAGCTCAGCTTTCCGCAGATCAGACTATGAGAACATTTTGCCGTGGCAGAGGCTGAATCACCACCCTAAAACAACAATTATCTCACGCAAGGACTGCCTGGTACGCAACCTGAGAAGAATGCAAGGCACGTACGGCCCTGCACTTTATAACTTCAGTCCTCTGGCGTTTATCCTGCCAAACGATTACACCAGGTTTCTGGAGGAGTACACAAAAAACCGAGGAAAGCGAGTGTACTGGATCTGTAAACCGGTGGCCCTCTCTCGAGGGAGGGGCATCTTTATCTTTGAGGATATCAAAGACTTGACTTATGACTCAACAGTGATTGTACAGAAATATATAAGCAACTCATTTCTGATCTCAGGCTACAAATTTGACCTGCGCATCTATGTGTGTGTGAAGAGTTTCCGTCCTCTTACGATCTACATTTACGAGGAGGGCTTGGTGCGTTTTGCCACTGAGAAATACGACCTGACATCTCCAGACAACCTGTTCTCTCACCTTACAAACACAAGCATCAACAAATTCAGTTTATTCTACACCATGGATAAAGAGCACATTGGTCAGGGTTGCAAGTGGAGCATGAGTAAATTCCGCACCTTCCTTCACAGCCAAGACATCAATGAAGCTCAGCTCTGGCAAAAGATCAACAACATAGTGACACTGACTCTGCTTACGATTGCTCCATCCATTCCTTCCAGCCCTAACTGTGTGGAGCTGTTTGGATTTGACATCCTCATCGATTCCAACTTCAAGCCTTGGCTTTTAGAAGTCAATTACAGCCCGGCACTTTCTTTGGACTGTCCTGTAGATATAAAGGTCAAAAAAGGTCTGATAAATGACCTTATTGACTTGATGAACTACAGAAAGATTGACAGGTTGAGGCAAACAGGATGTCCTGGAAAATGCTGCTTGCCCACCATGGGTTTAATGCCAAAAATTACACGAATAGTTCTCAAACCGAAACCTGCGTATAAATATAAACATCAGTCCAACTGCTGTGTAAATCCTGGGAAGCCATTCTGTTCAAATTCATATCTAAATCCAAAGACCGCAAACAAAAAAACGTTTGAAGTGCCACATCATTCGTCTGAATTTGAAACCACCGAGTCAGACGACTGGGAACTCGTCTCACCTCCAAGCTTATCGTCTAATGCATGCACATTACCAACAATCCACATCCATAAATCCTTACAAAAGCCCCCAGTGCTCTCATGGGACAAGAGGACACATGACAGAACTGTACCAGTTCATCGTGTTGGGGATTTCATACTGACGTTTCCTTTCAACGAGGTCACACAGAAAGCCTCACAGGGCACACTCGATGTCAGGACTATACTGCATGAGGTGCATAAGCTAATGACTCCGCTAACATCCTCGCGTGTCTACAGAGAGACAAGGACAAACAACAATGGAGGTGCTGTAATCAAAAATAGATTCACCTCTTTGTTATGGGGGACTAGAATCCCCTCATAATAATTGGGGGAAGCCATGGCCTAATGGTTAGAGAAACAGCTTTGGGACTAAAAGGTTGCTAGTTCAATTCCCTGGACCAGCATGACTGGCTGAAGTGCCCTCGAGCAAGGTGCCTAACCCCCCAACTGCTCTGGCAAGTGTGGTGGCATACCTTGTGTCTGATTTAACCAAAGGAAAAACTGATGATGCAATTACCAGTTTGGGCAGGTAATCTGGGCATTAAAAAAAAAAGTACACGCTCTCCCGTTTGACTACTGCTCATCAAACTGACTGAGAAGAAACTCAAGCTTACACCTCTTGATATCTCTTTACTGAAACCAGAGTAGCTACTGTAAGACTGAGAGACAAGTCCTTGGCTGAATACTGAATCAGTCAGAGATATGAGTCACACTCTCATGAATAATAAGCCATGTGGTGCAACATGAGTCTCATCATGACTAGGATGTAAATTTTATTTACACAGAAATGAAACAGATGATGGAGCACTGTGTTGAAGATTCATCAAAGTCCTTCCCAAGCCACAAGACACATCAGACAGCACCAATCTCCATTTCGTAGCCCTCAGCCTCTTGCCCATTACGTAGCTAGGGTCTTCTGGTAACCGCCCTCTGGTAACTGCAAGAATTACCAACCTCACCAGATGGCAGTAGGTACCATTTTTATGATGGTCTTTGGTATGACCCAACTGCGAGTACAACTCAGGATTTCCTGGTCGAAAAGCGGACACTAACCTAACCACTAGGCCAACTCATGGTGTTCATGGTTCATGATCCACCAAAAACAACATATGAGCACTTGTATTTCTCTAACAATTTAATGTGTAATATGTATGAGATGAGATGCATTTTTATTTTGTGACCAAAGGTTGGATAAATACAGTATTACCTGATACCATTCCAGTCTGATATTATTGTTTTGTGACCTTATGAAAGCATCCTCAGGGGAAAAAAAACCCCCAAAAAACCCAAACTTCATGGAGACTAAAAAAAGAAAGTTCAGAATAATGGTCCAATTCTACCATTAAATGTTAAATAAATAAAAAAAAATAACTATTTTAAAACATACCCAGACCAGCTTGTGGAGCAGGTGCTTTACTTAAGGGCATTTCAATAATTTATCTTGGTCTAGAGAATCAAACCAGTAACCTTTTAGTCCCAAAGCTGCTTCTCTAACCATTAGACCATGGCTTTCCCTTGGCCTAATGGTTAGAAAATCACTATTCCTCGCAATATCAACATGCAAGGAGTGTTATTTGGAGCTCAAATATTCAGGGATGCTATTTAATATTATTTACATTGTTGTGAAGAGGGTACGATGGCTGCTTTACAGCTCCTGTCTGTGTGGGTTTTCTCCAGGTTCTCCGGTTTCCTCCGAAAAATATACCAATTGGTAGATTGGCTACTCTAAATAGTCCATAGGTGTGAATGAATGTACTTCTACAGTGTATTTTGAAATTTGGCTTCCAAGGATGACAATTTGTTTGCATTTATTTGAAGTATCCTTTAAGGGTGTCAATATTTCTGCCACAGATATTTCCAAGAGAAAATATTATTATTGGTATGATAGCGCTGTCATTGATTGTGTGATTTGTATAGTAACTTTTTCCTGCTCTCGTGAAGGGTGCCAATATTTCTGAAGATAACTGTACATATCAAGCATCTTGTATAAAATATAGCAGCGGTTTTCCCTTTAACACATTTCACTTTCTTTCCATCATAAAATTGTCTTCATTGTTCTTAACATGGATCCTCCCAGATGAGTATTTAGTCTCTTGCCTTCCATTTAAATAGACTGTTTTAACAGTTCCATCGGGGTAAATCCTCTGCTTATACTGCGACGTGTGGATCTCACGTTGGCCGTTTGTGAACTCCACTGTTTTCTCTCCATTTCTGTAGACAGAAAATAATATATCAGAAAATATATCAGTCACTGTACTTCAATTTCCAACACAGAGTCTAATAAGTTAGTAGAAACAACCGGGGGTGCAGATCCGATGTCAGGATTGGGGGGGACACAAAAGTGATTTTTTTTTTTGCCCGTATGCAACTCATACCATGCAACCATAAATCACAACTTCGTAGAGGCTCGCCACATCATTCAAAAAGTACTGCACAGGGAATCATTTGTCTGAAAATACATTTGTTTGTACAATTTTGAATAATTTAGGGGATTTTTACTGGGGGGGACAATTCATGTTTTTCAGAAGGGGGGGGGGTCATGTCCCCCCCGTCCCCCCTGGGATCTGCACCCATGGAAACAACGGTGTGCTGTTTTAGACAATAGTATAATCTGGCTTAAAATAGGTTTACAAGTGCAGTTGGGATTGGTCAAACATTCAAGGGGATTGGTCAAACTATTTTTGTGAGAGCAGTTGGGATTGGTCAAACTTTTTTGTGACAGTGGTTGGGATCAGTCAAATGTTCAGAAGCTTTCGATTACGTTCATTATGTCTTATATTAAATATAGTTAGTTTTTTTTTTCTTCTTTATCAGACATCTAGTTTTTGGGTTTGTTTACCTGACATGTTTCGACGTACGACTGTCGTCTTCCTCAGAGTGTCACCGGATGTTATTGGTGACGAATCTTTTATCAGCTGATGTTTCTGAAGGCGTAGCCTTCCTGTCTGGTTTGACAGGTCGGTCACGCCTTATACTGTCTGTTCGTCCCCTGCAAGATGGCACTCCAGGTATGGGAGAGCATGTATGCTCCCTCATCCCGGTTGATGGTCCTCGGGCTTCGCTTACGGATCTCCATGGCCTCCCTGATCCAGCGCTGATGTTTATTATCTTCTGTGCGGATGACTCTGGCATTCCCCCAGTCCATAATATGATTTTCCCTTTTGCAGTGATCTGTTATAGCTGACTTATAATTTTCCTGTTGTGCCTTTTCTTTTATTGTTTGGGTTTGTCTTGTAGCTGTCTCCTTTTCGCACTCTTTCTTATGTTCATTTTTTCTTGTGTTGAAACTCCTTCCTGTCTCCCCAATGTAAGTTTTATTGCATAATTGACATGGAATCTCATATATGGTGTTGCAGGGGACGAACAGACAGTATAAGGCGTGACCGACCTGTCAAACCAGACAGGAAGGCCACACCTTCAGAAACATCAGCTGATAAAAGATGCGTCACCAATAACATCCGGTGACACTCTGAGGAAGACGACAGTCGTACGTCGAAACATGTCAGGTAAACAAACCCAAAAACTAGATGTCTGATAAAAAAGAAAAAAAAAAAACTAACTAAATGTTCAGAAGGTTTGGTTGAAAATTTTGAGACAACAGTTGGAAGTAGTTAAACAGTAAAAGGGATTGGTCAAACTTTTTTTGTGACAGCAGCTGGGATTGGTGACCTGTTCAGAGGGATTGGTCAAACTTTTTTTGCGACAACAGTTGGGATTGGTCAAATGCTCAGGGATTGCTTGACACATTTTGCTGCAGTAGTTGTGATTGGTCAAATGTTCAGAGGTATTGGTCAAACTGTTTTTGCGACATCAGTTGGGACTGGTCAAATGTTCAGAGGGGTTGACTGATTTTTTTGTGACAGCAGTTGGGATTGGTCAAATGTTTTTTTGCAACAGCAGATGGGATTGATCATATGTTTACAGGCATTGGTTAAATTTATTTGTGACAGCAGTTGAGATTGGTCAAACTTCTTTTGTGACAGTAGTTGGGATTGGTCAAATGTTTTTGCAAAAGCAGTTAGGATTGGTCATACTTCATTTGTGACAACAATTGGGATTGGTCAAACGTTCAGAAGGATTGGCTAAACTATTTTTGAGACAGCAGTTACAATTGGACAAACATTCTGAGGGTTTGGTTGAAATTTTTTGTGACTGCAGTTGGGAGTGGTCAAATGTTCAAAGGGATTGGTCAAACTTTTTTTGTGATTGCAGTTGGGATTGGTCAAACTCTCAGAGGGACACTTTGTCAGGTTGACATTTTTTGTGACAGCAGTTGTGATTGGTCACACATTTAGAGGGGCTCATGAAACCTTGAGACAACAGCTGGGATTAGTCCAACATTGAGAGGGATTGGTCAAACTTTTTTGCGACAGCAGTTAGGATTGATCAAATGCTCAGAGGGATTGGTCAAACTTTTTCGCAACAGCACTTGGGATTGGTCAAATGCTCAGAAGGATTGCTTGAAATATTTTGCTGCAGTAGTTATGATTGGACAAATGCTCAGAGGGATTGGTACAATTTTTGCAACAGCAGTTGGGAGTGGTCAAACATTCAAGGGGATTGCTTGAAAATATTTTGTCAGTAGTTGGGATTGGTTGATTGTCCAGAATGATTGGTCAGACTACTTTTTTGACAGCAGTTGAGATTCTTCAAATGCTCAGAGGGACTGGTTGACATTAAATGTGAGAACAGTTGGGATTAGTCAGATATTCTGAGGGATTGATCAAACTTTCTTTTGGCTTGATTGAAATTTTTGTGGGACTTGTCAAACTGAATTGACCAGAATCCCTTCAGAGGGCAAAGGGGATAGGATTAGGAAACCAGTCCTACATCCACCTCTACTGTATATGACATCTTACTTTGATAACTTGACAATAGTTCCATCAGGAAAGAAGCTTTCCTGGCGGCCATCAGGGTACATGGTCTTGACCGTACCATCAGAGAAAAAGATTTCTCGTGTGCCATTAGGATGACGCTTCTCTGCAGAAACATGAGACTTTAAGACACTGACATAAGTGGCCTATTAGATTACCAAAATGTGTTAGAGTGATATTTGCTCAACCTCTTTGCTTATTTGGAAACTCCAGAACCTCTAAGCCAGACGGGTAAGTGGAGTGAGTCGTCTGCGCATCACTATAATAGTAGACCTGCAAGCACAGAAACACTGACTCATCAGCCGGAGGGGGAGGGGCATTCAAGGCCAATCTAAGTGTTTATAATGAGGAACTTACATTGCAATGTTTATTTCAGGACTTCCACAATTTATTATAGGGAGATCAGTGACACTGAAAAATGTATTTTTAAAAAAATTTACACTGTGATGTAAATGGTGCAAAACAAAAAACATGAAAAGCATTCCAGCGTGTGGGCGTGTTGACATGCGGGTTTATCTAAGCATTTCTAAATTCATCGTGTGTTTAGGAAGCACTTGGATAGTATTTCACAAGTTTGCAGTATGCATGGGTAAAAATGGTATTAACAACTTAATCTCATCTCATCTCATTATCTCTAGCCGCTTTATCCTGTTCTACAGGGTCGCAGGCAAGCTGGAGCCTATCCCAGCTGACTACGGGCGAAAGGCGGGGTACACCCTGGACAAGTCGCCAGGTCATCACAGGGCTGACACATAGACACAGACAACCATTCACACTCACACCTACGGTCAATTTAGAGTCACCAGTTAACCTAACCTGCATGTCTTTGGACTGTGGGGGAAACCGGAGCACCCGGAGGAAACCCACGCGGACACGGGGAGAACATGCAAACTCCGCACAGAAAGGCCCTCGCCGGCCACGGGGCTCGAACCCGGACCTTCTTCCTGTGAGGCGACAGTGCTAACCACTACACCACCATGCCGCCCACATTAACAACTTTTTATTCTGATTCACAGACAAGACACAAGCAGAATTTGAGTGCATGAAGATTTCAAAATCTGTTGAATGTCATGCTTACATCTGACCTTGGTAACTCGAATCAAAGTACAGTTATTAGTCTTTATCTGTTTCATAAATGAAGACCATTGTTTTTGGAGATCTTTTTTTTTTCTTCCAAAAGTTCGGTTTTGGACAAAATTTTAACCGGTGGTAGCCACAGACAATGGAAGCTCACTGACCCAAGATGACCTATTTTTCAAAGTTGCAGAGCATGTGGTTTTTGTTGAAAATGTAATTTCATTTATTAACGTATCGACTAAAAGATATGAGGATTTCCCCTTAGATTTTATATAAACAAAAGATGTGCTCATTTCCTGTGCAAAAAGCTTCGATGCCAGTCAAGCAGAAAGTGACGCGTTCTGGACTGCAGTCGAAAACCGTTTGTTTCCTAAATAGCCCAAACCACAACATGTTCAAAAACACCAATGGTGCTACAAAAGTTGTCATTTGCTCTGGACCAGTGCAGGTTCTACTTTGGTAAAGAGGTCTTTACCAGTTTTTTGGGTGGCATGGTGGTGTAGTGGTTAGCACCGTTGCCTCACAGCAAGAAGGTTCTGGGTTCGAGCCCAGTGGCTGACGGGGGCCTCTCTCTGTGGAGTTTGCATGTACTGTCTGTGTGGGTTTCCTCCAGGTGCTCTGGTTTCCCCCACAGTCCAAAGACATGCAGGTTAGGCTAATTGGTGGCTCTAAATTGACCATAGGTGTGAATGGTTGTGAAGCTGTGACAGGCCTAGCAAGCCGGCAGTAGATTGTGTGTGTGTGTGTGTGCTTTCGATAGATGCAGAGAGACTTGTAAGAGGCTGGCAACTGACAGGCCAATTGGCTTATAGGGCGTCAGGATGGAAAAAATTTTTTTTTTCGGTTTTCGAAAAATTGAATTTAATGTATTTTGCACGGTCACAAAAATGATCCATATAGCCATTTCACCATGAAATCTTGATTTTGGCTTATAATATGCTATAGTAAACTACACCAGACATGTACCCATTCTACCAGAATCAAGTGTCAAATTTGACCTACTTTTAGACGTCTAAAAGGTCATTTTCTGTTTCTGACTGTACTATTTTCAAAAAATCATAAAAATACTTTAAATATTTACATACAATGACCTTGTTTTTTTTTTCCTTTAGTGCATATTTTTTTTTGTAGATTGAGAAATTGGTATATTTTATCAAAAGCTAGATATAAAAATTACAAAAAATTCCCAAATTTGATGGTTATCACTTAAAACTTTGCATTGGTGTTTTCTCTACTTTTAGCCTAAACTATTACTTTGACATAAATGAAATATATATATAGTGAATAATAGATAATTTACATATGCTCTTTCTGTCAAATTGCATGTTTCTCGAATATTTTCAGGTCTAGGTCAAAAGTTTGAAAAACTATCAAGAGAGACAAAAATGTCATTTTCACCACGAAACAATGTTTTTGGCTGATAACACGCTATAGTAAACTACCCCAAACATGTACCCATTCTACCTGAATCAACTGTCAGATTTGACCTTTGACCTACTTTCCAAGGTCAGGTAGGTCATTTTCAGTTTTTGATACACTAATTTCGTCACATGTTTACATGTACAGATACTTTAGGGAGTAAAACACAATCTTCAATGCATATTGTAATGGAAATAAATGGCAAACAGATGGCGTTTCGATAAAATGATACGTGACAATTTCAGATCTCTAGTCTGTACTTGAGTTTCACTTATGCCTCTCTGTATGTACCGTGGTCCCATCAGCCAGAATACGTTTGACATCTCCATTGAAAAACGTGACCATGATTGATTTCTGATCCACTCCGATCTCCTTTCTTGTTCCGTTTCGGAAAACAATAACACGTGACCCATCCGACAGAAGCTGTTCTACCTGTAGGAGCAAATCATCAGGGGGAAAAAAAAATTACAACCTGGATTTACGAGTAGAATATCATATCATTACCATGAGGCAACGTTCCACTTACCTTACCATCTGGATATCGAGTTTCCTCTCTAACATTCCTCTCCGCTTTAACGGCTACTTGAGTACTGTTATGCTTCATCTGAGAATTGGGCACATCCTGAAATCAAACACGACATCATCATATAAATACTGCAGAGAATATACAGTACTGTGCAAAAGTCTTAGGCACATGTAAAGAAATGCTGTAGACCAAAAATGGCTTAAAAATAATGAAAATGTTTCAACATCTCAGCTCATCTCATTATCTCTAGCCGCTTTATCCTATTCTACAGGGTTGCAGGCAAGCTGGAGCCCATCCCAGCCGACTACGGGCGAAAGGCAGGGTACAAAAAAAAAAAAAATTACTATAAACAGTAATCAGTAAGTCGTAATAAATGAAACAAAGTCAATATTTGGTGCAAGATGAAATTCCATTTGCTTTAAAAAAAAATAAAAAAATAATAATAAAAAAAAAGTCTCAGGTGCAATGAGTGCAGTTTTATAAGGAAATGAGCTGTAGGTTTTACTGAGCATCTTACAGAACCAGCCAGAGTTCTTCTGGACACTTTGACCATCACACTTGCTTCTTAATTTTGCACCAAAACCCAGTAGCCTTCATTGCTTTCTTTTTTTAATCTGAAAAGTGCTTTCTTATGGAATATGCTGCTCAGATACAAGCCCCCCCCGTAACATTTAATTTTGTGCTGGACCCCCCCCCCCCCCAAAAAAAAAAAAGTTTGGAACTCTAAAATGTTTTTGTGACTCAATCATGTAGAAGTCATAAAATAGAAATCTATAATGAAATTTGTATGAAAAAAAGACTTTTTCACAGTACTGTATAGAGATGCCATATAATAGATACAAAAAAACCACACAGCTTTCCTATCTGGAAATGCTAATGAGTTGTCATTAAATCTTTTAAAACATGTTTTTCCAAACCAAGGGTTGCCAGAGAAACTCAATCACCACTTTTGGTTTATTCATTTATTTTACAATACAATATTAGAAATATCGCTCTAAGTCTGAAGACACATTTTGTGTACTACTATTCCGTAATGTCACAGGGATTCACAGTCACACAAGCCACACTGGAACTGAGTGTACATGCAACGTAACATGTACTTTTTCATGATCCTGACACACAGTGTGAGTGTATGGGTTCAGCAATTAAAAAAAAAAAAAGACATTTCCTGCTACATCTACTTCCGCTAAACAAACTAGCATTCAACTTAACAGTCCCACTACACTGCTAAGTCAGTGCAAGTGGTTTTTAGTCACCTATGTTACACATATACATTATTAAATGACATAAAATGTTCAAATGTTACAGTACTCATAAATATGAAATTTGAAAAATATATGTGGCATTGTACTTTTACTCATACTGGAGTGATACCTTTATCTTTCACCTGGAAACGTGGACATTTACATTAATGACAGGTAACGATTCACTGAATTCACCATATTGGGTTCACGATTCGAGTTTCTCATGATATTTTTGAGAAAAAATATTAAATGAAAACTTTTATAAGTAACATTTATTTTCCTATTCTTTATCAACTTAAATATTCCTTCTGTAAATGAAAAAAAAAAAACCTTTTGTTTCATCATCTTAATAACCAACAATAATTATTTGCCCACTTTTGTAAAGGTTGGAGTAAAATATAGCCTATTAACTAAAATATTCCTCTTATTAAAATTATTATTAACACTTCTTAAACTCTTATGAACATTTGTATTTCCTCCATTTGCTTTTCTTTATCTTTCAGCAGTCTGTAAAAAGAGAGCGCTGATTTCTTGTTAAATCTGTACAATCGCACAACATCTCTTTCACATTTTCGATCTGTTTTTTGTTTTCACAACATTAGAGCTGTGTTACTTCCACCTAACATGAAGTCACACACATCCCTGTTATTGTGCCATCTGCTATCTAAACCACGTAATTACAACTAGGTAAAACAGAGATTATGCAGCCTGATGATAATCCTGATTCTTTTTTTTATTTCATTGGCTCAAATGATCATAAATTTGTATCGTGATTTATTGTCACATGATATGTCGTTACATGCCAAGGAGACATTATAGATAATTACCTTTTAGTCAAGTTTTAAAGGTATAACACATCTTCAAAGATAAAAAAAATTCAATAAATGTATAAAAGTTGCAGGTGTGAACAGGAAATGATTAACTCGGCTTGTAACCATAAAGGAGAGTTCACAACAATACTTTACTAGGTTTCTATTGTTCTTTTTATTTCTCTATTTGTGCAGTACATTGAGTGACACAAAACAGCAGCATGGTGGGTTATCACGGTCACCTCACAGCAAGAAGGTTATGGGTTTGAACCTCATGGCCGATGGGAGCCTTTGTGTGTGGAGTTTGCATGTTCTCCTCGTGTCTGTTTTTTTTCCTCCGGGTGCTCTGGTTTCCCCCACAGTCCTTGGAAAACTATTTGTTTCTAAATAAGATCTTTCAGTGTGACTTGGGACATACTGGGCCTTTCAAAGTTGACTGTTATCTTCTCAGTCTGTAATGGCCATAGAAAGAAAACAGGCGGAAAGAACAGGCCAGTTACCAAAATAAATGTGTGGCAGCAGGGGCATGGTTAAGCGCCGGTTTGTGAATGGAGGGAGAAGCTGGGGAAAGTGAGTGGCAAAGTGGAAGCACCCGTGTTAAATTAATGTGCTGTCTCTGTGTTTGTGTGCAATAAAAAGGGAGATAAAAGTGGAGAGCAGCAGCGTGGGTTTCCCCCGATTGAGGTCATGCCCGTGCAGCGACACACAACACATCAACGGAAAACTGCTGAAAAGCGTTTTTGTCAAGTCAAGTTTATTTGTATAGCGCTTTTAACAATAAACATTGTCGCAAAGCAGCTTTACAGAATTTGAACGACTTAAAACATGAGCTAATTTTATCCCTAATCTATCCCCAATGAGCAAGCCTGTGGCGACGGTGGCAAGGAAAAACTCCCTCAGACAACATGAGGAAGAAACCTCAAGAGGAACCAGACTCAAAAGGGAACCCATCCTCATTTGGGCAACAACAGACAACACAACTATAACAGTTTTAACATGAAGTCAGTTTTGTTGATGTTATAAACTCTTCATTGATGGAAACTTGAGTGCAAAACTGTTCATGACAACTGCAGTCCTAAAGTTAGCAAGTCAACTGTAGTCCTCAGCCATAAAAGCATTACTGTAAGAGTCCAGAGCGTCTTCCAGGTGTGACTTTCAACTGTCCACATGCGGCCATCCTCCACAGGAGCGATGCGATGAGACTCCAACCAGACACAGGGCACCAGGATGGATCAGGCAGGTCTGAGGAGCAGAAGAGGTCAGCATCTTGATCCCAGGACCAACATGTAACTCAGAGGGACAGATTTTTTTTTTTTTTTTTTGGGGGGGGGGGGGGGGGGGGGGGCACAGGTTGTTAGGTATGCCCAATGTCACCTGGATAAGTAGGAACAGTATACATATTGCACTGAGTACAAGCAGGGACTCTGGCAACTAACTATGACAGCATAACTAAAAGGGGAGAGCCAGAAGGTAACACAGGCATGAGGGAGCCCCGGGACATAAAGCAGCCAGCCACTACACCGTCAACATACTTGACTGAGCAAGCGAGTAGGGACTGACAGCATCCATACATCCCAGTTTACCAAAACACACTGTCTGAGGACCCTCCAGATCTACACCTTTACCTCAAACACCATTAACACAAGGCTTGACTAAACAGATATGTTTTCAGCCTAGACTTAAATGCTGAGACTGTGTCTGATTCCCAAACATTACTTGGAAGGCTGTTCCATAACTGTGGGGCTTTGTAAGAAAAGGCTCCGCCCCCTGATGTAGCCTTCACTATACAAGGTACCAGCAGATAGCCTGCACCTTTTGATCTAAGTAGGCATGATGGGTCATAGAGGACCAGAAGTTCACTCAGGTACTGTGGTGCGAGACCATTCAGTGCTTTAAAGGTCAACAGTCGTATTTGATAATCAATACGAAATTTGACTGGGAGCCAATGCAGTGTGGATAAGATGGGGTGATGTGGTCATATTTTTTCTAGTTCTAGTAAGGACTCTTGCTGCTGCATTTTGAACGAACTGGAGCTTGTTTATGCACTTATTGGAACATCCAGACAGTAAGGCATTACAATAATCCAACCTGGAGGTAACAAAAGTTTTTCCACGTCATGTAGTGACATTAAATTTCTTATCTTAGAAAAATTTCTGAGATGAAGGAAAGCTATGTGGATGTTATCAATGTGAGTTTCGAATGAAAGACTGGAGTCAATAATCACTCCGAGGTCTTTTACTGCTGCATGTGAAGAAGCAGAAAGGCCATCCAGAGTTACTGCGTAATCACAAAACTTACTTCTAGCTGCATGTGGTCCTAATACAAGTATTTCAGTCTTGTCAGAGTTAAGCAGAAGAAAGTTAATAAGCATCCAGTGTCTAATGTCCTTCACACATTCCTCAATTCTATTAAGCTGGTGTCTCTCATCAGGTTTTGCAGAAACATACAATTGTGTCATCAGCATAACAGTGGAAACTAATACAATGTTTACGAATAATATCACCCAGAGGTAACATATATATAAAAAAAAAAAATCAGTGGACCCAAGACAGAACCTTGTGGAACACCAAACTTTACCTCAGTATGTCTAGAGAAAAAAAAAAATCACCATTTAAAATCAACATACTGATAGCGATCAGTTAAATAAGACCTGACCCAGGAGAGGGCTATTCCCTTAACTCCCACAACATTTTCTAGTCTATCCAGAAGAATGGAATGATCAATGGTATCAAATGCTGCACTAAGGTCAAGCAACACAAGCAGCAAGACACAGCCCTGATCAGATGCCAACAGTAGGTCATTTATTACTTCAACCAGAGCTGTCTCTGATGATGAGGTCTAAATCCTGACTGATATGTTCACATAGGAATAACATCCATGAAATATAAGCATAACTGCTGTGCCACAGCTTTTTCAAGGATCTTGGGGATAAAGGGGAGGTTTGATATTGGCCGATAATTGGACAGCTGACAGGGATCAAGGTCAGGTTTTTTAAATCGGGTTTGATAACTGCTAATTTAAAGGATTTGGGTACATAGCCAATCGTAAGAGAAGAATTTATTATTTTTAGAAGTGGTTCAATTACTTCAGGTATTATCTGTTTGAATAGACGTGTAGGTAAGGGATCTAGTACACAAGTTGAGGCTTTTGATGCTGAGATTAATGAAAGTAATTCAGTTTCTCTAAGGGGAGTAAAACATTCTAATTGATGATCTGATGCAGTTATATTGTTAACTACAGGGTCACTTACATTGTCTAACCTTAAATTAGTAGTTTGAATTTGTCGGATATTCTCAATTTTGTCATTAAAAAAATTAATGAAGTTGTTGCTACTACATACTGCAGGTGTGCATGTGTCTATAGTGAACTTATTCCTGGTTAATTTTGCTACAGTATTAAATAGGAATCTAGGATTCTTTTTATCATCTTCTATTAGGGAGGAGAGATATGTCGATCTAGGAGCACTAAGAGCTTTTCTATACTTCAGGAAGCTCTCCTTCCATGCCAATTTGAACACTACCAATTTTGTTTGACACCATTTACGTTCCAATTTTCGAGTGGTCTACTTTAAAGTGCAAGTGTCATCATTATACCAGGGTGCTAATTTTTTGTCTCTGACCATTTTCCATTTAAGAGGAGCTACATTATCTAAAGTATGGCGGAACGTTGACTAAGCATTCAGTTGCCTGATCAAGTTCTGCAGGGGCTGACAGTGACCCAATCAAAGTAGATAACTCTGGGAGATCATTTATAAAGCTCTGTGCAGTAGTTGACATGAATGCAAGTTTAATACAGTAGCGTGGTGAGGTGCATATATTATTACTCAGACATATTTTGAATGAGATAAGATAATGATCTGAGAACTTCAGACTGTGGAAGTATGACTATATTTTCTATGTTTAACCAGAATGTTAGTATTACAGTAGATCAAAGGTGTGACCACCATTATGGGTCGGTCCTATGACATTCTGATTAATCCCTACTGAATCTAAAATGGACACAAACGCTGTTTTCAAAGGGTCTTCTGGGTTATCAAAGTGAATATTAAAATCTCCAACAACTAAAGCTTTGTCTAAGGAAATAACCAGATCTGAGATAAAATCTGCAAATTCAGAAAGAAACTCAGAATATGGCCCCATGGGCCTGTAAATAATAAGTCCAGAATTAACTGGGTAGACCTATTTTTCGAGGCTACATACATTATACTGGTATGAAGAACATCAAATGTATTAAATTTATAACCAGGTTTTTGTGTTACACCTAGATAATCATTATAAATAACCACGACGCCTCCTCTACCAGTTAGACGGGGCTGGTGTATATAACACAAAGATGGTGTTTGTGTAATCTGGTTGTGTGAAAATAAAACTGAGACTGAACTTGATCCCACCTGCCTGTGTTTCAGCATTCACTGTAAATCAGGGAAGTGTTACACTGGTGCTAAAACCTGGGAGGCTGGTAAAGAGCCATTGCCATGGAGTCCCCATTTAAGTGAGCTGATCCATGCCCTCGTCGCCACCCAGCAGAACCAGCACCAGGCGCTGGTTGCCATGAAAACCGAGCAGGAGCGGCGCTTTGAGGCTCAGGTGTGGGCCCAACAGGATGACTGCCAGGCGCTCCTGCATCTCATCAACCCTGCAGATGCACCAGCCCCGGAGCCCGCGGGATTCTCACACATCACCCTCACCAAGATGGGGCCGCCCAATGATCCAGAGGCATTTCTGGACCTGTTTGAGTGGTCCATGGAGACGTGGGGGTGGCCAGACGAGCAGCCTGCCTGTTACCACTACTGACCAGCGAAGCGCAACTACCCACAGAGAACCGGCTGGCATATGCCAACTTGAAGCAACTTGAAGCGAGTCAGCTGCTTCCTGGAGCAACATTGGCAGCGCTTCCATGACCTGACGCTGGAGGAGGTCGGCCTACCCTTCGCCTACGGCCAGCAGCTGCAGGATGCCTGCTGGCAGTGGCTGAGAGCAGAGAACCATGACATTGAGGAAATCAATCAATCAATCAATCAATCAATCAATCATTGACGCGGTGGCACTGGGGCAATTCATTGCTCAGTTGCCAAGGGGGACAGCAGAATGGGTCCAATGCCATCACCCAGCGTTACTGGATCAGGCCATTGAGCTGGCAGAGGATCATCTGGCAGCGGTTCCGGTGGCAGTTGGGCATCCAGCTTCTCTCTCTCTCTCGTTCTGTGCCCCCTTCCTCTTGTTCCTCCCCTCCCTCCCCACACCATGGAAGCAGGGGCCAATTCCCCTGCAGCCAGCTCCCCGAGCCCATGGTTCTCCTTCCCCCTCTTCCCCGTGTGTTTCTGTGTCTTCCCCAAAGCTGAGTGTTCCGCACCCAAGCAATGCAGAGGTGAGGCTTGGTCCGGTGTGCTGGCGCTGCGGGGAGCCGTGGCACTTCCAGGACCAGTGCCAGGTGATGGAGGTTGGGGCAGTGGCCCAGGTTCCCAATGCGCCAGAAGCTGCCCCTGATCAAACTGGAACGTACCGCATACCGGTGAGTGTTGAAGGGGGTACACATCAGGCTTTGGTGGATTCGGGTTGTAATCAGACCTCCAGTTATCAAAGCCTGATTCAGTGCGGGGCACTGGGAAATGCACGTGTGGTGAAGGTCAAGTGTGTGCAAGGTGATATTCACAAATATCCACTAATGCCCATCACTATTCATTTCCGGGGAGAAAAGCATGCTGTAGAGGTCACAGTTAATACGAGCCTCACCCATCCACTGATCCTGGTTACTGACTGGCTGAGGTTTAAAGTATTAATGAAATGGATAGTAGTGAATGGGTCCTACAATAGCCCATCACGGGGGAATTCTGTCGCGAAGTTGGCTAGGGAGACAGTCTCAGGCTCATCTGTATCAGCTCCACATCATGAGATCACAGAGTGAGAAGAGCCCTCTTCCCTCTTTGGGGAATTTCCTATTGGAGCAGGCACATGACGAGTCTGAGACACACATCTGACCAAGTGAAAGGTAATTGATGGTCAAATCCTTCAGCCTATCATTATGCTTTCCTTCCTGTATTTTTCTATTTTTAAGGATAGGTTGTATAGAGTGACACAGGACATGCAAACTAAAGAAAAGATGACACAGTTGTTGGTCCCAATGTAGGGAACTTTTATTCCATGTGGCTCATCATAATCCTATGGCTGGACATTTGGAGCAGGATAAAACATTGAATCATCTCATGGACCATTTCTATTGGCCAGGCATTCACACCGATGCCCGCAGATGTGCAGCTTGTCACAATTGCCAGCTGGTAAATCTAGCGACCACACCAAAAGCGCCATGTCACTGTAGTGGTTAGCACTGTCGCCTCACAGCAAGAAGGTCCTGGGTTCGAGCCCAGTGGCTGGCGAGGTCCTTTCTGTGTGGAGTTTGCATGCTCTCCCCATGGGTTTCCTCCGGGTTCTCCAGTTTCCCCCACAGTCCAAAAGGCATGCAGGTTAGGCTAATTGGTGGCTCTAAATTGACCGTAGGTGTGAATGGTTGTCTGTGTCCATGTGTTAGCCCTGCGATGACCTGGTGACTTGTCCAGGGTGTACTCTGCCTCTCGCCCATAGTCAGCTGGGATAGGCTCCAGCTTGCCTGCGACTCTGTAGGACAGGATAAGCGGCTACAGATAATGGATGGATAGTCATTGTGGCCCTTTGAGGTCACACGGCAAATTGGAGAGGTCAGCTAGGTCAAAACGGCCAGATAGAGGTGACATATCAAATTTACCACCTCAAATCTCCTGAAACCATGGAGAGAGGAGGTTCCTGTGGCTCTGCCGATGGTAGTTCCAGAGAGGGCAGAGCTGGGACCGGAGGCAAGTCCAAAAAGTGCAGCCCAATTTACCCTGGTCCCCTGTGGAGACCACAGGTAACTAGGTTGCAGGAGGAATTCTCCAATGTGTTCTCACCCCTCCCTGGTCACACAAACCTCATAAAACACCACATTGAGATTCCCCCGGGGTGGTGGTGCACAGCCACCCACATCAGCTCACCGAACACAAGAAAAATGTGGGTCGGGATGAACTTCAGCCTATGCTTAAGATGGAAGTAATTGAGGAGTTGCACAGCAACTGGAGCAGCCTGGTGGTCTTGGTTCCCAAGATTGATGGGTTGGTCCGATTCTGTGTGGACTATAGAAAAGTCAATGCGATGTCTAAATTTGATGCATATCTGATGTCCCACGTTGATGAACTGCTTGATCGGTTAGGCATGGCTTGCTTTTACTTGACAATGGATTTAACAAAGGGATATTGGCAGATTCCCTTGATTCTGTTATCTTGGGGAAAAAACAGCCTTTTCCACTCCATTTGGTTAACACCAATTTGTCACCCTTCCTTTCAGGTTGTTTGGGGCCCCTACGACATTTCAGCATCTCATGGACCGAATTCTCCACCCCGACAATGCATATGCGGCCGCCTACTTAGATGATATCATTTATAGTAATGATTGGAAGCGGCACCTACAACACCTGAGGGCAGTTCTGAGGCATGCTGGGCTCACAGCAAACCCAAAGATGTGTGCAATTAGGCAGGTGGAAGTACAGTAATCTGGGCTTCCACTTGGGTTATGGGCAGGTGCACCCCCAAAATCAATAAGACTGCAGCGGTTGCAGCTTGCCTAAGACCAAAAAGGGGGTGAGGCAGTTCCTGGGACTGGCTGGCTATTATAGGTGGTTTGTATCAAAATTTTTCAGGAGGTCACCAGCCCGCTGACTGACCTCACTAAAATGGGAGTGCCAGATCCGGTCCAGTGGACAGAGCAATGCCAACAGGCCTTTAACCAGGTAAAAGCTGTACTGTGTGGGGGGCCACTTTTGTACTCCCCTGACTTCTCTCTCTCCCTTTTGTGTTGCAGACTGATGTGTTGGACAGAGGGCTGGGGGCCGTTTTGTCCCAGATGGTGGAGGAGCGCCCGGTGCCGTACATCAGCCGCAATCTCTCCATGTGGGAGGGGAAGTACAGTACCATCGAGAAGGAGCACTTGGCCATCAAGTGGGCAGTGCTTACCCTCCGTTACTACCTTCTGGGATGCCCTTTCACCCTCTGCTCGGATCATGACCCGCTCCAGTGGCTTCACCGCATGAAGGATGCCAACGCCTGGATCTGGCCCTACAGCCATGTAAGTTCGAGGTGGTCCACAGGCCAGGGGCCTCTCTTGATGGGGGGCGGGGGGTGGCCTGCAGCTGCAGGCCAGACGGCTCCCCGGCCTGAGTCAGTCAGTGGGGGTATGTGGCAGCAGGGGCGTGGTCAAGTGCTGGTTTGTGAATCGAGGGAGAAGCTGGGGAAGATGAGTGGCAAAGTGGAAGCACCTGTGTTAAATTAATGTGCTGTCTGTGTGTGTTCGTGTGCAGTAAAAAGAGATAAAAGGGGAGAGCAGCAGAGTGGGTTTTTTCTCCCCCCGATTGAGGTCATGCCCGTGCAAGGGCACACATCACATCAACGGAAAACTGCTGAAAAGTGTGATTGTGTAATCTGGTTGTGTGAAAAAAAACTGAGACTGAACTTGATCCTGCCTGCCTGTGTTTCAGCATTCACTATAATCAGGGAAGTGTTACAACATGCATCTCATTTTTTTTTAATGGAACCACTGTCCATTAACATATGGCTGCCCATAGCAATCTGAATCCAGAAGATGTGCTGTGCCAACTCTGTTGGAGTCGACTGCCAGTCTGCAAACCATAAGTAAAAATAAGACATGCAAAGTTAGCTGTTGCCATTTCAATTTAGTTTGGCAAGGTAGCTTTCTCAGTTAGGGATGTGAAAAGGCACAAAAAAACCTATGTAAATATTATGTGTGACAAGTTTCAGAAATATTTGTTTCATTTGTACACAAGTATCTGGATGTCATCATGAAAACAGAAACATGAAAATTGTAGCAAAACAATTCTTTGGATGTGGATGACAGAGCTCTTGTTTAAAGATGTTACCCAATCGGAGTGTAGCTATTCATCTCATCTCATTATCTCTAGCTGCTTTATCCTGTTCTACAGGGTCGCAGGCAAGCTGGAGCCTATCCCAGCTGACTATGGGCGAAAGGCGGGGTACACCCTGGACAAGTCGCCAGGTCATCACAGGGCTGACACAGACAACCATTCACACCTACGGTCAATTTAGAGTTACCAGTTAACCTATCCTGCATGTCTTTGGACTGTGGGGGAAACCGGAGCACCCGGAGGAAACCCATGCGAACACAGGGAGAACATGCAAACTCTGCACAGAAAGGCCCTCGCCGGCCACGGGGCTCGAACCCAGACCTTCTTGCTGTGAGGCAACAGCGCTAACCATTACACCACCGTGCCGCCCGCAGCTATTCATGTGCTGTATTTATATTTAGAGTGGCACGGTGGTGTAGTGGCTAGCATGGTCTCTGCACAGCAAGAAGGTTCTGGGTTCAAGCCCAGTGGCTGATGGGGGCCTTTCTGTGTGGAGTTTGCATGTTCTCTCTGTGTCTGCATGGGTTTCCTCCGAGTGTTCCGGTTTCCACCACACACCAAAAGACATGCAGGTTAGACTAATTGGTGGCTCTAAATTGACTGTAGGTGTGAATGGTTGGTTGTCTGTGTGTCAGCCTTGCGATGATCTGGCGACTTGTCCAGGGTGTACCCCGCCTCTCACCCATAGTCAGCTGGGATAGGTTCCAGCTTGCCCACGGCCCTGCACAGGATAAGCGTTATGGATGGATAGATTTATATTTAAAAGCACAGCTGAAAAATCAGCCTGCTTTATTCCATAGGGGTTTTCATACCACGTTAAAACAGCATAAGAAAAAAAAACAAAAAATCCAATGCCTCTTTTTCAATAAAAAACTCACAAACTTTACAAAAGCATCTTAAGTACCATATACAAAATAATTGAAAATAATAGTTGTGTGTTCAGTATAACACACGAGGTTATAAAAACTAGGTCATGTTTATAAAAAAAAAAAGACCTTTTTGACCAAGAGGGAATGGGTTCTTGAACTTGTTCCATTAAGTTTCAGGACTCTTTGAACTTTGGTGCCTGCTGGTGAACTGTGAACTGGCCCACATTTCTAATCAGTATGGAGTGGAACCATTGTAATCAAAGATTCGTCATGAATGGAGGATGTTGCACAATTCACAATGGAAGAAAACCATAGTAGCATGATGGCAGATCACATCAATTACCTACGAGCTTTTGTTTTGTTCTTGCAGATATGTTTTCATCCAAAAAACAAGACATAGAAACTCACCAAACTAATGACACACTTACAGGTACTTACTGGGGAAGCCATGGCCTAATGATTAGAGAAGCAGCTTTGAGACCAAAAGGCCGTTGGTTCGATTCCCTGGACCAGTAGGAATGGCTGAAGTGCCCTTGAGCAAGGCACCTAACCCCTAACTGCTCTGGGTATGTTGTATGCTGTGTTATACTTGAGTCACTAAACCTTGAGTCCGAGTCCAGTCTCGAGTCCCCAGTGTTCAAGTCTGAGTCAACTCTAAGTCTTTAAAAAAGATTTCGAGTCGAATCCACTGTTGATTCAAGTCAAGGCCAAGAACAAGACTCCAACCGCACCATTTGACAGTGGCTGTTTTAGTGCCATTAACGTTAATTTGTTCCTGAACATGACATATGAGCAGGTGAATGTGCATTCTCTGTCAGGGAGTGTGGTGAAGTATTCTGTCAGAGATGATTGGGAGACAGATGTAAGTGCAGGAGGTATTCTTATTAATACAAGTGAAGACAGATAAACAATCCAGAATGGCAGGCAAAATTGTAAAACAGGCAATAGGTTGAGCAAGGCACAAACAGGCTATTGTAGGCTTGGCAGAATCAAAGACGAGAAACAGAAAATCAGGGATCAGGAAACCAGACAAGGAAATAAGGCTCGGTAATGTGTCAGCAACACAACTCAATACTTCGCTAAGCAAGTGTGTTTTCACAGTTTTTATATAGGAGCGTTGATTGTGCCTTAATCCTGTGCAGGTACGAGCCAAGCAGACTCGTGCGCACACTGTCCAGAGCATGCCCAAGAGTCTATTTGATGCATGCGCTCAAGTGCGCAGGTGTGATGCACGAAATTACAACCCCGATTCCAAAAAAGTTGTGACAAAGTACAAATTGTAAATAAAAATGGAATGCAATGATGTGGAAGTTTCAAAATTCCATATTTTATTCAGAATAGAACATAGAGGACGTATCAAATGTTTAAACTGAGAAAATGTATCATTTAAAGAGAAAAATTAGGTGATTTTAAATTTCATGACAACACATCTCAAAAAAGTTGGGACAAGGCCATGTTTACCACTGTGAGACATCTCCTTTTCTCTTTACAACAGTCTGTAAACGTCTGGGGACTGAGGAGACAAGTTGCTCAAGTTTAGGGATAGGAATGTTAACCCATTCTTGTCTAATGTAGGATTCTAGTTGCTCAACTGTCTTGGGTCTTTTTTGTCGTATTTTCCGTTTTATGATGCGCCAAATGTTTTCTATGGGTGAAAGATCTGGACTGCAGGCTGGCCAGTTCAGTACCCGGACCCTTCTTCTACGCAGCCATGATGCTGTAATTGATGCAGAATGTGGTTTGGCATTGTCATGTTGGAAAATGCAAGGTCTTCCCTGAAAGAGACGTCATCTGGATGGGAGCATATGTTGCTCTAGAACCTGGATATACCTTTCAGCATTGATGGTGTCTTTCCAGATGCGTAAGCTGTCCATGCCACATGCACTAATGCAACCCCATACCATCAGAGATGCAGGCTTCTGAACTGAGCGCTGATAACAACTTGGGTCGTCCTTCTCCTCTTTAGTCCGAATGACACGGCGTCCCTCATTTCCATAAAGAACTTCAAATTTTGATTCGTCTGACCACAGAACAGTTTTCCACTTTGCCACAGTCCATTTTAAAGGAGCCTTGGCCCAGAGAAGACGTCTGCGCTTCTGGATCGTGTTTAGATACGGCTTCTTCTTTGAACTATAGAGTTTTAGCTGGCAACGGCGGATGGCACGGTGAATTGTGTTCACAGATAATGTTCTCTGGAAATATTCCTGAGCCCATTTTGTGATTTCCAATACAGAAGCATGCCTGTATGTGATGCAGTGCCGTCTAAGGGCCCGAAGATCACGGGCACCCAGTATGGGGGACATTCTCCCAGAAACGTACATTTTCACTTTCAAAAATCTGTAAAAAATATATTTTATTTGTTGATCTGAACATGTAGTCACATTAAGGACATGTTAAACTGTGAGAAATGCCTATCGTGCCATCTCAGCAAGTTTTTATACTCTAATAAAACACATTTTAAAGCATGTATAAAGTTTAAAATGTATATATATATATATATATATATATATATATATATATATATATATATATATATATATATAATATGAGTGTTTAGTCTACATCTAGTTCAAATCTAGAGTGTTTACACTGTTTATATTGTCTGAGTGTTTCGTCTATGTCTAGTTCTTATCTAGTGTTTATACTGTTTATTTATACTGCTTATATTGTTTGTCTGAGTGTTTAGTCTATGTCTAGTTCCTATCTAGAGTGTTTATACTGGTTATATATATATATATATATATATTTTTTTTTTTTTTTTTTTCAATTATTCAATTTTTATTTTTATTTATTGCATTGCCTGTTTGCACCGTGGGTCAGAGAGGACTGAAATTTCATCTGTGCTGTATGTCGAGCATGTATAGCATATTTGACAATAAAGTTGACTTGACTTGAGTTCACTGCTAAAATGTCAGGCCCTGTCACAGACAAAATTGTATCTGGAAATGACATGTCCCAGTGAATTTCTGTCAGAAACAGCTTTTTCCTATTTGTCATGTGTCCCTAATTGCATTTAATATGGTTTAGTAAACCCCATCAAAATATAAATAAATTTACAGATAATTCTAGTCAAAGATATCTGCGTCATATCCATCAGGCAGTCACATAATTGTGTAAAAACACCATGTACTTGCAAGATTTTTACAAATACTTGATCATGGATACATGTCCCCATCTTGCTCTACACTGTTGAGTAGAGCAATTCCTGGAAAAAAAAATGTAAAATAGTTATTTTTTTACTCATAAAACCTTGCGTGACAGGACTGACGGTTTTGTGACAGAGCTGACTTGCTGCTATTTTTTGTTGAAGGAAAAATTTTTTTCTCTCTCTAAGGTAGTTTTGATTAATATTCCTGATTAAATTTTTTATTCAGATATTTTTAAGTATGAATTGATTAGAAACTGACGGACAAGTGATTTTGATCAAACACATTTTTAACTGATAAAACGTGAAAACATTATGGCTCACTTAACAACTAATTTCTTTGTGAAATCACTTACAGTTTCACATTCCAGTTACAACTCATTTTCATTGTGAAATCATTTTCACTTTGACAATTCATTTCATCGTGAAATCATTTTCACTTTCACAGTTCATTTCATTGTGAAATAATTTCCAGCCTGCATTCAAAAACAGTAATGTTTTCCAGTTAACAGTAATGTGGGAACATACAAAAACAGTAATGTAGGCCTTATCATTTTTAGTAACATTAAAGTGTAACACCAGCGCTGAAGCTAAGAAGGCTCTTTTTCATCATGTATACAAGTCAAACTTTCGAAACTTTTCGAAAAAGACCCTTGTTAACTTCAGCGCCAGCATTTCACTTTAACATGGCGCATACAAAAACAAACAATAACTGAAATTAAATAACCCTGCTTGTATTGTGGCACATGAAACACAAGGCCACATTTTGTTTTGTTAGGCTAGTCATCATTATTCTGCACAAGCTTTGCCCAAATATCTTTTTGGACCCCCAGATGGTGGCTGCTGACAGGTTGAGGAGGTGGAATGAACGAAATGACACTCAAAATGTGTACCAGATGATGTCATCGACAATGGGCCAGAAGAATTTGTTTTGTCCTGCTCTATACTTGTGCCTCAAGCTCATCAATGGCAGTGATGATGCCTGGGTAGAGCTCTCAATCATATTTTACGACACACCATTTCTGGATAACTTTTGGACCCCATTCAATCTCTTCTGTTCCTGAATTGTTTGGTGTGTTGAAGCTGAATGCCCTTGTATTGTAGCATGTGCAGTGTAAAATCTTATTTATGGTGCACATACAGCTGAGATCCCGATACACCATTTGTCCTGGAGAGGTAGTGATTATTTGATGTATTTTCATTGTCGAAGGCACAAGAGGGAAGCTACCTGGCATCTCTTTCCCTGCCTTCTCAATGGATGCCTCACTTGCATAGAACAGCTTGAGTGCTGTTTGTGTCCACCAAGGCCTCAAAGAAATCAACCGCAGAGCATATGTCACGGCCATGGCTAACCAGACGATCTGCGGTTCTCTTTAATTTCTCCAGGTGATAAATTGATAGTGATCAGTCATCTCTAACCTTGAAGGCCCTGGTTCAGGTTCTGGCTCTAGCTCTGCCCCTGCCTGTGGATCTGTGGCCTTTCTCTTAAACCTACTTCTCTGCTGCATTCTCCATAATTTGCGCCTATGGCTTTTCTCTTGCTCGTTCAACTCATTAATGTTCTTCCTCTTTAATTTCTTCTCCTTCCATCTCTCTCTGGAGATGTTGTGCCTTTCTTTCTGGGTCTGCATTTTGTCATGCTCGACATTGCCTTTGTCTCTCAGAAGCACTAACGGGAGCCATCTAACTTCAGTCTGCATAAATCATAGTCATTGACAATGGCTTTAAATTCATTATTGACATTGACATTAAGGCCCGGTCCCACTGGCCGATGGACACAAAACGTATGCAAAAAGGACACAGCGGACGAGCAAAATTTCGGGGGTGGCTCTATCCGTTTTCATCCGCTCCAGAAATGGACAAAATTGGCGAAAATTTGCGAAAACAGAACGGAAAAGAACGGACGTGGGTAGTATATAGCGGGGATGTTAAACGCATGTTCATAGGAAGCCTAGCGGATGAAAGCGGATGGAAGTGGATGACAGCTCCGAAGGGGTTACCGGTGATAACTGAGAAGCGGACGCATAGCAGAAAGAGCGGATGCATAGCAGATGAAGGGAATGCATCACGTACGCCTAACGGAAACAAAGGGGATGTTGCGCGGATGTATATCGGATGCAGACCGTTCACTGCGCATGCGGGGGGTATGAATTGCGTCTGCTCCGCGGAAATAAAGGGATGCAGCACGCACGCCGTCAGCATAAAGCGGAAAGACGTGCTGGCGGCTACATCGATACATCTCTACTACTAGATGATTTTCTCCCCCTTTTTATACAAAATATCGATTGTCCGCTAGGTGTCCTTCTACATACTCTAGACATACTCCAGACATCCTAAATATACGAGATACATCCCAGATATAAACGCTTTGTCCATTTTGAATACTTTATATACGAGATGCATACGCTTACATCCTTTCTATTTCCGTGCTACTAACGATGAATAGACGTTTCATGTACCTTATCTTTCCTCCCTCTTTCCGTTTGGCAAAGATTTTTTTACGTTTTACATCCTCTTTGCATCCGTAAGTGCAGTGGGACCGGGCCTTTAACAATGAAGGCAAGTTAGAAGGAACAATTGCATTCATTTTAATAGAAATAACTGACCATCAGGCCCTGTCACAGCTGTGTGACAGGGCCTGATGTGACAGGGTATGATAGTCAGCCATTTTAAACTGCCATTTCTCTGCCTGCTAACATGCTACCATTAAAACTCTTTTGCTAGCCTGGCAAGCCAGACTCATAGGCAAAAATATTTTTGGCCGCTAGGCGGGTGGGTCTAGTTTACTAGGCTACTCTTTTGCAGGTTGACAGGAATATTAGTAACCTTTTAAAAAATGTTTTAACAAAAATTAATTCCATTCTGTTCTAGGAATAATCAGCGTGACAGGGTCTGACTTTTTAGCTCGTCCCCCTTAAATTTAGCACGGAAAAAACAGTTTAAAGTCAGAGAAATCAATGTGAGCACTTACCCCTCATCACTGTTGCCTTCACCTTGGCGAAATGATGTCACACCCTGAGAATCATATCCTTAAAGGCATACTGCATATTTATGTGATGTGTTTGAAGTGAATGTGACAGGGCATGATGAAAATTTGGGGACAGTTATAAAATACCATTTATTTTTTTAGATAATGCATATTTTCCATATTTTTAATATACTTACATGAAGAGAACATATTGAAGTTTGAATTTAAGAAGGTTTAATTTAAATCACTTTTTATTTTAAGAGAAATGAGAAAGATGTAGCTCTGTTTTGACTGGGGACAGGGCATTTTCCAGGGTTTCAAATTTTGAAAAATGTTTTTAATAGGGAAAAAAACATCTAAGAACCAAAAAACTGTCATATTCCTTTGCAGATCAACTTTAATAATGTAGACATCTGGTCAGTTTTAGACAATTTTGGATTGTAAACATTTTATTCATCAAAACAAGCCCAGGACAGGAAATGTACATTTCTGGGAGAATGTCCCATGGTTTTCTGGCCTTGACCCTTACGCACAGAGATTCTTCCAGATTCTCTGAATCTTTTGATGATATTATGCACTGTACATGATGATATGTTCAAACTCTTTGCAATTTTACACTGTCGAACTCCTTTCTGATATTGCTCCACTATTTGTCAGCGCAGAATTAGGGGGATTGGTGATCCTCTTCCCATCTTTACTTCTGAGAGCCGCTGCCACTCCAAGATGCTCTTTTTATACCCAGTCATGTTAATGACCTATTGCCAATTGACCTAATGAGTTGCAATTTGGTCCTCCAGCTGTTCCTTTTTTGTACCTTTAACTTTTCCAGCCTCTTATTGCCCCTGTCCCAACTTTGAGATGTGTTGCTGTCATGAAATTTCAAATGAGCCAATATTTGGCATGAAATTTCAAAATGTCTCACTTTCGACATTTGATATGTTGTCTATGTTCTATTGTGAATACAATATCAGTTTTTGAGATTTGTAAATTATTGCATTCCATTTTTTTTATTTACAATTTGTACTTTGTCCCAACTTTTTTTGGAATCGGGGTTGTAGTACAAAAATTAATGTAGATAAATATCTTATGCCAAATTATTATGGCATGTTACAAACAATAAAGAAAAAAAATCTGAGTCCTCATCTCCAATTTACGAGCCCAAATGCAGTTAGTGTATGAGTCCAAGTAATCAGTGCTGAAGTCCAAGTTGAGGCATGAGTCCTTCAAATTAGGGCACGAGTCAGACTCGAGTCCGAGTCCTGGACTTGAGTGCTACAAGCCTGGTTGTACGTTGCTCTGGATAAGAGCATCTGCTAAATGCCTATAATGTAATGGAGTGTATGGCCCTTTAACTGAAGTATAAATTGGACAAACTAGCCAGGGAAAGCATCTCTGTAACTATAGCAGTTTGTACTGATATATAGCAGTGTTGTCTCAGTGATGACACATTCCTCATCACATGCAAGAGTAGAAGTCACATACTAGTAGATCAAACCTCAGTCATGTCTGTGGATCCATAATCAGACTCCGATGATACAGATTTCCCAGATTTTGCTGTCCTCTGTAATCCTTTTAGCACTGAATTCTTGCTCTTGATCCCAAGAGCTGCTTGTTTCTCCACAGACCTGCACAATCCCTGAGCAAAGGGGCAAAGAGCTGAAATACTCAGTCCACTTGAAATACAATTCAACCCAATATTTCCAACACTATTAAATAAGTAACTAATAAAGCACTGTTATTTCACATTTATTCACCAAAGATGAAGTGAATATCGGTGATTTTTATACATACAGGACACTTTTTTGATGGAATAAAAACGTGTTCTATTCCCTTCTAGTGGGTTTCATTAATTTGGTTTGATAGCATGCAATATTGGTAGCATATTGCTTATCCTATGTGTATTACATCACTCTACCCAATGGAGAATGAGCGTTGAATATGGTTTACGATATTGCATGGTTGTCAAGACAACATGATGTCACACAAACTTCTGCGCTAGCGAGCGACTGTGACAATTTGTAAACAAACATGGCTCTCAGGTTTGCTTCGTTAAATACGGAAGATTTTGAGAGAATTTTGGCTGCCAGGTCACTCAATTGTGTGTAGCTGTTGATTTCAAAAGTAACAAAGTAAATTACACAGGGGAAATAATATTCAGCTTGACTGTACTAGCATTGGCCTTTGCTAACACTACACCGGCTGGAAGGTAACTGGACTGCTGTGCTAACAGCACCGAGTCGTGGGTAAGCTTGTGTTGGCCTTTGAGAAGTAGTGTGAGTGTGTGTGTAATAAATATTGGCTGGCTTTTTTCATGGTATATCAGATATATTCCATTCAGCTACTCATCTTCAACTCATTCAAGATCATGCTCACTGAATGGAATATATCTCATACCACGAAAAAAAGGCCAGCCAATATTATTTAAATAATAACAGAGACGAAGTTGAGGTTATTATTCACTGATATTCATTGAGCTTGAGGTGGATAACTGTTTTAATATAAATACACAGGTGATTATTTAAAAAAACCTGCAAAATTATTGATTTCAATCTTCAAAATTCTCATACAGATTTAATAACAGTGCAGCGCAGACTTGTCACTTATCTACGCTGACTCACATAAAATACTTTCTTTTGAAATCGCTAAAATAAAATCACAATCCCACCTTACCTTTGAATAGTTTTAGACCAAACTTCATAGCCTCTTTAGTGCTTTTAGGAACAGCATTTTCTTTCATCATTTATAATTCTTCCTCACTTACGGTGACAAAGCGATTGGCCGCCATTTTGCTGAGTTGCTCGAGGTGATTATTGAGAAATGGTCAGAATTTCTTGACCGATCGGCACATGCTATTTTCTATAATCACTTACATATTTATACGAAAGGAAAATAATCAGTGACCGAGTGGTGCAATGAAGTTGAACTGCCATTTCATTTTATTATTAATATATTTTTCCTATAACACAATGTTTTATTCCTCTTACATCACAACAATTTCCAAAGAGTTTGCATCACAGTTTTTATAGTACCTCCATTTCATAGTGCTTTTTATAGTTTACCACTGCAGAATATTTGTTATTGTTAATAAGTTACTGTTATCACATGCATTATAGCAGCTATAAACTGCCATTCCCTCATTAGCACTTAATGTTAACAAGAGAGAAAAAGTAGGAAAAAAAACCCCCAAACCCTCCTCTGTCCTGAAGATTTTCCCCTGATGGAAAACTAACGTCTCCTCACAGAAATCTTCACCATATCAACAGTTCTACATTTGTCCTCGTCTTTGTGTGGAGCGTCCACCGTACAAGTCCCTGTGCAAGTTGTTGCCATAGAAACGAGAGACACAATCTCAGTGAGTTTGATGGACGTACCTTTTCTCCACACTCACTGTATGGGATCATGTCACTATCATCCGGGCTCTGAGACTCTGTGGAAGTCCTTGAATTTGACAAGTCTCGTCCTTTTGAAAAATAGATGCCATATAAAGTATACATACACAACTGAAATCTGAGCAGGCATGTCTCTGTTTCTACCATTTGAGCAGGCTTGTGAAAAACAGGAAGAGTCAACTCCAGAATACAGTAACTGACACCTCTTAAGATTACAGGAAATAACACACACACACACACACACACACACACTCCCAGCTGACTACGGGCGAAAGGCGGGGTACACCCTGGACAAGTCGCCAGGTCATCGCAGGGCATATAAAAAAAAAAAAAACTTCATGAATAAAATTTTCCACTCCAACAGAAACTGCAGGAACTACCTTTCCCCTTTCTTCTAAGAAATTAATTCTCACAATTTCCTTATTTGGTATTTCAAAAAAACAGCACAAACTAAAATGGCCACTTTATTAGGAACACCCACCCCTCCACCTGCTGTTTGATGCAATTCACTAATCAGCCAATCCCTTGACAGCAACACAATGCATCAAATCATGCAGATACAAATCAAGAGCTTCAGTTAATGTTCACTTCAAATATCAGAATGGGAAAAATTGCGATCTCAAAGTGTGTGACTTTCATTGTGGTAGGGGTGCTGGTTTGAGCCAGATAGACTGGTTTGAGTATTTCACACACAGTAGTCTCTCAAGTTTACACAGACAGAATGGTGCGAAAAACAAAAAAACATTGAGTTGAGTGAGGGACAGTTCTGTGGG